>NC_132918.1:74414497-74726060 GCF_047675955.1 Chlorocebus sabaeus
GGGACGAGAGCAGCACAACTTTTTAACTGTACAGCAACCAGGAAACTTCTTTGAAAACCACAATTTCAGCATCGAATTCAGTGAGGGCACTCTGGCTTGAAGGGAGTGGGGGGGGGTATCACTGCCAATTGATATGTAAGATGATTCTTTCTTCTTTATCTTATTCTTAAGTGTGAACAGAAACCTTGCTCATGTGTAATCATGAAGTGAAGCAGAAGAGAAAGTGGGAGAGAAAATCTGGGCCCCTTAGGGAAGTCCTGCCCAGTGTAGCTGGTATTAGCAGTACATTCTTTTAGTGTGCTTTGGGGGTTAGGGAAAAGGTAGAAGCCAAATGGTACATGAAATAGAGAAGAAAGCCGGATGACCTGGTTTTTGCTTTCTTCCCTTCAAGACTTGCTTTTCCATTTACATCCTGCTTTAGACGGTGAGGCATGATAAACATTTGAGTTATTTGTGGATTGTTTTGAACTCTGAGTAAAAGATACATATATAAGTCTCCTGTATTTTTGTTTATTCTCTATATACTGGGTAGAGGGGAATAAATCTTAAAGTAAATGGAATAAGAGTGAAGGGCATAGAAGGATTAACAAATGTATCATCATAGGTCTTCCCCCTTCCTTTTTTCCTTTCTATTCTTCCTTCATGCTTTGTACTACTTTCTGTCCTGAAGTAGGAGAAACTGTGGGGAATTTCTTCTGAAAACATGCCATAGTCCACACACTGACTCCCTTGCATGAAATCTAATTCCATAGTTCATAATTTTCCTCTTTTGCCTTCCTTTCTCTTGGCTCTGTTTAAATTTTCCATCTGCCTCTCTCCTCTCTGCTTCTCTCATTCTCTCTCCTTCCTGTTTTTAAGTAGCCTTTTCAAACTTACTCTCAAACAGCTTGATACGGTCACGTTTCTCCTTTTTTCTCTCTCATCGTGTATTTCCTTTTAGCTTTCCTCTTTAGGTATCCTCCATTTATGATTTATTTCTGAGTCCTAAGGCTCTGGGCAAGGCCCACTCAGGGTGCCCGCAAAGCTTCTTAGGGAAAAGAGCTTGGAAACTTTAATAGGACAGTAACATTCCAAGCTCAGCATGAATGGCAGAGAATCCACAATTCTCCCTGGCATGAGATTTTTCCAGAGGTCTTGTCCATAATGCTTGCACGCCAGAACTCGGAATTTCCAGATGTGATATTAGGGCTATGGGCAGTCAGTTTGCCTTTACAAAAGCAAATCTGAAACTTAGCCTTTAATAATTATTGGGGGAAAACATTTCTATAACTTTCTTCTTCCTTTTTTGGACCTTTATTCTGATGTATGGCTTGGAATTGCTCACATTTAGATAAGGAACTTCAGTGTGTTGACAGTATAATTATTTCACAATAGTTAAGATAGTGAATTCCACAGACTTACATCCAGCATCATTCTGTCTCTGACAGAGACTCACATTTCCTCTTAATGCCTGTTTTAAATATATAGATAAATTTCATTTGCATATTCATGAGAAAATCTATTTCCCTTCCTGTCTTCTCATTCCCAACATGGTTGCATGGGATTTAACAATTTCTGACAGTCCTGGTAAAGAGTTTGGTTAATTTCTAAAGGTAAGAAGTATTCCAGAAAATAAACGGTTAGGAAACAGAAACCTCAGTGTGGAGAAAGTTGCCAGGCAGGCTTCTGGAATGTGACATTTTTTATGCCCTGGAGCTGGTGGTGGTGTGATACAATAAGAAGGTGAGACTCCTAATCTAGCCCTGCTAACTCTCAGCTCTGTGATCCTTAGAAAGTTACTGATATAATTTAAACCTTAATTTATCTATAAAAAGTGATTAGAGAATAATAATCTTGTGGATGTGCTAGGATTAAGTAAAATAATATTTGTAAATTACCCAGCACATTTATATTTAAACTTACATAAGACTGTATGCCAAGCAGGATCTGAGTGCTCTGCAAATACGATTTCATTCTTCATAACAGCCCTATAAGAGAGCCTTATTTGTGTGGGTGTTCCCATTTTTCAGAGAAGAAAAATGGCCTACACAGAGGTTAACTAACTTGGTTGAGGTCACCCAGTTAGTGCCACCCAGCAGGGTGCCTGTCTTAGAACATACAATGGTAGATAAATACAGCTACCAGAATATAAAATCAGATATGTTTTTAAAATGGAATGAGAAACCCTCTCTCTAGGGTTGGCCCTACACACTACAACTCTCTTTGTCATACTCTTAGCCACCAGATCCCTACCTTCAGGTCACCAGCCTGGAGCTGCAGTCATTTGAGTTTGTGATTAATGCTTTAGCATTGGATTTCTGGATATCCAGAGGTAACTGAGTTTCAGTCATGCTTGATGCCCCTTGCTTTGTTTCTAACTTTGCTTTTTACTTGCCTTCCACCTTGTTTTGACTTCACCATCAAACCAGTCTTAGGTCCAAACTGACTCTGGTTTTCCCCACTTCTTGAGTGACTCCCAACTATCTTTGTTGTTCTGTCGTAACTAGGTCTTGATTCCTCACTGGCTGTTGGTCCCTGACTTGGGCCCAGTGCTTATTATATTCCACTGCCTTGTTCCAGGCTTGCCCTACATGGCAGCCACTATTATCTGCTGCTGCTTCTGAACCCTGCTGACTTAGGGGCTTCTGGTGCACTCTCGACACCTAAAGGCTGCTTCTCCCTTTCAACCCAGTCTCTTTTAACCTTTTGTGACATTTGAGTCAGTCTTGAGGAACTGCACAAGCAAAGCTGCTGGGAGTCTCTTGCTAAATGTTCTTGCTAAATGCTGTGCTTATCATCTGCTTTGTGCTTTGCAGTAAGTTATGAGCACATTCCCTCTATCAAGCATTAAGCGAGGTGTTGTAGTAGAAGCACTATTACTTCCTTCCTATGTCAGTGTACTGTGTATGTGGAGAAGTTGGCCAAATGCCCCATGCTTGGGCTTTTGGCTAAGCCCTAACACATTCAACTTACATAAAAGAAGCTGCCAGCTCAGCACCTCACTGGCATCCCTGAAACCCATAGGGAAAGTATGTAAATTTGATTCAAAAAGAAACTCTGGATTACCTACACTAATGCTATAATTCTGACTGTTAATCCTGACAAAGAGTGGCCTGCAATTCTTGTTAACTCTCTAGTATCTAACCTGACATATACCATACCATTTCAAAAGATCAATCCCCAGTAAATACAGGGTGTTTTCAGTTGATTGTACATAGTCTTTAGCAAAGATGTTTTATACCAGTGCCCAAAGACAGGTCTTTACAAGCCACCACTTCTGTTTCAAGCTGCAGACAGTAGGGGTAGATAGAAGTACACAACTGAAAGACAGCTGAATGTTTCTTCCCGACACCAGACGCTTCTCTCCTGGATTAGGGCCAGATTGGAGCTGTCTGGATTCTTCGTGAGCCTGTTCCAAACTAACATATTTATTATCAAGGAGGAAAGCTTGCCTGATGTTAGATCACTGATGTTTGCTTTGCAGTGTTTTCTTGCAGAAAATTGCAAGAAAGAGCTTGAAACAATTTTGGCAGGGAAACTACAGAGAAATTCACTTTTCTCAAGGGTGAAGTCCTGACAATAACCCTGCAGATTGGGAAAACTGGCTATCACCTTTTTCCTCTTTATATAAGAAAAGTGGTGCTTCCCAAATGATAATAGTGACAATATATGAGGGACTAATGGTATTTTGTTAAAGGCTGGAGCATTCTTACTGAATGTTTTAAATATTCTTGGTTATGAGAATGGGGATTTATTTTTAAATGATTATTTGGCCCAGACAATGCTTATAAAATATGTACATTCTGTTGGTACAACATACAAATCTTTTGTGGTGGTTTTGAGAAAACCCCAGACTTTTCAAGTCTGGGAACAGATGGAGCTCTAAACTCAACTGCATCTTACAAAAGGGACATGTGTTACTATCTGCCTGTCTTTTCACTTTATGTGAGACATTGCACTCTCTAGTCAGCAGAGTTATCAGACTTCTATGAGTATACAAACTTTTGAAGTGGATGTGTTGCACAGTTGTAAAATTAGAGAATTTTGGATTCAGCTATGTCTTTTAACAGGTCTTGGTAATTAAGACTTTTGGAAAGTGATAACCATTTAAATGTTATCCCATTTCACAAGATGGGATCTGTAGCATTTTGGTCACAGGTATTAACATGCATACATCTATACGAATTTGAACTCAAATGCTTTGAAAACATGAAGATAAAATAGTTCATTTAAATTACAAAATTTCTCATTCCCTCATTCTTGTGTAGCTAACTAAAATCCACTGGATGAGACCTAACTGGTGGTGTATGCGGGGCACTGGAGATGTTGTACATTATTAATAACTTTTGCTGGTATTCATGAACTTCCTAGTATCCAATTAGGAAGTCATTTATGCTAAACCTTGACAGAGCAATCTCAAAGTATAGAGTTTAGAATCACCTCCCATTTAAAGAAAAGAATAAATTTCCTTCCTTCCTTCCTTCCTTCCTTCCTTCCTTCCTTCCTTCCTTCCTTCCTTCCACACATCATTCCTTCCACACATCATTCCTTCCTTCCTTCCTTTTCTTTCTTTCTTTCTTTCTTTTTTTTTTTTTTTTTTGAGACACAGTCTTGCTCTGTAGCCCAGGGTGGAGTGCAGTGGTGTGATCTTGGCTCACTGCAGCCTCCACCTCCCAGGTTCCAGTGATTCTCCTGCCCAGCCTCCCGGGTAGCTGAGATTACAGGCACATGCCACCATGTCTGGCTAATTCTTCTATTTTTAGTAGAAACAGGGTTTCATCATGTTGGCCAGGCTGGTCACGAATTCCTAACCTCAGGTGATCCACCTGCCTCAACCTCCCAAAGTGCTAGGATTACATGCGTGGCCCACCACACCCAGCCCTTTCTTTTCTTTTGTTTATTCAAGTTGTTTTCACAATAAAGGGCCAAGTTTTATGAAAAGCAGAATTGCCTTCTGTAAAGAACATAAAATTGTCGTGTGTCAGTTTCTCATATGCCAAGCTGTTACATGAAAACTAAAACTTGTCAATGTTGAATAGAGAGTTAAATTATTTAACTTAAAAACACTAATCAATACTAATCAAAAGATTCATTGTAAACTACTTTAACAAAGATTCATACTACACATATAATAATTCAACTTATATGTATACAATTGACTTAAGATGCTTTTAGAGCATATATTTTCTATAAAAGTATGCGTCTTAGCTAGTCGTAAAATATTGACTGGATAAAGGAATCAGTCTTAGAGATGGTTCTTTCTACAGGTTTAAATACAGTATTGTAAGCCAGGTGTGGTGGCTCACTCCTGTAATCCTAGCAGTTTGGGAGGCTGAGGCGGGCGGATCATCTGAGGTCAGGAGTTCGAGAACAGCCTGGCCAACATGGCAAAACCCTGTCTCTACTAATAATACAAAAAAAAATAAAATAAAATTAGCTGGGTGTGGTGGCACATGCCTGTAATTCCAGCTACTTGGGAGACTGAGGCAGGAGAATCGCTTGCATCTGGGAGGCGGAGGTTGCAGTGAGCTGAGATTGCATCACTGCACTCCAGCCTGGGTGACAGAGTGTGACTCCATCTCAAAACAAAACAAAACAAAAAACAAACAAAAAACAATATTGTAAATCATCATTAACAAGAATGAACAAGAATATTTGTTATTGGGCATATTATAACACTGGGGGAAATAGCATTTGAAATAGTCACATGTTGACATGCATATTTCGGTATGTTCAAGGCCCTAATGATTACTTTGCATTTCACTTTCTCAAGATTGTAGTCTCTAAGGTCAGGCTTCTTAGTTGTTTGTGTCATTACATCTCTTCATTCCTTCACGTTGCCTGTCGAAGGCTCTGAAATGTGAAATGTCACTTGGAATCTGACATAGCTTTATTTGTGTACTTTTTTAAAGTTGAATTTGGGGTACTAGGAGGTAGGTGGGGAATATCTGGTGGACTCGTTATCTTTTAGCACTATCCAAAGAAATATTTCTTTTCTTGTCCTATGGTTTTTCAGAACTTGAACAAATTGTCTGCTTTGTGTCTTTTTTAATAGAATGGGTCATGACTAAACTTGATTGCATAGTCAGTAACTAATTTGATATAAGTCTTACGGGAGGTGCCAATTAAGCTTAATGTAAAAATTTTCACGTTCAGCAGTGGCAGACTATGAGTTAAAGTGTTGGGTCTTTGGTGCTTTCCCTCTGTGTTATGGAAAAAGGAAAAAGAGATGACTTTAGACCAGTGGTTCTCACAGAATGGTTCCTGGACCAGCAGTAGGGACATCATCTGAGAACTTAGCTAGAAATGTAAATTTTAGGGCCCTTCCCTGATTGATTCTAACGATAGAGAGACAGGATCTTTAAAGTGTCTTCATGCAGGTGGGCCTTTGGGTAACCCTTAAGTCATAGAGCGCAGGCAGCCTTGAGGTTGTTTAGGATTAGAAGAAATCTTGCCAAGTTGTATCTCTGTCTCCCACCTTGTAGGAAAGGACTACACTCCCATGCGGTCATCCTAGTTAAAAATAATTATTTTAAACTGTTTTTAAAGATTCCACAGCTTCAAAAATTAATCTGCCCCAAATTTAACAGCCCTCTTCATCTGGAAATTTATTATATGGCTTAACTAAGGCAAACCACTCTGTTGTTCTATTTTAAAACAAATTTAATGGAAAACTGCTTAATATCCCCTCCCTTTCTTTGAACACTTGAAAAAAAACTTTTATTTTATTTTATTTTTTTGAGACAGAATCTTGCTGTGTCACCCAGGCTGGAGTGAAGTGGTAGTACAATCTTGACTCACTACAACCTTCACCTTCCAGGTTCAAGTGATTCTCATGCCTCAGCCTCCCTTTTAGTTGGGATTTCAGGTGTGTGTCATTATGCCTGGATAATGTTTATGTTTTTAGTGGAGACAGGGTTTTACCATGTTGATAAAGCTGGTTTCGAGCTCCTAGGCTGAAGTGATTCGCCTGCCTTGACTTCCCAAAGTGCTGGGATTACAGACGTGAGCCACCGCCTGGCCAGGAAAACTTGTATTTTAAATAGTCTACTTGCCTTTTATACTTCATGCTTTTTCATGTAATCCCTTGTTTCCAAGTTTGTCTTTTCAAGATTTATTTCCCAGCAAATGTAACTCTGTAGAAATTAACCTAGTCTCCAGTTGGAAACGTGTTGAAGCAAAGTCCCCCTTTTGCATGAGGTTAGAAAATGGCAGTACTTTGGGTACAAAATTAGTTCCTTAATCCTCCCCCAAGGTGTACCATTTTGTGCTTCAACTTGTATGGCCTATAAACCTTGAGGAATTTTATTGTCTTTGAACATTATCCAGCAAATCTCCTCTAATTAATTTAATCCCTAAAGACATATACTTGTTGATCAGTATAAATCAAGGTCTTGCTTGGAAAGCTGCTTTTGGCAAGAAGACTCTTGATTCTGAGTTGTTTTGAGCTCTTGCAGCAAAGGTACTCAGGAAGGCTTTTACCTCACCCTACTCCCATTTCATTAGTGACAACTGGCAGACACCAGAATCTTCATGTATGTGCTCCTCCCTCTGGCTTCCTTCTCCCAACTGCTAATGGAAATTGTTAGCATTACTTTATTTGCAGAAATAGTCTTAGAATAATTAGAGGGCCAACCATCCTGAGAATCACTTAATATAGCCTATTTGCTTAAATAAATTTTCCTCTAAAGGGTAGTGCGGATGAATGCCTTTTGTTTGTTCGTTCGTTTGTTTGTTTGTTTGTAAGGACTTTTAGCCTTGAAAAACCATTGTCTTTACAGATAACACATTTCCATGATTAATTTCACACTTTGTCAAGAAAGTTTCCCTAATGAGTAAACTCAGTGCCTTCCACTATATCTCAAGATCATTGTCTATGCCTTGCCTTCTTCACGCCTCAAAGTTCAGTGGTAAATCATCCTTTGGCTTTCTTGTCGTTTTACGCAGTTATCCTGATTTCTTTCTTCATTTTCCATCTATCTGTTTCTAGCTTTCTACATTTCTCTTAATTCTCTCTAAACTCTTCATATAAAACAGATTTATTGTTTTGCAGGATCAAGACAGTGCTAACCTGAGTGGGTAGATGGATTACTTAATGATTCTTGGATATATTTTTATTGTTATATCCCAGAGTCACACTACAAAAATCATAGATCACTCTGATGCCTTTATCCGTTCTTCAGATGCTTACATGTGGATTCAGATATTTTATCTTTTTCCAGCCTGTTTTATATGTTGGTAGACAAATATGAAACCTTCTTACTGATTGCTTTTAAAAGTATAGAATTTGAAGCTATAGTGTGTACATATAATGCTTTTCTCAGACCAATTATATCAGAGGTTGGTAAGCTTTTTCTTTAAAGAGCCAGATAGTAAATAATTTAGGTTTGTAGTTCCTGAAGTCTTGTTACAATTACTTGGTTCTGCTTTTATAGCATGAAAGTAGCCCCAGACAATATATAAATGAATGAGAATGGCTGTGTCCCAATAAAACTTTATTTATAGGTGTTATATGCAATTTGAATTCATAAAATTTTTATGTCACAAAATATTATTTTGATATTTTTCCTACTGTTAAAAAATGTAAAAACCATTCTTAGCTTGCAGACGGTACAATAACAGGCAGTGGACTGGATTTGGCCCTTGGGCTATAGTTTGTTCACACCTGAATTATATGAAAAGGGGGGTTTTAAACACTGAAAATATTTATTAAGCCTCAATGTATCTTGTCATCCTAAAGTGCTTAGTTTGTTCTCTCCCTCATTCATATTTTCTGCTGTAGTCTTTTACAGATCAGACCCATTTCCACTGTCCTCTAATATCCTTTCTACTGGTATTTTAGTGACACTACACTACACTTCTGGTAGAATGAATGACAGTGTTCAAACAATGTTGAGTGAATGAATTCATGAATGAGAAAAAAGGATGGTGAGAAAGGAAGGAAGAAAGAGAGCACCTAAAATGGAGACAGTTTCATAACTGGTGAAGTGGAAGAATAAATATGAATAAGTTCTTTGAAAGAAGAGATCATCTGTGTGTTCCCATTTCAGTACTTTTGTATTGTGTCCAAACAGAAAAATTTTTGAATTAGATATAAATCCATTGCTCTTCCTATGTGTCCTTTGATGTTGCCTCATATTTTTAGTGGGTTTTATTTTTCTGTGCCCAAATCAGAATAAAAAACATTTTTGCTCTTTTTTAGAAGATGCCATACAGTACAATGAAATTACATCCCTATATGTGGATGGCTCATTTGGCCAATAATAATCTTGAAGTTATTGGTTTAAATCTGTACACCAAAAGTTCACACAGCAATAGACCTAACTTCAAAATGTGAACAGCCACCCAGTAAATGCTTACTCTTAAGAAGAAGATCTAGGGAAGAGAATGTTGGTGAATGAAAATGTCTCCTTCCCTGTAACTGAAAATGTGCCTGACAGCACGTATCCTCTGTCCAGTGGATAAATGGTATTATATAAGTGAAGGATAACATATTCAGAAAAATATTTATGATTAATTCAGGGACACAGAATCAATCCTAGTTAATGAAAATCTTTTCTGAACACTGAAAATGTCATTATTGCACTTGTATTTATACTTGTCTGTACACGGGGATTTTTACATAAACTTCCTTTGTCTTTTGGTGTTGGGAAAACAATGCTGTTTTGAAAGCTATAACGTGTATCCTTGTGTTTTCTGTGGCATCGCTGCTTTAAGTATACATTAATCAATACACTAGAAATTTTTTTTAATAAGAAAGGAAATGGAAAACCTACCACTTCATAGGTATCTACAGTGCTTTATATTCTATAGAATGTGAGTAGTTAGCTCTGGAAGGGTTTAGGCTCTTAAAGAATGAGAACAACTCAAATCGATTATAACAAGCTGATGAATTGTATTTCCATGGGCTTGACTTGGTCCAGTTAAATGAGAGACAAGCTAGCTAATAGATCCATCAGATAAGCTGGCTACAGCCATTGCTTTTATTCCACATGGAGGGAAATTTCATTGGGAAGAGGCCAGGGTTACCATTCCAGTGCTTTCCAAATATGACCTGTGGAACTCCAATTTTATAAAATGCTACCAAATAAAAGGGCTCTGTAGTGAAACTAGTTCAGAAGACCCTATGGGTATGGTCTGCCACTGGAGATATGTAGGACACATTAATATATTAAGGGCTCTGAATAGTCCTGCAATAGATAGCTGACACTGGGAATACGTTTCCTGGCCCTTTGCTGTCCTCTTGACTTTACAAAGCTAAAATTAAGTAGCACTTAGTAAACTTAATATGTTATTTCAACTCCTGACTTGGACATGGGAAATTTCACAAGAAGATAAGATCAAAAGTCAAAGAATGTTTTCCTCTATAAAATGTTCTTTCTCTATTTAAAGGTGAACAACTATATATGTATAAAGTGATTATGACCTTATATTCTAAACTTTGAGTTTATTTTTTTGTAAAGACTTCTCTGGAGTTGGCAGACGCATGAGAAATAAAATACTACCCTTCTAAATTCTTTGAGATATGCCAAAGTATGTCTGTTTAACTGGGTCAGCTCTGAGTTAAGATCATTAATCCATGGTCCTGGTGCACAACAGCCGATGGTGGTCTGGTGATGTTAAGGGGTGTTGCTGAAATACTAAAAAGAAAATAAATTTTTATTTATGTCCATTTATAAGATAAATACATGCCATACAGCATGTTTAGAAGTGTGTTTTGAAATCAGAGAGTAGCAACTTGCAAGGATTATGGATCATGAGGCCAGCACAAGGTTTCCCAACCTCAGCATAATTGACATATTAAGACAGAGAATTATTTGTTGCAGGGTGCTGTCCTGAGTAAAGTAGGATCCCTGGTTTCTATCCACTAGATGCCAGTCGCATCCCCCCTCCAGATGTGACAATCATAAATGTCTCCAGACATTGCCAAATGTGCCCTGGAGGTCAAAATCATCCCCAGTTGAGAACCACTGGACCAATAGCTCTGCTGTGGGGCTCCTTTGTTATGTTGTTGCCTGGATGCTTCTTCATTCCTTCAAGATTTGTGAATTGAGCTTTAACCACTTACCTAGTGCCTGATTCATTCATCTGGAAATGAGCTGCAAAATACTGCTTTTTCATTATGAGCTTTCTGCTCATATTATTACTATACTATTTTGAAACAAATTCACTTTTGGTAGCAGTCTAATTCATTATTATAAAATCCAAATTATGCAGAAGTTCCCAGTTTCCACTCTTCCTAGAGCACAACTTGTAGTAAGAGTTTAGGCCATAACTTCCAATATAGGTATTAAATTACAGAAGAATATGTTCTAGAATCTTCTATGTATAGACCAATGGAATGAAATTTGAGAAACATTTTGGGAAGGTGTCTGAATAATATGTGATCTTCACAAGCAAATATTTACTTAGGTGAGAAAAATATAAATATAATTCACTCTTTTAATAAAGTTAATTATTTGTCAGGTTAAAGAAAATCACCCTGTAAGCATGCTAAGCACAGTGACAAATAAAATATTTTCAGTATTGAACTTTTCACCCCAGATTCTTGAGTCCACATTTTTATTTTCTACTGAAGAAGATTCAGATGATTTTTAAAAATTATAAAAGTGAACTAGCAGAAACAAGTTATAAAATTAATGCTGTACATCTATAAACTCGGAGAGATCATGTTTGTATGCCTGAACTACTTGAAAGGCACTGTGTTAGCATCATCTTTAAAATCTGACAAATTCATGTCATATTAATAGCACGCTGTAATTTTTAAATTAGCTTTGCTCAGATTTTTACATTTCACTTTTTTCCTCTCCTGGTTATCTTCATCTTTCCATTTTAGTTCTTATTGTTTAGAGCCAAACACTAAAAGAATGAAACTGTCTGCTCAGAAATAAATCCACTGGGCAAGCATTGATTTTTTTTTCAAGCCCCCATGTGTGTGTGCACACACAATAAGATAAAGAAAAAAAGGAGGGAGGGAAAGGAAGGAAAGAGAAAAGAAGGGAGAGAAAAATGTTGAGGAGTTGCTAAAAATATTTACAACTGGAAATGTGCCTTGCAGCACACTCCTTTGTCCCTGTTTTATTAAAGCAAAACTAAAAAGGAAAAGACAACACTAAGCTTTAATGAGAGAAGTTGTAACAAAAGTCCCAGGCATTTGTTTGGGTTCGACACTGGAATAACCTATGGTGAGAAGCTATTGGTTCTTTGCAGACTTACATAACCATAGCATGGAAACCATTTCTTCCTCTTGCAGGGGAAGTTGAACAAAACCAAGCATATATGCTGTATGAGTATGAGCTGTCAGAAGTGCTGGCATGTGGAAACCATCACTTGAAATTTGATTAGTCTCCCAAACCATCAAGGTTGGTCCTGAAGATGATGTAATGAAAAGCTAAAAGTCTTGAGAAGTGGACCAATGTTTTGTCCTTCTTTCACTGTGGAACCTTGAGTGCCTCCTTTTGTTCACTCAATGTGCTGCAAGGGTGTTATAGGAAATACAACGATGTTCAACACACATTCCTTGTCTTTTAGGAGCTTTTAATACATTAGGCCCTCTAGGAAGAATAGTCAAGAGAGAGTCATCTTTTCTTGAAAACTGTTTATGAGGCACCAGTGAATTTTTATTTTTGGTCTTGTTAATATTCAGGCTGAAAAAAATGGTTAAAAGCATTATTTTAATGTATATCTTTAACTCATTTATTTTGCATTACCTGCTTCTTAGCAAAATTATTGAAAGAGGATTATGGTTTATATACCTTTTCTTAGCTCTTACCATATTATTTTCAAATCACCTGAGAAATATATGTGTGTGTGTGTATATATGTATTTAATATATTGATCTATTGAATATATATTACATATTTTGTAATATCTTCCTTTTCTACTAAAAGACGAACTTATCAAGAGCAGGCTCCATGCTTTATTCATCTTTGGAACCACAGAGTCTAGCATACGGTAGAGCTCAATAAATGCCACATTGAACCAAGCTTAGATATGTGTTACGTGATCTGTTTGTAATTAAAGAAAAGTAAGTTTAGGTTAAATAAGTTTACTTTTTATAAAAAGTTACATTCCCACTGCCTAAGAGATGACTGAGATAGCTGTTGTCAGATTATCTAAAAAGTTAGCTCTCCAGAGGTGCAAAGGCACACGTGTTTCTTTGAGCACTTCTTTCTTTCCTAGGGAGAATGTGGTTGGTTTCCCTATTCAGTCCTGTTCCCTTTCATTCTGCCATGCCAGGAAAGATTCGTATATACAGTGAACCCTAGTGTTTCTATTTATTGATTTCTACCTCATCTTGTTCCCAAAGGGATCTGAGTTGGAAAACTCCAGCACGAATTGTGTACCTAGTGACTATGTTGGCCTGATTCTTCTGCTCCCTTTGCTTGGTCTTTCCTTAAGAAATTGTGCTCTGACTGGTTTCCAACTCTAGTTGCTAACAACATGTCAGGTAAATAATAAATGAAGCAATCTATGTATTTCTTATGTGCCATGGAAGACTTACTCGGAATAAATAATAAAGCATTAAGAGGATAGCGAGAGAGGTTCCGAAGGATAGTTTCCATCAAGCTCTCCAATCCATCTGGTATATAACAACCAGATTTAACTCAAGCAATTTCTTTTGTACCCACGAATTATTTTACCCCACCCCCTTTGGGTAGAAGGAATCATGAGAGTAAAATGTGGTTTCTACCAGTAAGTTGTGAAAATGCTGACAAGTGGTAGGATATTCAAGAAGACAGGATAGAAAATATTGTTACTCAGTAATGGTTACATTATAATGATTGAAAACCTTCTCCCATTTGTGCCCTTTAAGACAAAGCAGGTTGCAAGAAACTTCACTGAATTTTGAATTCTCTTGAATGTTGTATCATCAATTTTCCCTTCTTAATATGTGTGTGTAGATGTTTTCATTAATACATTGAAGTACAGTGAAGCCACATGTGTCTTAGTGCAAGTAAAGATTTGAACTTTGTATATATCATTGATACCTTTTAAAGCAAGCATCAGCAAATTCTCTTGAAAGTGTCAAATTGTAAATATTTTTGGTTGTGCAGGCCATGCCATCTCTGTTGAAACTACTCAATATAAAAGGTATGGACATGCTGTGTTTCAATAAACCTTTATTTACAGAAACAGGTGGCAGTCTGAACGTGGCCCACAGGCCTGTAGTTTAATGATCTTTATTTTAACAAAATGCAAAGTGGGTAATATGGGAAAGAAGCACCTGTCTATATATGCAATCGTCTTGTGTAACCACATTTATAATCAAGTTCGACTTAAATGTTTAAATTTCTTGAGAATTAGATCTTTTTCCCCTAGACCGTATATGAATCAGTTGCCATTACCAAATAAGAAAATAATGCGTTTGTCACCACGAAACATTGTCCTCCCCCTTAACATAATTCCTCTTGGTATATCCCTCTCTTTTACTTAACTGCTGGCGATAAACCTCACTGGTGAGGACGGCCAGAGATTTGCTGCCAGAATGACTTAGCATCTTCAAGCCCCTTCCTGAAGCCCTTGAAAAAGCTCCCAAGCTCAGCTGGCCGCCTGGGCTGGCACTCTGTTTCTGTGGTTTAGAGTGGGTATCACATTTCTAATGGATTAGCTGACTATTGGGAATGCAGAAGCGTTTTTAAAGTCTCTTAACTTCTAAATGCAGCACATAAATGGAGTTCTATGAATATTTAATTCAAGTGCAGGACCCGAAGTTCTTTGCAATTAGTTTAACTGTTGCTTTCAGGAGAGAGAGAATTTCCTTTGAGTGTTGCAGGATTTACAGTACACTCTTTGTTTTCCTCACTTCAGAGTTTTCCATGAGCTGGATCATGATCACCTTTTTACAATGTTCAGAATCCATTCCTTTTTTGTACATCTATCATGTATCTTCTACTCATTAGTAAAGAGATGGAGTTTTCAAGTACAATATCTCTTACATTTTCATTTAGCAATCTTCCCTCTTATATCTTCTGTTAGGATCTCAGTGGAGCTTAAATACTTAGATTTGCCTAATGGCTAGCAGCCTCTGCTACAAAATTTATTTGCTTACCTTTCCAATGAAATAAACATTAGAATTGCTGTGCCATGGAAAGGCTCTCTTTCTCTTTTTATGTGTCTTTTCTCCTTTCTCTCTTCTCTCCTGTCTTCTTTATTTTCGTCTCCCCTTTCCTTACATTAAAGTGAATATGGTAGCAGTGTCATTCAAATTACTTTATTCACCAAATCTTTTTTAAGCACTTGACATATGCATGAATTCAAGCTGTCATCATTGCTTGCACAGATTATTGCAACAGCTTTTTAAATTGTCTCCATGTCTCCAGTTAGTCCTTCTTCAGTTCCTCTTCTCCACCCATACTGGAGTGACATGCAAGTCTAAACTTTTCAAAATGTAAGTCTCACCATGTCAGCGTGATTACATCCTAACTCTAAGGACACAGGACAACACTTTGATTTGCATTATCAGCCTTTCTGAGTTTGGCTCTAGCAACATGCGGAACTCATCATGCCTCCTTCTCACTTGTGTATCAATCAAACCTAATTTCTCTCAGTTCCCTAAACATGGCTAATTGTTCCCCACACCACCATATTTGTCCTGTATCACCTCTTTACTTATTTATTCCTTTAACATTATTAATTATTCCCAAATTGGGCCACTTTCTCTACCTTACTTGTTTTTAGTAAAATTCTTTTCACTGTACTCTAATATTACTTGGTTGTAACAACTAGATGTAATTTCATAGGAAGAAGGTCTGTGCCTTTTCATTCTGGAGTTCCAAGCACCCAGCACAATCTTTGGCACATAGCGATGTACAGTGAATATTGAATAAACATCTAGTCCTCGGTGCTGAGGTACTAAGCTAGAGAAAGAACTTATATTTTGTCCTGTATAAATTAAAGTTTCCTATACTTTCATGAAGTTATTGTCAGGCTTTGCTGATTTATCATATTGTTTTTTCTATCTCATTTGAATCTCATTTTTAAACGTATCTTTTTCTCTTGTCTATCTGCAAATGTCTGTCTAGCTCCATTATTAATCTTGTGAATAAATGTTCTAATGTATTCAACATGTAATGTCTTAACAATTTTCTGTAATTTGTAGCATCACCATCTGCTATCTTGTGGTGGATTCGGGAAAATACTGTGTGTTGTGCTTTGTGGGAAAGTGTATGTGAGTTAAGGCAACACTGTACTTCTCTTTCACAGTGTACTCACCACAACAACAGGACAACATAAGACCTTCTGTGACAACATCTGTGGAGAAATAAATCCTTTTGTGTAGGAAAGCATCTGTTTCCCTTATACTTCCGTATGGTTAGGAGATGTATTTGCCCATGCCTTTGTTTATTTAGCATAAATAAATTTATTTTCCACAAGATAGTTGAAAATGTATAATCGAGATATATATATATATATATGCACACATATACACATACATATACACATATATACACATAATACCCTCCACACATTTTATATTTTTAATATTTTATTTTTAAAAATTATTTATTTCTTAAGATGAAATCTTGCTCTGTCACCCAGGCTGGAGTGCAGTGGCATGATCATGGCTCACTGCAGCCTCAAACTCTTGAACTAAAGAGATCCTCCTGCCTCAGCCCCCCAAGTTGCTCAGACAGCAGGCAAACACACTACTTTTAGTCATGACTGGCAATTTTTTAAATTTCATTGTAGAGATAGGGTCTTGCTTTGCTGCCTAGGCTGCTCTTAGGCTCCCGGCTTCCAAGCAGTTCTCCAGTTTGAGCCTCCCAAAGTGCTGTGATTATAGACATATACCACCATGTCTGTCTCCCTCCACACATTTAAAATATGAATAGATCCTGAAAATACTTTGCATTCATGACTTATTCACAGTTTCTGACCATTTGATGCAGTTTGGTAAGACTTTGAAGTCAACAAAATGCATATTTCATCTCTTCACTGTTTTTATTTGAAATTATTTTATTTCACTTAACTTTTGATTTATCTACCTTTAGTCATACAAGAAATTACAATTACACTGAATATATCCCCATCTGCACCTTCATCTTCAATTTGTTCCATCTCTTTAGACACCATTGTTATCAAATATCAGTTTGGTGTATAAACTTTCAGACATTTTTCTAAGCCTTTATATAGATATCAATATATAGATATATATACATCCTCATAAATGTTTTCATAATGTATATATTTATATATGTAATTTTATACCTTTTAACAATTAGCAGAATATCAGAAAATACAGATTATCTGATTCCCTTTGACAACCACATAATATTCCACAGAATGTATAATGCAGACATCTATCTGAAAGTAGCCAAGCGTCCTCTACCTATGGCTCAAACAATATAGACATTTGTGATTTCACTAACACAATAACTGAAGATAATATGTTCAGGGCTGGGTCAGTGGCTTGGCAATGTTATTCAGGGACCAATATTCATTTTATCTTTCCTAACCATCCTCACATGTTGGCGCTTCATGCTTTTTGACTACTTTGGCTCTAGGCTCTGTTTGTTCTGCATTTAAAAGCAAGAGCAAGGAGGCCAGGACAAAATAGCTTTTATTTTATTAGAAAGCCCAGTACCTTTCCATAGACTTCCCATAGAACCTTACTCACCAAAATTGGGTCAATTCCACACCAGTTGCAAGGGAGGGTGGAGACATGAACATCCAGCAAAGGGGAAGCAAATAGTTTTCATTGGATTAGACCCATAATGACATATCATTGAGACTTCACACATTGCTGAAACAAAACTGTTCCGCTTATAAGGAAGAAGAAAGCTATGACAAATTGGTTGCTAACATAAACTGCCATAGAAACAGTTATTTAATTTTCCAAATTTATTGACATTTAGATTATGTATAATCTGTGCTATTAAAAATAATACTTCAAGCTGGGCGTCGTGGCTCATGCCTGTAATCCCAGCACTTTGGGAGGCTGAGGCGGGCGAATCATGGGATCAATAGATCGAGACCCTTCTGGTCAACATGATGAAACCCCATCTCTACTAAAAGCACAAAAATTAGCTGGGCGTGGTGGTGCATACCTGTAGTCCCAGCTACTTAGGAGGCTGAGGCAGGAGAATCGCTTGAACCCAGGAGACGGAGGTTGCAGTGAGCCGAGATCGCACCATTGCACTCTAGCCTAGCAATAGAGGGAGACTCTGTCTCAAAGAAAACAAAAACAAAATAAACTTCAATAAAAATTATCGTATGTGCTTCCTGGTTCATGTGTGGTATATTTATCTTATGGAAATACAATGACAAGGAATTGGCTTGCCATGGAATACATATGTATGTGTGCATGAGTATATGCATATATCTGTGAGGTAGATATTATGTTCGTTAAAGCTTTAATGAAAGCCAACCTTGAGTCTATTTGGATTTAGTGATACTTTTAAAAGTAAAGCTTGACTTTATTTTCATTTTCCTTTATGAGTTAATGATGGTAAGAATATTTTTTCCAAAGAATATTGTCTAATATATTAGCTTAACATTAAACATAATTTTCCTTTTTTTCTTTCTTACCTTCTTTTTATTTTTCTTTAAGTCATCCCTTTTATCTATAGTTATTTCCCCCTAAAGTTGGCTTCTTGGTCCCTTTTTTTCTTTTTACCTAAAGTTGGTTTCTTTCAACCTTCTTTTTTTCTTTTAAATACTGTAGTTTCAATTTTTTTTCTCTCTATTTTAGTGAGCTTTTCAGAAAACTAACTTTCAACTTCATTAAATCATACTTTTTTCAGGTATGTGTTTCATAATTTTGCTTTCATTAATTCCTTCTTTATATTTTATTTAGTTGAAGATCGGATTTTTTAGGGAAAGGGAAGAGACGTTTTATATATTTCCATAATCTTTCCATTGTGACCCGTCAGAGTGACTTGTAGGTGCTCTTCTGGTTGGTAACCTAAGACATATTTTTAGTCAATAAGTTATATTTCCAAAGAGAGAATGTATATCCTATTTTTAGAAAACAAAGTATTATACATGTATATATATCTGTGTCTTGTCTCTTCTTATATTCAAATCCTCTATAGCATCACGTTTTGGGGGCCTATGTAATCTGTGAGTTTCTTAGAGATAAAACAAAATTTTAGAGTTATATAGGTATGCATCTCTCTAAAATTTTTCTTCTTTTTGATTAAAAAAATCATTTCAATTATATTTTGTGCTTGAGATTTCTAAGGTTTCATCTTTTGAGTAGGTTTTTCCCTAATCTGTATGAAATATCCATTTGCCGATTGTAACAGTTTTATCCTTGAATTTCCTATCAGTATATTGGTTCTCTGGGTATGTTTTTTTGTTTGTGTGTTTGTGTTTTTGTTTTTGGTTTTGGTTTTAAGTGTCATTCTTGCTGGTTTTTAAAAAAATATATTTAGCAATTTATGATTGGGTTTATTTTTTTCCTATTTTTATTGTGGTAAAATACATATATAATGTATCATTTTAACCATCTTGAAGCATATAGTTTGGTAGTATAAAATACATTTATATTGTGCAACCATCACCACCATCCATGTCCAAAACTGTTATCCTGCAAACTGAAACTGTGTACCCATTAAACAATAATCTCTCATTCCTCTCCCCTAAGTTTCTGGTAACTGCTATTCTATTTTTTTCCTCTCTGTTTTTGACTACTCTGAGTACCTCGTACAAGAGGAATCATATAGTGTTTGTCCTTTCATGATCTGCTTTTTTCTCATTCTGTGATATCCTCTAACTTCATCCATACTGTAGTGTATATCTGGATTTCCTTCTTCTTTGAGGCTGAATAATGTTTCATTTATGAATAATGGAATATTATTTACTTCTCCATTGACCCATTGATAGACAGGTTGCTTCCACATTTTAGCTATTGTGAATAATGCTGCTATAAACACGAGTGTACAACTATCTCTTCAAGACTCTACTTTTGATTATTTTGGATTTAAATCTACAAGTGAGACTGCAAAATCAAATAATAATTTGATTTTTAATATTTGTGAGAAACTACCATACTGTTTTACATTATGACTATACAATTTTATATTTTAACAACAGTGTGCAAGTGTTCCAACTTCTCCACATCCTCACCAACACTTGTGGGATTTTTGTTTTTGTTTTTTTAACAGTTGCCATCCCAATGCTTGTGAAGTGGCATCTCATTGTAGCTTTTACTTATATTGTGGTTAGGGATTCAATTTTGTTCATAAGATCTCCTATGAGCCCTTCAGTAGATGCCATTTTTGTTTCCCAACACCTGGTCTAGAGATATAGGTAAGTCTTATTTCTGGGAAAGATATGTTTCAGCTTAATTTCTATGGAGAGCAAGATAAGAGAGCGGGATGCTGAAACATGTAACAAGACAATAGCCAATCTTCTGGGAAGGGGCTCTCCCATTTTTCCTGAGTGTCACTAAGCGCTGGGGATTCTGCCTTGCCTTTCCTTTTTTTTTTTTTTTTTTTTTTTTTTTCAGTGAGGGGAGACAGATAATAAAGAAAGAAAGAAGCAGATCGATGATATGCCAAGTAGAGATAAGTGCTTTGGAAAAAAAAAAAAAAGTTTTATTTATTTTCTATTTTGGTGTAATAAATTGTCCCCTATCTAGAAATTGCCACCTAACAGCTTAAAAGTAACACAAATTTTCTATCTCAGTTTCTTTTGGTCATGGATCCTACATGGTATAGCTGAATTTTCTAGTTAGGATCTCACAGAGCCAAAATCAGGGTGTCATTCAAGGTTGCTATTTCATCAGAGGCTTGAGGACCTCCTCCAAGCTTATTTAGCTTATTGGCTGAATTCAGTTTCTCATGTTTGTAGGAATAAGATCCCTGTTTCTTTACTGACTATCTACCAGGGGGCTGTTCTCAGCTCTTAGAAGCTGCCCCCCATTTTCTGCCATGTGGTCCTCTCCACGACATGGCAATTGCTTCTCTAAGACCAGCAGAAAAATCTCCTTGCTGCTTTGAAGTTCTGACTTCGCCTATCTCTGACCTGTAAATGGAGAGTCAGAAGATTCAAATGATTAGTTCACAGAAAATCTCCCTTTCTTAAACTCAACTATGCCTTTTAGCGTAATCTAATCAGGGAAGTAAAATCCATCATATTCACATTCCTGGGAATTATGCAGAGCATGGACACAAAGGGGTGGGGATCACAGATGCCGTGTTAGAATTCTGTCTCCCCCATAGGATAAGGGGATACAGAAGTGAGATAAGCCTGATGCCCTTTATGTGGGGTGATAGGGGGCAGCTCTCTGGCATGTGACCTTTAAACACAGCTGTGAGATTTTTGGAGGCAGGGTTTTTTCCGGGATTAAGGAATAGCAAGTGCCATGTCTGAAGCAAGAGCAGGACGAATATGTGTTTGAGACAGCAAGGGGTCCTGTGTGGCTGAGGTAGAGTGATTGATGCGGAGAACAGAGAGAGATTCATGCAAGAGACTCAGTTAAAGTTGGACCTTGAAAGTCATCATAACAACTTTGGTTTTTACTCATAACCATTGCTTTTTTCTGTGTATAATCACAATTTTAAATCCTGACTTTAAAAAATTCTCATTCTGATAAACAAAGTTTATAAAGTTGAGTTGAGATGCATTTACAAAAACATACGTGGACACAAAACCTATAGTTCTTTCTAAAAATTTTAGAACAGTTGTAGGCTTATAGAAGACTTGAGCAAGTAGTACAGAGAGTTGTCATATACCTCGCTCCTTCTTCCAGTACTTTCCCCTATTATTAACATCTTGTGTTGGTGCAGTACATTTGTTATAGTTGATGAGCCAATATCAATGCATTATTAACTAAAGTTCATAGCTTACATTAGGGTTCACACTTTGTGCTGTATAATTCTATGGGTCTTGAGAAATGCACGGTGTCATGTATCCACCCTTAAAGTACTGTACAGAATAATTTCACTGCATTAAAAATCTGTTGAGCTTTACCTATTCATCTGTCTTCTGTTCCTCTCCCTTGAACTCATGGCAACCATTTATCCTTTTACTGTCTCTATAGTTGTGCCTTTTCCAGAATGTTATATAGTTTGATATAGAACATAGCCTTTTCAAATTGGCTTCATTCACTTATCAATGTGCATTTAATGTTTCTCCATGTGTTTCCATGACTTGTTGTCTCATTTATCTTTTTTTTTACAATTTTTTAAATCTTTATTTTAGATTTAGGTAGTACATGTGCAGGACTGTTACAACAATGCTTTGCATGATGCTGAGGTTTGGGGTATAATTGAACTCCTCACCCAGGTAGCAAGCATTATACCCAATAGGTAGTTTTTCAACCCTTGCCCCTGTGCCTCTGTTTTTTCTCTTGTGGTCCCAGTGTCTGTCGTTCCCATCTTTATGTCCATGTGTGCCCAATGTTTGGTTTTCGTTTATGAGAAAGTGCAACATTTGAAGAACTATTGAAGATAGTTATTGCTGATACCCTAGAATGGCTGGGATTCCCAGTTGATGGTGGAAACAGTGATGATGTAGGGGTGGGGAATTAGGAAGTTTACCAGCTCAATACTTTAATATAATTTACCCAAATTGTAGATTTTCCTACTGTGAAGCTTCTGGAGGAAATAAAAATGTTGGCGGGGCATGGTGGCTCATGCCTGTAATCCCAGCACTTTGGAAGGTCAAGGCGGGTGAATCATGAGGTCAGGAGATCGAGACCATCCTGGCTAACACTAGGTGAAACCCTGTCTCTACTAAAAATACAAAAAATTAGCTGGGCGTGGTGGCAGGCACCTGTAGTCCCAGCTACTTGGGAGGCTGAGGCAGGAGAATGGCGTGAACCCAGGAGGTGGAGCTTGTAGTGAGCCGAGATCGTGCCACTGCACTGCAGCCTGGGTGACAGAGCGATACTCCATCTCAAAAAAAAAAAAAAAAAATAGTCAACACGTACATACACATACACACACAAAATGTTTATCTTAAGTTTTCTGTCAGACTAAATATATACCACTTTTTAATTTAAAGGTTAAATTTCAACTTACACAAATAAACTTATATTCCCTGCCTAATCTGAACCATGAGTTACTGAGGATTCTTCTATTTTATTTTTAATTTTATGGGTTATAGCCTACAAAGTTGGGACTTCCGATTTGACAGGAAATATGAGATTAGATTCTTTAATTGGGCCACATATGTTTTCTCTTATGACTGTGAAATCCATTTTGTGGTATCTACTTAGGCATCCCGAAAAAGAAAAAACAAAAATCTTTAGAATCAATTTAACAAATCAAAGCTTCTTCCTGAAAGGGTTACTGATGTGTAGGCTGCAAAACATCTTGCAAAACTGGCAGTTTTCTAACTGTGGAGATAGAGATAATCCCTATCCATTTTTCGTACTCAGTAACTTTAAAAGTAATGTGGTGAATGTCTAGGCATTTCTCAGCCACTTTACTTGGACGGCTCAGTGCTGTTCCAAGAACCGACAATTCCTCTTTCTCTTAGTTTCTTTTCTGCCAAGTTCCCTCCTTGCTGACAGAGACACCATCTGCTACATGTGCAGTGACTGAGGCATCACTGAAATTCTGCTGTCAGTTTTATTCCAACATTCAAACAATTGCTAGTTTATTTTTGAAGCAGATTTCCACTCTAAAGCTCCTCATTTAAGCTTCAGTCATCCCATAACAGTTATCAGTCATGTTGATATTTGCAACCTCAAGGCAGATGTTCTAGAAGCAGCCTCTCATTGACTTGTCTTCCATCAGCCTTAGTGTGTTTGTGGAAGGTGGATGCACTTCATGCCAGATACTTTCTTCATTATGTCAGTAGAAACTATAGAGGTTGGGAGTAAGACTGGACTGGTGGTGTGGGGGTCAAGAATTAGAAAACTGTGGCTATTCAACCAGTTAGCACAGAGCAGCAACAGAAAAGCCACTGTAAAGGGCTTCTCAGAATGTCACTGTCCAATGACAGATAACGGCTTGTTCCGCCATATGATAAATCCCCAAGTGGAAGCAGGGCTCTTGAGGGCCCTCTCCCATAGCTAAAAAAACCTCATCTTTCTCACTGTCTCATTTGTTCCAAGTGTCTTTCTGGACTCTTCTGGTTACTGCTACTTCTGCTTCTGACATTTATTCACTGAGTGGAAGGCAATTTGGCAAAGGGGCTGAAGAGCATGTGCACTGAGGTTACAGATACTTACTTTTGAAACTGAGTTTCTCTATTTGCTAGTCCAAGCCGCAGAGTCCTTAATATAGACTTTATGCACATTGTTGTAAAAATGAATTATATAATGTTTGCAAAGTGCTGAGGGATAAGTGCTCTGTTTCTCTCTCACACGTTTTCACTCTTGCTGTTTCTCTTGTTCACTCTGTATGTTTCCATATATGTGTATATATATGTATATGTGTTATACAATGAACTGTTACACACAGACACACACACACACACACACACACACACACAAAGAGATTGCTAGAGAGAGAGAGTCATGTATCCCGGAACAACAACAATACATTTTTAGAAATGGGTTGCTAGGCTATTTTTGTCTGTGAACATCATAAAGGGTACTTACACAAACCTAGATGATGTAGTCTACTACATACCTAGGATGTATGGAATAGCCTAGTTCTTTTAGGTTGCAAACCTGTACAGTATGTTACTGTATTGAATGTTGTCAATTGTAACACGATGGTACAATTTGTGTATCGAAACATATTTACATATAGTCAAAGTGTGGTAAAAATATGATATAAGAGACAAAATAATGGCACACCTGTACAGGGCATGTACCATGAATGGCGTTTACAAAACTGGCAGTTGCTCTTAGTGAGTCAGCGAGTGAGCGGTTAGTGAATAGCAAGGCCTGGGACATTACTGTACACTACCGTAGACTTTATAAACACTGGACACTTAGGCATCACTAAATTTATTTAAAAATATTTTTTTATTCAAAAATAAATTACCTTTAGCTTGGATATTTTTACTTTATACACTTTTAATTTTTTAAACTTTTTGGGTTTTTTGTAGTAACACTTAGCTTAAAAACATTGTATAGCTATATATAGAAAAAATATTTTCTTTCTTTATGTCCTTATTCTACATACTTTTTTCAAAATTATTTTATTGTATTTTCTTTATTTATCTTTTTATTTAAGACAGAGTTTCACTCTGTCTTCCATGCTGGAGTACAGTAGCATGATCTCGGCTCACTGCAACCTCTGCCTCCTGGGTTCAAGAGATTCTCCTGCCTCAGCCCCCCAAGTAGCTAGGACTACAGGTGCAAGCCACCACGCCCAGTTAATTTTGGTATTTTTAGTAGAGATACAGTTTCACCATGTTGATCAGGCTAGTCTCAAACTCCTGACTTCAAGTGATCGACCTGCCTCGGCCTCTGAAAGTGCTGGGATTACAGGTGTGAGCCACCGCGCCCTGCCTATTTTTAAAGTGTTTATTATTATTTTTTTACTTAAAAACTTTTCATTAGAAACAAAGGCACAAACACACAAATTAGCCTAGGCTAACACAGGGTCAGGATGATCAATGTGGAGGTTTTCCACCTCTACTTCTCCTGACTGGAAGGTCTTCCGGGGCAATAATGTGCATAGAGCTGTTATCTCCTATAGTAACTATGATTTCTTTTGGAATACATCCCGAAAGACCTGCCTCAAGCTGTTTTACAGCTATTTTTATAAGTAGAAGAAGTATACTCTTAAGTAATGATAAAAAGTATAGCATAGTAAATGCATAAATCAGTAACATAGTTGTTTACTATCATTATCTAGTATTATGTACTATACAAAATTGCATGTGTAATATTTTTATACAACTGGCAGTGCAGTAGGTTTGTTTATACCAGCATCACCAAAGACACATGAGTAATGCATTGCTCTATGACGTTATGATGGCTACAACATTCTGTGGGATCACTGTATATATATGATCTGTGGTTAACTGAAGCTATTATGAGGTTCATGACTGTGTAACACAATACAACTGTGAGATATATACAATGAATTCTGCATCTGTATTGTCAAAAATAAACTTTTTCAACCTATAGTTCTCTAACTTTATACCTATTCCTCTTTGTTTCTGTAAGGTATTTCTAATTGGATATTCTGTAGTCATATGGAGCAAACTACTGGTAGATATAGAAGGAAGAAAGCAATTTCCCTTTCCCCATTACTCTCATCAATATCACTATTCATACTGTTTTAAAGACCTTCTATTTTGATGATCTTTTCCTCTGAATTTCAACTTCAATTACTTTCTGCAATAGGCATAAAGTAATTTATGAATTGATTCAAAGTCTTTTCTTTCCCCAGCTTCTATTTCCATAACATTATGCTTGTTGGTGGAGAAAGTACAATAAATTTAAAAAGTTGACAGTTTAGAACAGAATTTGGCAAACTCCAGCAAGTCAAATCCAGCCCACTGCCTGCTTTTGTAAATAAAGTTTTATTGTTACCTAGCCAGTCCTTTTTTTTTTTTTTTTCAGATTGTCTATGGCTACTTTTATGCTACAATGGCAGAGTTGAATAGTTGCTATTACGATTGTATAGCTCATATAGCCTAAAATATTTACCATCTGACCCTTTGTCGTAAAACAAATGGCCAAGCCCTGGTCTAAAAGATTCTGAATTTTGTGTGTATGTAAGAGATAGAGTAAGATATTAAGTGCATGCATAAACACATATTTTAATGCTTTTGAACTTAGATACATCTGCTGCAAAAAAATGTAAATTCCAAAATGATGTGATAATAAAGACGAAGGAACAATAAAATCTGCTGAAGGACTACAAGTTGGGTAATATTTTACAGACTAGCTCAAATGTCAGTAGAACATCTGAAATCAGTAAAATTTGGTAACAGCAGGTGAGCACAGAAAGTTCTTTCAATAACTATTTAGTGAGTGTCTATTGACATATTCCAATAGATGGAAAGTCTACTTAACATGAGTATCTGTCACCTTCTTGTGCCTTCTGCAAGATCTAGCATAGTACTGCTCACATGGTAAGTTGACAATAAATGCCTGTTATTCAATAGCTGATGAAGTAGTTTGTAACAAATGCATGATAACATTCCACAGCATAAATCATACAATGCTGAACACACATAACTTCTGGCAGGATTCCTTAGAGAGAATGCAGGAGGGGGTTATTGCAACTAAAGTTTTGTGGTGGGTAGGATAGTTCTTGGGTGATGATTATCATTTGTTACTACGATTTAGTGGTTCCTCTATTCTTATTTCTCTGATACTCAAAACAGTTTTTTAGTCTGTAATGATTTTCATGACTGGTAAAGAGTACATTCTGTGCTTGAGAATGAAAACTCCCAATAATTTGTGCCCTTTGAAGTAGAGATTCAATAAGTGGTACTAATATTAGAATGAACTTGCCAAGGGCAAAATACTCATGGTACTTTGCCATACTTTGCAGCATGGAAACAGTAATTTTATAGAATTTTCCACTAATAAGCCATTCCTTATGTCTTTGGCCAATGGGAATTAATTTTTTGGATACTGGGCCTAATTGAATTAGCTCATCACCTTAAGCTTATACTAATACATTTGGTGATAGCCTTAAGCTCTCTGCCTGTCCATTTGCATGGTTTTAGTCACGGATGAATTCTAAGTCTCCAGGACAGAGCTTTCTGCTGAACTCAAGACCCACAGAAATATCAAATATATCACTTTTTTTTTTATTAAAATGTCTACCTTTCTTGCTAATTATTAATATCTATAAACGCAGAGTCTGTGTCTTTCTTTCTCACGGTTGTACTGCCAGCTTCTACACAATGTCTGACCCATTGTCAGCCCCATTAAATAAGTGTTTAATGAATGAATAGGTTTTCTTGTGGAGCATTGTGTACCAGACATGGTATTGGGTGCAGACATAAGATTATTAACTCCTGCCCTAGAATCATTTATGGTCTAGTATAATGAAATTTCTCTTAAAACAGATAAACTAGCTTACCTCTTGATGTTAAACCATTAAAAGACTTGTAAGAATCATTCTCAATTTATCGTCATTTTTATAGGCTAATTTCATTTTGGGGAATCAGCCCATTTCAGTCGCAGTTACTCTGGGGCTGTGGGACTGTCCTCCAGGGATGCTCTATATGACTTTAACTTCCAACACACTCACACAGGAGCACTAGTGTGCTTGGGCTCATTGAATGTGCACTGAGCCAGAAATTAGGTGTAGAGTGACTTTTAGTATGGGAAAGGAAAATGAGTATTAGAATCAATTCCTTAAATATAAAGAAATTAGCCTATGCTATGGTTTTTTTGTTTGTTTGTTTATTTCATTTAGAAAGAGAGGAAGGAAGGAACAAAGAAAAAAGGAAGATGGAAGAGAGTGAGGGAAGGAAGGAAGGAGGGAGGATAATTGAAAGAGAGGAAGGAGGGGGGAATGGAAGGAAGTAGAAAAGGAGAGGAAACAAGGTTTTCACAAATTTCTGTCCTTAAGGTTATATGTTTATATTGTTTTAAGAATAAAACGTAATAGTAGCTTTTAAATTCAATAATAGTTATTAGCATCATGTAATGAGTACAAGAAACTCTATTAAATGCTTTATTAACTTATCTAATCCCAATGGCAATCTTAGAAGGTGGGTTCTATTATTAGTCCAATTCTACAGATAAAGAAGCTGAGGCACAGGAAGAGTACGGGAGTTTATCAGAATTAGAGAGCTGGGGGTAAGCAACTATGCTAATCACAACAGTCAGCCCTCAGAACCTGTGCTCTGAGCTACTTTTCTCTACTATTCTCTTTTTCAACATGCTTTTATGGAATATTATCTATGTACCAGATACTTTTGGGACTGGGGACTGCCCAAGGGCTGAGGACTGTGGGCGCGTGGTGCAGGAATGGCAGGCAGTTCCATCCACGGTCCTGGCGTGGGATCCACTAGGGGAAGCCAGGTGGGCTCCTGAGTGGGGTGCAGACTTGGAGAACTTTTATGTCTAGCCAGAGGATTGTAAATGCACCAATCAGCACTGCTGTCTAGCTCAGGGTTTGTGGGTGCACCAATCAGCACTCTGTATCTAGCTAATCTGGAGGGGACTTGGAGAACTTTTAGGTCTAGCTGGAGGATTGTAAACACACCAATCAGCACCCTGCGTCTAGCTCAAGGTTTGTAAATGCACCAATCAGTACTCTGTGTCTAACTAATCTAGTGGGGACTTGGAGAACTTTTGTGTCTAGCTAAAGGATTGTAAATGCACCAATCAGCACTCTGTGTCTAGCTCAGAGACTGTAAATACACCAATCAGCAGCCTGTCAAAAAGGACCAATCAGCTCTCTGTAAAATGGACCAATCAGCAGGATGTGGGTGGGGCTGGATAAGGGAATAAAAGCAGGTTGTCCCAGGCAGTGGGCGGCAACCTGCTGGGGTCCCCTTCCACACCGTGGAAGGTTTGTTCTTTTGCTCTTTGCAGTGAGTCTTGGTGCTGCTCACTCTTTAGGTCCACATTGCCTTTATGAGCTGTAACACTCACAGTGAAGGTCTGCAGCGTCACTCCTGAGGCCAGTGAGACCATGAACCCACTGGGAGGAATGAACAACTCCAGATGGGAGAAACTAACAACTCCAGATGTGCCGCTTTAAGAGCTGTAACACTTACCGTGAAGGTCTGCAGCTTCACTCCTGAAGCCAGCGAGACCACGAACCCACCAGAAGGAAGAAACACCTAACATGTCCGAACATCAGAAGGAGCAAACTCCAGACACACCATCTTTAAGAACTGTAACGCTCACCACAAGGGTCTACGGCTTCATTCTTGAAGTCAGTTGAGACCAAGAACCCACCAATTCCGGACACACTTTCACATACCTCCTTTTATTTTAACCTTCACAGTAACTCAATAAGCCAGGGATTTTCAGATAAGGGGAGGGTGCAGTTTTGGAGTGACTTACTCAGGATCATTAAGTATGAGTGGGCATGGTCAAAATTGGTGTCTAGGCTTTAATATCTACCTATCCTTTCCCAGCTAATTGTGTTAAAGCAACTGGAAGAATTTGAAATTGCCTCTCCATTCACATTCATACCAGAAACCCTTGTTCTAATCTCTGAAGAACTCTGAGTCGTTGTAATAATTAGTATTTAATAGTGGACAGAGCTTTTTCTTATTTTGTCCTAATAGAGGTTTCCTAGTCACTGAGTGGCAATTTCCAATTTTTAGGAGACAGAATATGAGGAGTCAAGGCAGATCAGGAGATTCCCTTGTCCTATCAGATGTAAGTAGGAGGGGCACCTGGGATAACCTTGCTGGTCTAGGGACAGACTTCAGTGGGAGCTCTGGAAGCACACTGTGGCTGGTAAGAGCCCTAAAACATGTCTGCTAGAGCACAAAAAATATTCTATCACATTCCACCCTTTGAAGTTTTGAAGCTTGACAACAACAATAAAATTAAGTGCCAGAAAGCACCATGTTTTATGATTATTTTATAAAAAGGGCCTCTGATAAGCAAAGCTCACTCAGATACTTTATGTTTACAAGCCATAAAACAAGTGATGCTGGAAAAATAAAGACAATCCCCATGTCAAGGGAGTAACAATAACAAAAAAGCCTGACTTTCCTCAGAGAAGCAAATCTACGGAGACCAAGCAAGAGACTCATCTTTGAGGAATGTTACAAAAGATAATGTCAAAGAAGAGAAGATACCTTTTCTGTTCCTCTGGGGTGACAGGGTATGAGAAGAACTTAAAAGTTTCTACCCATTTCCTTGTGCAGCCTCCTTCCTTTTGAATGCCATGATTTAGATCCCTTTATAAGGATTTATTTGAAAGAAGTTTCTTATACCATAGGGGCAGTTTGTCTCTCTCTTTTTTAGGCCTTTGTAAATGAACAAAGTAACCACTTGTCCCACACAGGGTGCAAAGAGAGGTTTGGTGTGGGTTTTACTGTCCATTCAGGCTCTGTATTCATCAAGTTGTAAGTGAAATCTTTAGAAACCACACAGCGGGAATCCTTTGCTTGGGGCACGGGGTGGGGAGGTAACTTTGAAAAACCTATTGAAACTCTGAGAGCTGTTGGGTAGAAATTGTTCTTTTTAGACTTCCTCACAGGCAGTGCGGGAAATAAACACACACAGGAAGTCGTTTAGCCTCTCTGTGAACTTCATGTTGACATTTGCTTACCAAAAAGTCCATTGTGGGTACTTGAAAAAATGCATGTACGTGTGTGTGAATACACACACACAACACACACATATACACACACGTATGTAAACATTTTTTAATTCTCCCGAATCATGATGTTCATAATGAATACTGCTAAAACCAACAATGGGGGAAAAAAGAATTAGTACAAAAAATATAGGTGTGGAAACCTATAACCCTATGTTTTTGGAGTAGAAGCTACATATACATGATACATTTCTAAGTAAATATTTAAGAATCTGCGCATGGCCTTTCTCACATATTCTTTGCAGTGTTTTATAATAACTTCTTGACTTACAATGCCATTATTTATGTATAATGTTTGGTTCAGGCTTTTTATCTTACGTGATTCTGGCTTTAGAACTGAAACAATGTTAACATCTTCAATGGATGGTCACTGAATCCTTAATGTGAACTGGAAATGCTGATTTGAAAGCCAAAGATGAAGGACAATAAATGCATTTTACAGTGGAAAATGAAACGACATGAACAAAGGGGAAGATTACCAGTGTCTAAAAAGTAACCATTGGTCAGGTGTGGTGGCTTACGCCTGTAATCCCAGCACTTTGGGAGGCTGAGGCGGGCAGATCATGAGATCAGGAGATCGAGACCATCCTGGCTTACGCGGTGAAACCCCGTCTCTACTAAAAATACAAAAAATTAGCCGGGCGTAGTGGCAGGCACCTGTAGTCCCAGCTACTTGGGAGGCTGAGGCGGGAGAATGGTGTGAACCCAGGAGGCAGAGCTTGCAGTGAGCCAAGATCACACCACTGCACTCCAGCCTGGGAGACAGAGCAAGACTCCATCTCAAAAAAAAAAAAAAAAAAAAAAAAAAAGTAATCATTTGGTTGTTAGGAATAGAAATTATTCCAGCTAGCAAAGACAAAGCGAGAGTCGCTGGAATGATACACAGGATTCCTATGAAACATGTTATACATCTTATCAGAACCAGAAAGTCCTTGGTTTCTCCCTCTGAGACATGTGATCCTTCAGCTCTGCTTCTTTCTGTGCATCTGCTCCTTCCACTTTGCCTAGTCAGTGGTCATTTAATTGCAATTTCTACTCAAGATCATCTAAGCAGAAAAGAGTAACTTAATATCTGGATAAAGGAATGCCAAATGGAGCTCAGAATCAGTAGTGGATCCACGTATTGCAAGAAACTGGAGCAAAAAACTAAGAAGCCATCCAGAAGTGAAATATTTCTTTCACCACCTTTGAATAAGATCTTCTCCTATCTCTATTACTGTCTATACTTTTTCTTTCTCCCTCTTCCCATCTCAGACCCCTGCCTCTCTCACTCCTGCTCTCTGTTATCCCTTCCCAGATAGGCTTTTTTTTTTTTTTTTTTTTTTTTTTTTTTTTTTTTTTTTTTGGTCTGTGTCTTCATTCACACAACTAAATTCCAGTTTTTCCTTGGCATCACTTCTTAATTCAAATTCCCTATAGAGATTTACAATTCATTGCATGACATTTCTATATTTCCAGAAAAGACATCTGATTGGTTCAGTCTTCTTCACGTGACTGCCTGGTTCACTCAGACTCAAGCTGGGGAAGTCACCTGGAATAACCATGTGTGTATAAAACTGTGTTTCAGCAGGAGCTGTAAGAGGACTAGCTGAACTGCAAAGGCTGCAGAAACATGACTACTACAATAATTATTATAGGATACTCTGGCCTACTAGTACATGCAGTATACTCCAAATATTTTAATAGTACTTACCAGAAAGGGCATAATTTTCCTTAAGACTAAGGCATTATTTTTAATTAGAATATACTTAAAGTGGTTTCAGTGTAAATTTATTGGCTATTTCTAGAATTATCTTGCAATTTCTTCCTGCTGAGGACCTTCACCAATAGTGACTTAGTAACTTCTTTATTTTATTTATTTATTTTTTTTGAGACAGGAGTTTTGTTCTTGTCACCCAGGCTGGAGTGTCATGGCACGATCTCAACTCACTGCAACCTCCACCTCCCAGGTTCAAGCAATTCTCCTGCCTCAGCCTGCCGAGTACCTGGGATTACAGGCATGTGCCACCATGCCCGGCTAAATTTTTTGTATTTTTAATAGAGACCGGGTTTCACCATGTTGGCCAGGCTAGTCTCAAACTCCTGACCTCAGGTGATCTGCCCTCCTCGGCCTCCCAAAGTGTTGGGATTGCAGGCGTGAGCCACCGCACCTGGCCCTGAGTAACTTTCAAAGGAGACAAATGTGGGCAATATGAGTGGGCTATTGCATTGTCACTGATAGTTGAACTTGAGGTAACTTTAGTACATTATCACATGATATTCATATTAGCAACAGGCAAAGATGGTATTATTCTGTAACAGTAAGCAGTTCCCATTCCTGCATCTTAGAACAATCTTCTCTTTTTTGGATCATTGACTTTCTCTATATATTTATGTTACCATATACCTATAATGGTTTCTCTTTTCAGAATGGGATATGTGGTACATTTCTGAGCTTTATTCTTTGGACACAACAGATTGTTAATAAGATAATAAACTATAATTATGTTTCCTTTGAACCTTTAATCCTTAGCTCTGTATCTGTACTAGTTGGTGTGTCCTTAAGCAAGGTGCCCGAACTCTGTACATTCCAATTTCTTCATCAGTAAAATGCGGATAATAGCACCTACAACATTAGATTGTTCTGATGATTCAGAGAGACAATGCATGAAAGATGTGTAGAAGCAGGTGTTCAATTAATATTGATATTATGATTATCACCATTGCACTCATTATTTTTAGAGTAAGCATTCTTAGAATACGTATTCTAAGTAAGTATTATTGTTACTTAGTTGATAGTAGTAACTGTATCACATTACCCCATCCTCATCCCTAGCTTATCTCTGGTTTCAACTGCAACTATGATGGAGAGTTCTAACTCACCTAGCACTTGACAGCATCCTACCTGATTTTACCTGTGTGCCTTTCCACTTTCTGCCCATGGATTTCTCTGATGCCAGGGGAGCTTGTTTTCTCATGCCCAGACACAGCTTAGAAGTACTGGTGGGATGATTCCTTTGAGGGCAACCCTTACCCAGTGGCAAAATCTCTAGCTCTCGTCTTTCAGTGGACAATTCTGGGTGACATTTTGAATACTTCTCAGAGACCTCAGCAGGATCCAGGACCTTTACCTTTGTAAACCAAAAAGTATCTGAGACAGGCTTCAATTCAGAAGTATATTTTTTTCCAAGGTAAAGGACATGCTCATGACACGGCCTCAGGAAGTCCTAACATGTATCCAAGGTGGTCACACTACAGCTTGGTTTTATACATTTTAGGGACACATAAGACATCATTCAGTAAGTATAAGATGTATACTGCTTCAGTCAGGAAAGGTGGAACAACTCGAAGTGGGTGGGTGGGGCTTCCAGGCCACAGGTAGATTCAAAGATTTTCTGGTTGGCAGTTGATTGAGTTTACCTAAAAGCATAGAATCAATAGAAGGGAGTATTTGGGTTTAAGATTAAGAGTTATGGAGACCAAGGTTCTTATGATTCAGATGAAGTCCCAGGTCGCAAGCTTCTGAGACAATAGATTGTAAATGTTTTTATCAAACTTAAAAAGTTACTACACTCTTAGTTAACTGTCTCCTGGATAAGGAAAGAACTGGAAAAGGAAGGGGATTCTCTACAGAATATAGATTTTTCCCACAAGAGATGGATTTGCAGGCCCATTTCAAAATATGTCAAAGAAATATTAGGCATAATAGGTTGGTGCAAAAGTAATTGGTTACTAATATTGGTTACAACTCAATATTAAATATATTGGGGGGTAAAATACTCAATTTATTTCGGGGCCTGATATCTGTCATGTTAATCTCTTTTTGCTACAAAGGGTCTGCTTTGTCAGTCTTAAGGTCTCTGTTTCAATGTTAATGCTGGTCTGTTGTGCCTGAATTCCAAAGAGAGGACGGTACAGTGAGGTATGTCTGACCCCATCTTCCTATCATGGCCTGAACTAGTGTTTCAGGTGAGTTTTGGAATGCCCTTGGCTGAGAGGAGGGATCCATTTAGTTGGTTGGAAGGTTTAGAATTATATTTTTGGATTATACCTTATAACATAGATCTCAATAACACACATTTATATTGATTCTTCATTTTCTCTCTGTTTCTTCCTCCCTGTTTGCTTTCCAGGATTACCTCTCCCCTCCCCCCAAACAAAACAAACAAACAAACAAACAAACCCAACCCAGTCTTTCTCTTAGAATCTGCTTTGGAAGAACCCAAGCTAAGCAGCATTATAGCAGAATATTTGAGAGTATGAATTCCAATCCAAGAAAGAAGTCTCCGCCTGGATTTGAATCCCAACTCAACAGTTTAGCAGTTATATGACCTTAAATTTTAATGATATTTTATTTCTTTCTTCCTCAGTTTCCTAACCTACAAAATGCAGATTATAATAATAACTACTTCTTAACATTGTTATGAGGAATACATAAGTCGCTACAGTATAAATATATTGAAATTGTATTTGATAGATAGTAGGTTGCATTTAAGTATTAGCTGTTATTATTTCCCCCAACACTTATTAAATTGTGCCTAGGAATCTTATCGTATTGGTTATTTTCTGCTTCCTCATTGCATTTTTTTTTCCTTAGTGCAGCGTCCTTCTGCCCCTCCCTTTCTTTCTTTTGTTTGCTAGTGCTGACTGAGTAGATAGAACAGCAAGTGTTCCCTGGAGCTCTGTAATTTCTGGAAGCATGTAAGAGGACTCTTCTTTTGTGCTGTGCTCCATTTTTTCTTGCTCCAACAGCCCTGACCCCTGATCTGTTGGCAGACACCATATAATGCTGCCAGCTCTTGGTTATTCAGAGGCTCTTTATCCAGACTCTTTGCTCTTCTTTCTGGCTGCCTGCCTTTTGGCTGTTAGATACTCCCTGGCATTGCTCTCAGAGGTCGTGCCAAGGAGGGGAAAGATAGTAGAACTCAGATTAACTGATTATGGAGTCTATAAAATTAGAATTTGGGGATCAATGGGCTTCAGTTTCAGAGTCATCTCTAACCTTTCTTATCATGGAAAATTCAGAGTCTTTTGCAATAGCAGTATATACTTTTTAACTGAAATATAATTAAGACAAAAGCAAAGATCTCAAGTGTTCAAATTGGTGAGGTCTAGTAAGTATACGCATTCCTGTAATGAGTACCTTAAAAATAAGATAGCAAACATTTCTGTCACTCTAGACTATTACCTTATTCTCCTGGCTTGACTACTTAACTGCCCAGCAACCACTTTCTGATTTCTATGACTAAATATTTTCTTCTCATCTTAGACCCCATATAAATAAATAACACACATCTATTCTTCTGCTCCTGTCTTTTATTTGGCGTGATTTTAAGATTTATCCATGTCTCTGTATGTATTAGAAGTTTATCTTTGTTATCTGAAGGGTATTTCATTATATAAATGTACTCCATTTTTTAAAACGCATTCTCTTGTTGATAGACAGTGGGCCATTTCCAGTTTGGAGCTGCTGTGAATAAAGCTGCTATTCATATTCTTTTTTTTTTTTTTTTGAGATGGAGTCTTGCTCTGTGGCCTGGGCTAGAGTGCAGTGGCCGGATCTTGGCTCACTGCAAGCTCCGCCTCCCAGGTTTACGCCATTCTCCTGCCTCAGCCTCCCGAGTAGCTGGGACTACAGGCGCCCGCCACCTCGCCCAGCTAGTTTTTTGTATTTTTTAGTAGAGATGGGGTTTCACCGTGTTAGCCAGGATGGTCTCGATCTCCTGACCTCGTGATCTGCCCCTCTCGGCCTCCCAAAGAGCTGGGATTACAGGCTTGAGCCACTGCACCCAGCCTTCATATTCTTATAAAATGTTTTTGTGTATATATTTTCTCTTTTGGGTAAATAGCTAGGGGTATAATTGTTGGGTCATAGGTGGAAGTATGTTTAATTTTATTTTTATGTTTTTAAAAACTTTTTGTTTATTTTATTTATTTATTTATTTATTTTGAGACCGAGTCTCGCTCTGTCACCCAGGCTAGAGTGCAATGGCGCAATCTCGGCTCACTGCAACCTCTGCCTCACAGGTTCAAGCCATTCTCCTACCTCAGCCTCCTGAGTAGCTGGGATTACAGACATCTGCTACCACGCCCAGCTAATTTTTGATTTTTAGTAGAGGGGGGGGTTTCACCATGTTGGTGAGGCTGGTCTTGAACTCCAGACCTCGTGATCCACCTGCCTCAGCCTCCCGATAGTTCTGGGATTATAGGCATGAGCCACCACGCCTGGTCTATTTATGTATTTTAAGATGGAGTCTCACTCTGTTGTTCAGGCTGGAGTGCAGTGGCACAATCTCGGCTCACTACAACCTCTGCCTCCCGGGTTCAAGAGATTCTCCTGCCTCAGCCTCCCGAATAGCTGGTATTATAGGCATACACCACCATGCCTGGATGATTTTTTTTGCATTTTTAGGAGAGACAGGATTTCACCATGTTGGCCAGGCTAATTTCAAACTCCTGACTTCATGTTATCCACCCACCTTGGCCTCCCAATTGGTAGGATTACAGGTGTGAGCCACCATGCCCTGCCTGTTTAATTTTATAAAATGCTACTCAGGCCAGGCGTGGTGGCTCATGCCTGTAATCCCAGCACTTTGGGAGGCTACAGTGGGTGAATCACCTGAGGTCGGGAGTTCGAAACCACAACATGGAGAAAACCTGTCTCTACTAAAAATACAAATTAGCTGGGTGTGGTGGCGCATGCCTGTAATCCCAGCTCCTTGGGAGGCTGAGGCAGGAGAATTGCTTGAACCCAGGAGGTGGAGGTTGTGGTGAGCCGAGATCACGCCATTGCAATCCAGCCCGGGCAACAAGAGTGAAACTCCATCTCAAAACAAAACAAAAGAAAATGTTACCCAACAGCTCTTCAAAGTAGCTGTATCATTTTACCCATCCATGAACAATATTTGGGAAATTTAGGTCTTTAATGATTAACATTTAGTGTTATCAGTCTTTGTAGTTTCAGACATCCTTGTGGGTATGAACTGGTATATTATTGTAGCTCTGTTTTGCATTTTCTGGATGACTAATGATTTTGAGCATTTTTTACTGTGTCTACTGGCCATTCTGATATCTTCCTCTGTGAACTGCTTTTCAAGTCTGTAATGGCAGTGTGGTCAGGACAGTTTGACCAATGTTTTTGAGCCCTTGCTCTTAGTCACCCAGAATAAAAATATGAGTGCCTTGAGTTCTATGATAGATGCAAAAACATTCATGGAGTCATCTATTTAGTATCAGATATTACCAATACTCTGGTCATACCTTCTTGACACTTACTTTTCTAGAGCATGTCAACAGTGTCCTGGGACACTCTACTTGAGAACTTTCTTTTGGCCTATATGTGGAACAGACCACAAGTGCCAAGAAATCAATGTTTCAAGGAACAACCCTTAGCCAGTGCAAATGAGAACTGGAGGTTAGATACTTTAGCTTCCTCACATGTTGAGGGGAATACTTCCACGGCATGTTCTACACAGTCTCCCAGAGTCCTCAGTGGAATTGAGCCTCAGTTTTCCACAGGAATAGCTTATTCAGTGATGCAAACATACTGGCTCACTCTTTATCCCTACTGATTTATCCTACTGATTTTCTCTGGGATCAATTCCAAAATGAATTACTTGTACACAAGTTCTTGTGTTGTGATATGCTTCTTAAGAAAGACAAATAGGCACCTATTCTAAAAGATGTGTGTTGGGACATAAGAGTTGTAGTATGAAAGGCTAATTAAGAAATTTGTTGAGTTATGCCGATGATATTATTATGTTAATTTCCTGGGTAGCCACAGAGAGGGAAAAGATCAGATAATCATGACAGAAAATCAGTAATGTCAGTGCCTTGTAGAAACAAAATTCCCTGTGGGCTGGTGGCTGAGGCTGTTAGAATAGGTTTTATAGAAGGTTGAGCCTGGCAGGTGCATCAGAGTGTGAATTGAGAGGAGGTGAAGACATTTTAGAAAGTGATGACTGTGACAGTGGCATGAACATATAAGTCATATTTGGAGTAACAAACTATCTGGAACAACACTCTATCTGGATGCTGAAACTATATGGAAAGGAACAAAAAATAAACCTTGCAATGTCAGTTAGAATGACATTAGACTCTCAAATGAGAGACTAAGAAGTTTTAACTTTGTCTAGTAGATGGTAGAGAGGCATTGAATATTTTTCAGCAAGGAGTAGTCATATAGTAAAAGCATGCTTTTAGAAAGACAAATCTAGTGTCATTGTGGAGAGTCAATCAAAGCTTAAAGTGGAAGGTTCTTGATTTACTTTTAGTGACTCTGACATAAATTGACTAAATCCTAAAAAATGGTTAGTGACAATGGGAATGAAAAGGACGACATAAATTCAAGAACTCTTAGATAAATACAATGGAATCTGGTGACACTGGTAACGGGAGTTGAAAGAGAGATAAATGAGTCAAAGTTGTTCTGTCTTTGAGGACACTGATTTTAAAGGTGATCGTAACATTAACAAAAGTAAATGAAAATGAACTGTAGGGTAGCTGAAATCTTAGAGTAAAACAATTAATTCATTTAATTTTATGCATGGTAATTTAAACTTTGGTTCTTCTTGTGATGCTTCATAGTTACACCTTGATATTAGGCAGGTCTTTTAAGATTTGGCACTGGAATTCAGGAGACTGTTTGGATTGTTAATTTATATCTGGGAGTCATCTTCTTAGAAGTAATGCTTTGACCATGAATAAATTCACAAAGGAGAAAAGTTAGAAGAGTTGAGAATACAGAACCAAGAAGTAAGGCCTGAAAAATAACCTAATTTAGGGAGAATAAGGAAAAAAGGATGCAGATAGTGAGACATGAGACAAGGTACAATCAGAAGGGACAAGGAGTCTAAGGGAAAGATGATTGTAATGAGGAGGGGGTAAACACTGTTAGAGGTTTCAAAAGCCAGGGAGGAAGAAACTCCTTAGAGCCATAGAAGAGACAAGATTGTCTAGAACTAAGTGGGCTCTCTGAAGCCTGGTTGGGAAGCTGAGTTTTATGCACATAGGGAATAATCTACAACAACATAATCATATGCTGAAGTATTTGAGCAACACCATATAGGCTCTGTGAGAGCAGGAAGGAGAAGGACATAATCTGGAGGCCTTAGAAGTGGGAACAAGTATAAGGTACAACTTGAGCATGAGCTTTACAAAAGAGGGAAAGGAAAGTTTGCAAGGGACCACCGTGATTAAAATTATTGAGGAGAGACTAATGCCACTTGAGAACAAAAGGAAACTAAGAGGTGAGAGTATTTACAAAGTTGTTTATGCATAAATTTAAATCCTCTCTTCTAATCTAAGTGTGAAAACAGATAAGAGACAAACTTGTAACTACAAGGGCTAGTCTTGAAATAGCTACTTACAGAAACAACCAAAGTGAAAGTGTTTGATTTTAGTGACCGTAGTTGCAGAGCAGAAATCAAGGCACTATCAAGGCCAAAGGTAAGTTTTGTGGTGGGCTCATTTATTCTTTGAAGTGAGTATATATGGCACACAAATAACAGGGTTTTTTTTTTTTTTTTTACGTAAATACAGGGCTTACATCCTTCAAGCACAAATGTCTATTTTTATAAAAGTCCACTGTTACTTCTGTTACTTCTTCAACACGGGTCTGTCTTGGGGAGGTATGCAATATGCATACCTTTGTAATGCTGTATCTGCAGATCTCATTGAACTATTGAACTATCGAATCATGTGGACAACATACACGGTAGATTGGTGATGGAGAATGTTAATGGGGAAAGACAGATCACCAAATAAGTTTGGCTACCTTAACAAGGCTGTGTTCTCCAGTTTTTGGTTTACATATTTTAAATTGTTAACTACCATTAAATCACAGATTTAAATTTTCTTTTCACTTTCCTAATATTTTTAAGGTCATTGTGAGAGAAATGGCCCACTTAGAGCATTTAAATCACTGAGGTTTTCACTTTCTTTTGGTTATCCCAAGATGCTCAAACCTGTCTTCAGAAAATTGTTCTTCTAAGTATTTAATGGTATCAGAATCTACCCCAATGGGAAACACAATAATGGATAAAAGTTTCTTCCCCACTGGGTTTCCTGAATATAATGGCAATGCGATTAGCACATTTTCCCAGTGATTGAGTTGGCATGTGCCCATAGATTTATAAATAGAATTTATTGTGAAAGTTACTGTGCTACTGGGGTAAGTGGCTATTGCAATTTGAGGATAGAAAGTGTTCTCTGAAAAGAAACTATTATATGCCTTATATGCCACGGCCATCTGAGGACAAAGAAGGACGGAAGATACAAGTGAGTTTTGTTTTCAGTGAATTCTACCCTATGCACAGTTACGAACAACCAGATATATTTAACATGCAAAAAATGCATATTTTCCTACCCCTCTATTTTCAGTTATGTTGGTAGGGCAGGTTGAGGGTGAATGATGATTTCAAATCCTTCACCATTTTGCTGTGTTTAGAAAGTAGAATGGTGACCTGTATAAATGTATCCAGATTCCTGTTGATGCCTCCCAGGATAGCAATAGACTTATGGAATGTAAAGACTAGTTAGAGTTGAGAAGGCCTGTGCCTTAATCCAATCCTTATAAACTAAGACTTTTGTTTACTGCCTTCAGACGAGACTAATGGTGAATTTCTAAGGTGAACACTATAATAAAAGGACATTTATATAATTGAAAATTTCACTGTTGCTGTCACCACTAAAACATGTCTTATTTCTGAAGGCTGAAGTTGCATCTTGCAATGAGAAAAAAAAAACTGTTTTCAATAAGATCAATTTCAAAGAACCTTTGTGCTTTGTGATCCAGTCAAAATTCGAATAGTGAGAAAATACTTTTATCCTATTCAGAACAGTATTTGATGCAGTATTTGAACAGTATTTGATGCATCCTCTTAAGCCATCAGCCATTTCTCTTAATCAGCTGAGTCCTGTGCTTTGGTCATGCATGAGAACACATGCTGTGATATATTGCTGGCTCAAGTTTAATAAAGAGTTATCTTCACATTGCATTTCTTTCTTTTTGATAGTCTAGCTCCACAGTGAGAGCCTATCAAACTAATAAGTCACGAGTGACCATGAGCCCTGGCTTCAGCTCGCAGTGGAACAGCAGCCAACCAGCCTGGAACACATACTCCTTTCCAAGAGCCAGCCTGCACTACCAGTCCCATGCCAGCTATACCTACTGTACTGGACACCCTGCTGTAAGTACCTCATTTTTCTGTATTTTGAAAATTGGATGCTTTATGAAGTTATGTTTTCAATCTAGAGTGGGTATCTATTAATTGGGCTTTTTTTTCCTAATAACATAACCCTTCTACAGTAAGAATAGGCTGCTCTTGAGTAAAAGAGATAAGAATTTAAGAAGTCTTTTAGGTGTTTAAGTAACGTATTTGGATGATTTTTGCTGAAAACTGATATTGCACTAAAAGTTATTTCTAAGTGATGTAATGTTGGTGTGGAGACTGGATGCACATATAACTCTAGTTTTATTCTTCTGGTTTCCTTTTGACTGTTGCTTATGAATTTAGTTGGTTGCTTTTGTGCTAAGACAGAGTGCCTTTCAAAATGACATAAGAAGCCAGTGCGGGGGGATCCCAGATGCCCCCACTTTCATCAGTGGCCTAGTTGACATATTTATACAGACATAAATATGTGGAAATCGATTCATCAGTAGAGTATTTTCCAGTTGCTGCCACACAGACATCTGAGGTTGTTGGCATAGATGACTCAAAGGGTGAGGGAAATAAACCTCTAGTAAGGGAAAAATCAACTCATGGAATTTGAGGACCTTTTAGAATAGGATACCTGTTCCACCAGTATGTTTTTCTGTGTTTCGATTCAATTCTCATGACATAAAATTTTTCTTTGATTGTAAATTACGTTTTGTACTTGGAAAATGTCATGATTAATGTTGATTAGTAAATCTCTCTTTACTGCTAAGAACCCATGTGCAAGACTCCTAGAAAGTGAAAGACCTTTGAAAGTGAATCACACATGCCTCTCGTAGCAGATCGTCTAATTGGTGAGTCACAGTAGGCATGGATTCTGCAGTCATTTCATTCAGAAGACCTATTGTACACTTCTGTACTTCGGCTATCCTGTTGGCATTTTAAAATTATGGAACTATAAAGTATGCAGGGCTTCTAAGTTGACAGAATGTGTCTCAAATATCATGTTATAATTTCACTTAAAAGAAGACTCAAGGAATTCACTTAAAATGTAAATTAGTATGACTTTTTCATAGGCAATTTGGAAATAAGTCACAAAATTTAAATTGCACATACTTTTGACTCAATAATTAAACTTTTGACATTTAATTGGACATGTACAGGATATATACACAAGGATAGTATTAACAACAGTTTTGAAATTACTTGGACCTAAATAACCATCTTTTCCTTTCATTTATCTTTTAACAAAAATTTATTAAACATTATTAACAATTTAATATGATTAGTATTTTTCTAGGTGAAAGAAACCCAAGAGTGAATAAGACAAAATCTTGCTCTTATGGAACTTCTATTCTAGGGAATGGGAAAGTTGGTTATCATGTAAATAAACATATAAATACAAAGAAGCAAACAAGAAAGAAAATTATGCCACAATGTCATATGCTAAGCAAAATAAATTCTACATAGAGACTTAAAAAAAGTTGAAGTAACAGAGAATAACTGGGTGGCTACTTGAGATTGTATGGTCTACCAAGTCCTCATTCAGGAGGCCGAGTTTTATCTGAGATCTGAATGAAAACGACATATAACTAGGCAGTTTGGGAGGATGAGCGTTCTAAGCAGAGGAAACAGTGCAAAGGATCTGAGGCAGGAATGAGCCTGGTTCCCTATACAGGTAGAAAGTCATTGGAACGTAGGAGAGAATAGAGAGATAAAGTCAGAGAGAGAGACAGGGGCCACTTTATTCAGATTGAAAAGTAGCACTTTGTAATACCAAGTAAGGAGTTTGTATTTTATTTAACTGTGATGGAAAACCATCGGAGTGTTTTAAGCAAGGAAATGACATGACATAATTTTTTTAGGACTCAGTCTGGCTGCTAAGTGGAAAATTTCTGGTGGAGTAATAAGAAGTAAAGCACAGAGTCAAATTAGGAGAGTTTTACACACACGTGTGCGACTGCAAAAAAAAAAATACATTTTCTTGTAATATCCTTTGACCTATTTTATGTTCAAAATATATGGAACTTGTTTTTATAATGAAAAACCAAGTTGAATTTATTTTTGCATAAATTTTTCTTTAGAAACCAGTTTCATATCTAATGTCTCATTAGTTTCTTCTTGAGTAGTTGTTTGTCAAGTCAGAAGTTGACAAATTGTAATTTAATAAAGTATTTCCATTCATATTCTTATTGACTTCAAGGTCATCTAAAAGTAACTGACATTAATTGAGCACTTAATGTTTTCCAAGCTCTGTACTAAGTACTTTTACATGCATTTTGCACACACATACACACACACACACACACACACTTTTTTCAAAACAATCCTAGGAGGTAGGTACTATTATTATCATTTTAAGGGTTAGCAAAATGAAGTTCAGAAAATATTAAGTATTTTTCCCTAAGTGACACAGCAAGAAGTGGGGTCTGAGATTCCAAAGATTGGCTGTCTTAGCCTCCCACTAGTATTCTTATCCATTGTATTATGTTGTCCCTTGACATTGAATCACTGTGTCTTTATTTACATGCCAAGGACAATTACATGATTATATCTTAGATAGAACCCTTGTTAATCATTTACCTTAAATGTGCATGTTACTCTTTAGAGAAATATTTGCGTTTATAGGATACTTGATTTTAGCTCTGGGGGTAGGAGGAAACAATAGGTGCTATCATGTCTTAGAAACCACCATGAAAATTATAGGTTATCTAGCTACTTTTAGTGCTTTAAGGCCCAGCATCTGATACTTTCTTTTGTCCCACTGCTGTGAGTCAAGTGAGTCAAGTAAGAAAAGTAGAAGCAAAAGATTAGAAAATCCTTAAAAAAATAGTCATGGGCGATACACTTCTGATTTCAAGGACACTCTGAGGATCAACTTTAAAGCCTACTTGGCATTCTTTCATTATTCCAACATTATAACTTTCTTTCAAATTTCCTTCTATGCCTGATCAGATGGCATTAAACTCTTGACTCAATGATCAGTGCTCATTTAACTCTGCTACTGCTTTGTGTAAGGAATTATATAATTTAAAAATAAACCAGAGGTTCAATATAGGGAGACTTTGAGGGCTGGGTTTGGAAGATAACATGCAAAAATGTTGACTATTTTGTAGTTTTTACTTGAGTTCATTTTGCAAGAGAAATATTTGGAGCTTCAAAATGTGAGAGTGGATTCCATAGTTGCTATGCAGTCTAAGATCCACAGTGGTTTCGTGGTTAAAAACCACAGAAATGGAATTCTTGTCTGAATAGATTCCCAGTGATTTTCTTGAGTCATATAATTTAGTAGCCTTTAAAGGAGCTATAAATGCTCTACCTCCCTTGTGAGCCTCATGTCCTTTTCTCCAAGTCACTAGTTTGAGTGAAGATTTCCAGTTTTTTAACTGGATTTCCTGGAGTTACAAGGGTGTCAGCCAATGTGGTATTTGTGTAGTAAGTATATATGACTCAAAGGGTTCCCCTTTTGCCTCTATTCCCCTGCTTCTAAGGAATCCTGATATCCCATGAATGTCTGGTTAGTTAACTTGGAATTGGTAACCTTGAAATTTTATTCTCAGATTTAATCTGAGATTTTATCTCAGAGTGCAGTTAGGCCTCTGCCTGACCAAGTAAGGATTTTCTCAGAGCCCTTTTGTACATCACTGTATTAGTTTCCTATGACTGCTGTGACAAATTACCACCAATGTTGAGCTAAAAACAACATGTCTATCTTTTATAGTTCTGGAGGTTGGAAGTCTGAAATGAGTTTCACTGAGCTGAAATCAAGGTGTTGGTAAGGCTGTGCTCCTTCATGAGGCTCTAGAGGAGAATATATTTCTTGGCTTTTTCCAGCTTCCAGAGTTATATTCATTGCATATCTTGGCTCATAGGCCCTTCTTTATCTTCAAGGCCAGCAGCATAGCTTCTTCAAATCTATCTCTGCTCCATCTTCAGATCACCTTCCCTATGTATAGTCAAATCTCTCTCTGCCTTGCTTTTACAAGGTCACTTGTGATTTCATTTAAGGGTCCACCTGTCTAATCCAGGATAATCTCCATGTCTAAATATTTTTAACTTAATCACATCTGCAAATATTGTTTTGCCATATAAAGTCATACTCACAGGTTCTGGGGATTGGGTCATAGACATTCTGGTGAACCAGTATTCACCTTACGCTGATCATAATTTTCCATGACTCAGTGACTAATTTCTGAGTCATTAGGTAAGTATTTGGGACTTCTTGAAATTAACGAGGCTTATCTTATTGACGGAGATAATATGAAAGGGAATCTTTGAGTGATGGATGTTGAAATCCCTGTGGCAATTCAAAATTATTGAAACTCACAAATATAAGTTTGATTTTCCAGAAATCCACTGTTTTTCCACTTCTAAAGTGAAGTCGATGATAACTATCCCCTTGGTAACTGCTCCAATACATATCTTAAAAGAAAATACAAAGAATTACTAAAGCTCTACCAATGTTTTATTCACTGCACTAATAAATGAAGAAACAATTTCCAGGCATCTAGAATGCCCTCACCAGCTTGGATAATGTTCAAAAAGTGGCAAAAAGTAATATTCAAAATATTCAAGTAATGCAATATTATAACTTTTAAGCCACATATTAAATATGGAAATACCTTTTATTATCCAAGGAAGCTACTAATATATAAGTGAACTTATTTAGTCATATTATTTGTTGTACATTTTGTTCCAAAAATCATTCCACAAGTTTCCAAATAGTATATGGACTTGTGTGTGGGCATGATCTTTCATTTGATACTTCTGTTAGTAGCTAAATGATGACTCTGTCTGCTTCATGACAACATATGGAATAACATCAAATTTCCAACAACTTTCTATTAATTGAGAACCATTATATGAGGATAATGTTAATTATAAGGAAGAGAATTCATTGGCTGCCTTCATACTAGCTCTCTGATCTCCCCGACTCTACTCCTCTCTTACTCCTTTCTTTTCTCACATTTGAAATTATTATAATTTATATGGTCCTAGGGACATGGAGAAGAAGAAGAGAATTAGAAGGAGATGGAAAGTAGATAGGAATGATGTGATCCTATGTGCTGAGGCCAGCAGCCTGTGTACCTTCTTTTTTTTTTTTCCTTTTCCAGTGAGGAAGTACAATATGACTTTTCACCTCATTGAGGTTAATCAGGAGACAGTGCCCAAGTGTAGCCCAGTTAATAAGGGAGACAAAGCAGAAAGAGGTAAAGAAAATAGAATAGTGATAGTAATGCGCTCAGAGGTTCATGCTGCCTGCAGATAGTGGAGGCTTCTTCTAAGCCTTCGTCTATCCCTTCAGAAAATAGCAGGCACAAAGGAGAGGAAAAGTGGGAAGCCTTGTAGTAATTTTCTCTTTCCAAAAAAAAAAAAAAAAAGAAAAAGATGTGAAAGGGGAAGGGTGCAGACCTAGTACTGTCTTGCTTGAAGAGTTTCTCTTTTAGTCATTAAATAGGTTTCCAAGAGGTTTCCTCCCTATAAACTTCTTTACAAGGCTCAGAGACAACTGCCTTTCACCAAGAATTAGGTTGTCAAATGGAACAAGGGTTCCCAAACCTACCAGAAGGGACATTAGCCCACGGTAAACGCATTTTCTGTCTATGTCCATGGCAACTGCCTATATCCATGACACCTGATGCCTGAATAGCTGTTTCCTCGGCCTAGACCACGCTTTTCCCCATGGACAGGGACATGCATTTTTTTTTTTTTTTTAAGTGTATAGAAAAGATAGGAAGAGATTACAAGTCTCCTTTCTTCTACGTGAGGACTTTTATGCATCAAGACCACCCACCAACTTTGCAAATAAATAGCAAATCCTCTGTCACAGGTCCTCTATCTCTGCGCTCTACTGCCTAAGCCAGAAAGATATCTTGGAATCACAGCTTACTTGTTTGTAGTTCCTGAAAGGATACATAAATGCTGGGATTTCGATTATTAATTTGTATTGGTTATTCTAATTATTTTATTCTGTTTACTAATGTGTGGAAGTGTGTCAACACTTTAACAATCAGTATTGCTCTATACTAGCTTAATAGTAGGTCTACCTAGACTCTTGGAGCTATGGAAAACTTTTCAAAAAGTACTGAAAATAGACAGTTTTCAAAGATAAAATGAACAGATCTCCAGATACTGTAAATTCTCTTTTGTAAACTGATTTGCCTGAAAACTCACCAGTATTACAATAGTTAAGGTCAACATATTCCCCAGTTTTCCTAGTTTATGCTTATTTCCTAGTACAGTTATTAATGATATCCTCTTTAACTCTAAAAAGTATTTAGGTTTAGAAGTTGTATTATATGGTCTCCCTACCACAGTTCTTTACAAAAAAGGCATACTCCTTGCACATAAATCTTACTGTGATTCATTGCTGCAGGGTTTAAAGTCTCCCCAGGGAGCACCAACAAAGGAGATGCCTCATGTAATGATTAATCAAGTACCATAAACCAATGGGGCTTCTAGTCTTTTCCAGCCATGTATGCATCTCTGTGCTAAGGGAGAAGGATAGTCTGGAACTTAAATCTTTTGCAATTATTTAAACTTATAATGAGATTTTTAGGTAACTGAGAAATGGGATACAGGGCATGTAATTTTTCAAAATTCTTCTAGGCATATGTGAATAGTTTGAAGACCTTGGTTCGATGGTAGTTTCCCTAAGCTTCATCCATTTTTTACATCACGGAGGCCACTCAGTGAAAGGAGCTGCTCAGAATTCAGAACTCTAGCTGCCCCCAACTCTGCTCAATTTTCCCAAAGGCCAAGAGATTAAATACTCAGCACACCTGTATCTCTTTCATTGTATAGCACATCTAAGGTCATAATTTTTTCCCCTAACAAAAATCTCCAAGACTAAATATACAAGGCAGATAATAACATGGTTGACTTCATTTAAGGTGGGTTAAAAAACTTTATCAATTAAAATTATGTTACTACTCATAACAGAACATCCAACTGACAGTGGCTTCAAATGGTAAGGTTTATATTCACTGCCTGAGTGAAAAGCCTGCATGTAGGGGTGCACATTTATATTAGTCAAAGATGGCTTCAATAATGCCACCCAGTCCACATTTCTCTCTGCAATATGATATTGCCATTTCCCAACCAAGAAATGGGGTCTCAAAGCCCACTTCTTGAAACTGGCTGACCTTCATAACTCACTTCTAATTGATAGAATGTGGTAGAAGTGATGCCGTATGACTTTTAGCTTAGAAAAAGCTATGCAGCTTCTATCCGGTTTTCTTGAAAAGCTTAGTTTCTGAATGCATTCTCTCTGGAAACTCTCACCACACTCTTCCAATCACCATGCAATGAGGAAGCCCCAAGCCACATGGAGAGACCATATGTTGGTTCTCTGGGCAATAGTTTCCTGGGCCTACTTCTTGAGGTACCAGACATGAGCGTGAATGACTCTCCAGATGATTACATTCTCTAACTGTCTGAGCCACTTTCAGATATTGGTTTCTTCCCATCTAAAGTCCTAGGAATGAGAGAGAAGAGACAAGTCATTCTCACTGTGTCCTATCTAAATTTCTCACTTGCAGAAACAATGATCATAACAAACTGGTTGTAGTTTTAAGCCGCTAAACCTGGGATAGTTTATTTTTCAACAACAGTAACTGAAATAACTATTTCTACATTTGGTGCAGCAGTTGATCAACATCATCTAAGAGACAGGCTCGTTCTGCCTTTCCTCTTTGCCATCCTCTGTATGTTGGTGATGTCACCTCTCTTTGAAACAAGATGAAACCTATAACTCTAAACCTTTCATTTATGCAGTACAGTGCTCCAAGAAGGTAGGAAGAAAGCAGGGGATTTTACCTTGTGCTACAATTTTTGGAAACATTTTAAATAAGATTTTTAATTGCCAAATAAAAATTGTATACATTTATGGTATATATCATCATGTTTTAAAATATATATAAATTGTGGAATGGCTAAATCAAGCTAATTAATAAATGCATTACCTGATATATTTATTTTTTATGCTGAAAACATTTAAAATCTACTCCATCAGCAATTTTTTTTATTATACTTTAAGTTCTAGGGTACATGTGCACAACGTGCAGGTTTGTTACATATGTATACATGTGCCATGTTGGAGTGCTGCACCCATTAACTCGTCATCTACATTAGGTATATCTCCTAATGCTATCCCTCCCCACTCCCCCCACCCACAACAGGCCCCAGTGTGTCATGTTCCCCTTCCTGTGTCCAAGTGTTCTCATTGTTCAATACCCACCTATGAGTGAGAACATGCAGTATTGGTTTTCTGTTCTTGCAACAGTATGCTGAGAATGACGGTTTCCAGCTTCATCCATGTCCCTACAAAGGACATGAACTCATCCTTTTTTTATGGCTGCATAGTATTCCATGGGGTATATGTGCCACATTTTCTTAATCCAGTCTATCAATGATGGACATTTGGGTTGGTTCCACGTCTTTGCTATTGTGAATAGTGCCACAGTAAACATACGTGTGCATGTGTCTTTATAGCAGCATGATTTATAATCCTTTGGGTATATACCCAGTAATGGGATGGCTGGGTTAAACGGTATTTCTAGTTCTAGATCCTTGAGGAATCCCCACACTGTCTTCCACAATGGTTAAACTAGTTTACAGTCCCACAACAGTGTAAAAGTGTTTCTATTTCTCCACATCCTTTCCAGCACCTGTTGTTTCCTGACTGTTTAATGATTGCCATTCCAACTGGTGTGAGATAGTATCACATTGTGGTATTGATTTGCATTTCTCTGATGGCGAGTGATGATGAGCATTTTTTCATGTGTCTGTTGGCTGCATAAATGTCTTCTTTTGAGAAGTGTCTGTTCATATCCTTTGTCCACTTTTTGATGGGGTTGTTTGATTTTTTCTTGCAAATTTGTTTGAGTTCTTTGTAGATTCTGGATGTTAGCCCTTTGTCAGATGAATAGATTGCAAACATTATCTCCCATTCTGTAGGTTGCCTGTTCACGTGATGGTAGTTTCTTTTGCTGTGCAGAAGCTCTTTAGTTTAATTAGATCCCATTTGTCAATTTTGGCTTTTGTTGCCATTGCTTTTGGTGTTTTAGACATGAAGTCCTTGCCCAAGCCTACGTCCTGAATGATATTGTCTAGGTTTTCTTCTAGGGTTTTTATAGTTTTAGATCTAACATTTAAGTCTTTAATCCATCTTGAATTAATTTTTGTATAAGGTGTAAGGAAGGGATCCAGTTTCAGCTTTCTATGTATGGTTAGCCAGTTTTCCCAGCACCATTTATTAAATAGGGAATCCTTTCCCCATTTCTTGTTTTTGTCAGGTTTGTCAAAGATCAGATGGTCATAGATGTGTGGTACTATTTCTGAGGTTTCTGTTCTGTTCCATTGGTCATATCTCTGTTTTGGTACCAGTACCATGCTGTTTTGGTTACTGTAGCCTTGTAGTATAGTTTGAAGTTGGGTAACGTGATGACTTCAACTTTGTTCTTTTGTCTTAGGATTGTCTTGGCAATACGGGCTCTTTTTTGGTTCCATATGAACTTTAAAGTAGTTTTCTCCAATTCTGTGAAGAAAGTCATTAGTAGCTTGATGGGGATGGACTTGAATCTATAAATTACCTTGGGCAATATGGCCATTTTCACGACGGCCATGATACTTCCTATCCATGAGCATGGAATGTTCTTCCATTTGTTTGTGTTCTCTTTTATTTCATTGAGCAGTGGTTTGTAGTTCTCCTTGAAGAGGTCCTTCACATCCCTTGTAAGTTGGATTCCTAGGTATTTTATTCTCTTTGAACAATTGTGAATGGGAGTTCACTCGATTTGGCTCTCTGTTTGTCTGTTCTTGGTGTATAAGAATGCTTGTAATTTTTGCACATTGATTTTGTATCCTGAGACTTTGCTGAAGTTGCTTATCAGCTTAAGGAGATTTGGGGCTGAGACGATGGGGTTTTCTAAATATACAATCATGTCATCTGCAAACAGGGACAATTTGACTTCTTCTTTTCCTAATTGAATACACTTTATTTCTTTCTCCTGCCTGATTGCCCTAGCCAGAACTTCCAACACTATGTTGAATAGGAGTGTTGAGAGAGGACATCCCTGTCTTGTGCCAGTTTTCAAAGGGAATGCTTCCAGTTTTTGCCCATTCAGTATGATACTGTCTGTGGGTTTGTCATAAATTGCTCTTATTATTTTGAGATACATCCCATCAATACCTAGTTTATTGAGAGTTTTTTGCATGAAGGGCTGTTGAATTTTGTCAAAGGCCTTTTCTGCATCTATTGAGATAATCATGTGGTTTTTGTCTTTGGTTCTGTTTATATTCTGGATTACGTTTATTAATTTGTGTATGTTGAACCAGCCTTGCATCCCAGGGAAAAAGCTCACTTGATCATGGTGAATAAGCTTTTTGATGTGCTGCTGGATTAGATTTGCCAGTATTTTACTGAGGATTTTTGCATCGATGTTCAACAGGGATATGGGTCTAAAATTCTGTTTTTTTGTTGTGTCTCTGCCAGGCTTTGGTATCAGGTTGATGTTGGCCTCATAAAATGAGTTAGGGAGGATTCCCTCTTTTTCTATTGATTGCAATACTTTCAGAAGGAATGGTACCAGGTCCTCTTTGTACCTCTGGTAGAATTCGGTTATGAATCCGTCTGGGCCTCCACTTTTTTGGTTGGTAGACTATTAATTATTGACTCAATTTCAGAGCCTGCTATTGGTCTATTCAGGGATTCAACTTCTTCCTGGCTTATTCTTAGGAGGGTTTATGTGTCCAGGAATTTATCCATTTCTTCTAGATTTTCTAGTTTATTTGCTTAGAGGTGTTTATAGTATGCCCTGATGGTAGTTTGTATTTCTGTGGGATCGGTGGTGATATTCTCTTTATCATTTTTTATTGCGTCTATTTGATTCTTCTCTCTTTTCTTCTTTGTTAGTCTTGCTAGCAGTGTATCAATTTTGTTGATCCTTTCAAAAAACCAACTCCTGGATTCATTGATTTTTTGAAGGGTTTTTTTTGTGTCTCTCTCTCCTTCAGTTCTGCTCTGATCTCAGTTATTTCTTGCCTTCTGCTAGCTTTTGAATGTGTTTGCTCTTGCTTCTCTATTTCTTTTCATTGTGATGTTGGGGTGTCAATTTTAGGTCTTCCCTGCTTTGACTTGTGGGCATTTAGTGCTATAAATTTCCCTCTACACACTGCTTTAAATGTGTCCCAAAGATTCTGGTGTGCTGTGTCTTTGTTCTCATCGGTTTCAAAGGACATCTTTATTTCTGCCTTCATTTCGTTATGTACCCAGTAGTCATTCAGGAGCAGGTTGTTCAGTTTCCATACAGTTGAGTGGTTTTGAGTGAGTTTCTTAACCCTGAGTTCTAGTTTGATTGCACTGTGATCTGAGAGACAGTTTGTTATAATTTCTGTTCTTGTACATTTGCTGAAGATTGCTGTACTTCCAACTTTGTGGTCCATTTTGGAATAAGTGCGATGTGGTGCTGAGAAGTATGTATATTCTGTTGATTTGGGGTGGAGAGTTCTGTAGATGTCAATTAGGTCTGCTTGGTGCAGAGCTGAGTTTAATTCCTGGATATCTTTGTTAACTTTCTGTCTTGTTAATCTGTCTAATGTTGACAGTGGGGTGTTAAAGTCTCCCATTATTATTGTGTGGGAGTCTAAGTCTCTTTGTCAGGCTCTAAGGACTTGCTTTATGAATCTGGGTGATCCTGTATTGGGTACATACAGATTTAGGATAGTTAACTCTTCTTGTTGAATTGATGTCTTTACCATTATGTAATGGCCTTCTTTGTCTCTTTTGATCTTTGATGGTTAAAAGTCTGTTTTATTAAAGACTAGGAATGCAACCCCTGCTTTTTTTTGTTTTCCATTTGCTTGGTAGATCTTCCTCCATCCCTTTATTTTGAGCCTATATGTGTGTCTGCATGTGAGATGTGTCTCCTGAATACAGCAAGCTGATGGGTCTTGACTCTTTATCCAATCTGCCTGTCTGTGTCTTTTAATTGGAGCATTTAGCCCATTGACATTTAAGGTTAATATTGTGGTGTCTGAATTTGATCATGTCATTATGATGTTAGCTGATTATTTTGCTCATTAGTTGATGCAGTTTCTTCCTAGCATCGAAGATCTTTACATTTTGGCATGTTTTTGCAGTGGCTGGTACCAGTTATTCTTTTCCATGTTTAGTGCTTCCTTCAGGAGCTCTTGTAGGGCAGGCCTGGTGGTGACAAAATCTCTCAGCATTTGTTTGTCTGTAAAGGCTTTTATTTCTCCTTCACTTATGAAACTTAGTTTGGCTGGATATGAAATGAAATTCTGGGTTGAAAATTCTTTTCTTTAAGAGTGTTGAATATTGTCCCCCACTCTCTTCTGGCTTGTACAGTTTCTGCTGAGGGATCCGCTGTTAGTCTGATGGGCTTCCCTTTGTGGGTAACCCAACCTTTCTCTCTGGCTGCCCTTAACATTTTTTTTCCTTCATTTCAGCTTTGCTGAACCTGACAATTATGTGTCTTGGAGTTGCCCTTCTGGAGGATTATCTTTGTGGTGTTCTCTGTATTTCCTGAATTTGAATGTTGGCCTGCCTTGCTAGGTTGAGGAAGTTCTCCTGGATAACATCCTGCAGAGTGTTTTCCAAGTTCTCTCCATTGCTTTCAGGTACAACAGTAAGACATAGATTTGGTCTTTTCACATAGTCCCATATTTCTTGGAGGCTTTGTTAGTTTCTTTTTACTCTTTTCTCTGTAAACTTCTCTTCTTGCTTCATTTCATTCATTTGATAATCAATCACTGATACCCTTTCTTCCAGTTGATCAAATCAGTTACTGAAACTTGTGCATGCATCATGTAGTTCTCATGCCATGGTTTCCGGCTCTATCAGGTCATTTAAGGACTTCTCTATATTGTTTATTCTAGTTAGCCGTTCATCTAATCTTTTTTTCAAGGTGTTTAGCTTCTTTGCAATGGGTTTGAACTTCCTCCTTTATCTCAGAGAAGTTTGATCATCTGAAGCCTTCTTCTCTCAACTCATCAAAGTCATTCTCCATCCAACTTTGTTCCATTGCTGGCGAGGAACTGTATTCCTTTGGAGGGGGAGAGGTGCTATGATTTTTAGAATTTTCAGCTTTTCTGCTCTGTTTTTTCCCCATCTTTGTGGTTTTTATCTACCTTTGGTCTTTGATGATGATGATGTACAGATGGGGTTTTGGTGTGGATGTCCTTTCTGTTTGGTAGTTTTCCTTCTAACAGTCAGGACCTTCAGCTGCAGATCTGTTGGAGTTTGCTGGAGGTCCACTCCAGACCCTGTTTGCCTGGGTATCAGCAGCAGAGGTTGCAGAACAGTGAATATTGCTGAACAGCAAATGTTGCTGCCTGATCGTTCCTCTGGAAGCTTCATCTCAGAGGGGTACTCGGCTGTGTGAGGTGTCAGTCTGCCCCTACTGGGGGGTGCCTCCCAGTTAGACTACTCAGGGATCAGGGACCCAGTTGAGGAGACAGTCTGTCCGTTCTCAGATCTCATACTCTGTGCTGGGAGAACCACTGCTCTCTTCAAAGTTGTCAGGCAGGGACATTTAAATCTGCAGAGGTTTCTGCTGCCTTTTGTTGGGCTATGCCCTGTCCCCAGAGGTGGAATCTACAGAGGCAGGAAGGCCTCCTTGAGCTGTGGTGAGCTCCACCCATTCGAGCTTCCAGGCCACTTTGTTTACCTACTCAAGCCTCAGCAATGGCGGGCGCCCCTCCCCCAGCCTCAGTGCCGCCTTGCAGTTTGGTCTCAGACTGCTGTGCTAGCAATGAGTGAGGCTCCATGGGTGTGGGACCCTGCGAGCCAGGCACAGGATATAATCTCCTGGTATGCCGTTTGCTAAGACCCTTGGAAAAGCACAGTATTAGGGTGATAGTGACCCAATTTTCCAGGTGCTATCTGTCACCTCTTCCCTTGGCTAGGAAAGGGAATTCCCTGACCCCTTGCACTTCCTGGGTGAAGTGATGCCTCGCCCTGCTTCGGCTCTTGCTCAGTGGGCTGCACCCACTGTCCTGCACCCACTGTCTGACATGTCCCAGTGAGATAAACCTGTTACCTCAGTTGGAAATGCAGAAGTCACCTGTCTTCTGCGTCACTTAGGCTAGGAGCTGTAGGCTGTCGCTGTTCCTGTTCGGTCATCTTGGAACTGCCCCCAGCAATTTTTAAGAGTATAATACATTGTTATTACCTGTAGTCCCAGTGTTGTACAATAGATCTCTGGAACTTACTCTTACCATATGACTGAAAATTTGTATCCTCTGCTCAACATCTCCCCAATTTCTCTAACCCACTCCAGCCTTTGGTAACCACCATTCTACTCTACGTCTATGAGTTCAATGTTTTTAGGTTCCACAAAATAAGTGAGATCATGTATTTGTCTGGTGCCTGGCTCATTAAACTTAACATAATGTACTCCAGGTTCATCCATGTTGTCATAAATGCTAGAATTTCCTTCTTTTTAAAGGTTGAATAGTATTCCATTTTGTGTATATGTGTGTATATGCATATATACACACACATATACCTGCACACCCAGATATACATACATGGAGATACATACATACATACACACATACATACACATATATGTGTGTATATCTCTACATACATATACACACATTTTATTTATTCATTTTGTTGATGAACACGGATTGATACCATCTTCACTACTGTGAATAATGCTGCAGTGAACATGGAAGTGTTGATATCTCTCCAACATACTGATTTTACTGCCTTTGGATTATGTCCAGTTTTGGGATTGCTAGGTCACATAGTAGTTCTTTTTACTTTTTAAAGAAACATTCATACTGTTTTTTTGTAATGACTGTACACCAATGTGAACAACGGTTCCCCTTTCTCCACATTCTCTTTAAAACTTGTTATCACTGGTCTTCTTGATAATAGCTATTCTTGTAGCTATGAAATGGTAACTCATTGTGGTTTTAATTTGTATGTCTCTTGTGATTAGTGATTTTGAACATTTTTCTTTTAGTATGCTGTGAAATTTGGTTTGGTAGTATTTTGTTGAGGATATTTGCATCCATGTTCATCAGGTATATTGACCTGTAATTTTCTTTTCTTGTAGTGTCCTTGTCTGGTTTGATATCAGGATAAATTAGTTGGCCTTGTAAAAAGGAGCCTGGAGGTATTCCCTTTGCTTCAGTTTTTTAAAAGAGTTTGAGAAGGATTGAAAATAGATCTTTAAAAGTTTGATAGAAGTTAGCAGTGAAATCATTAGATTTTTGCTTTTCTTTGATGGAAGACTTTTTATTAGTTCAGTCTCCTTACTCATCATTAGTCTGTTCAGATAGCCCATTTCTTTGTGATTCAGTCTCTGTAGGTTGCATGTGTCTGGAAATGTATCAAATTCTTCCAGACTATCCAATTTATTGGCATATAATTTTTCCTAGTAGTCTCATGATCTTTTATATTTCTGTGGTACAAGTTCAAATGTCTCCTCTTTTCCTCCTCTTTTCCTTTCTTATTTTGAGTCATATCTCTCTCTCTCTCTCTTTTTTTTTTTTTTTTTTAAGTCTAGCTAGAGATTTGTTGATATGGTTTACCTTTTTCAAAAATCAACTCTTAATTTTGTTTATCTTTTCTACTGTATTTCTAGTCTTATTTCATTTACTTCTGCTCTGATCTTTATTATTTTCTGCTGTTTGCCAACTTTGATATTAGTTTGTTCCTGTTTTTCTAGTTCCGTGAAGTGTAATGCTAGGCTGTTTGTTTGGGATCTTTCTCCTTTGTTGATATATGTAAGTGTGTGTTGCTATACATTTTACTCTTAGAACTGCTTTTGTGGCATCCCACTAGTTTGGGTATGTTTTGTTGCCATTTTCATCTCAAGATGTTTTTAAATACCCCTTTTAATTTCTTCCCTTTTAATTCTTTGATTAGAGAATTTAATTCATTTAAATTCAAGGTAATTATTGATATGTAACTACTTACGACTGTCCTTTTGTTCATTGTTTTCTGGTTGTTCCATTTTCTTTCTCTCTTGCTGTCTTCCTTTGTGATTAAGTGATTTTCTCTACTGGTATGCTTTCTTTTAAAGTGGGGCATTAAATTTCTTCACTGGCTTAATACTTTTCAAAAGCATGTTTACTTTTTATGTATTTGTGAATTTTCTGGAATTCCTCCTGTTATTTCTAGTTTTTATATATATATATATATTTTATATATATATATTTTTATATATATATATGGAAAAATATATTTCATATATTGTGGTAGGAAAAGATACTTGATATAATTTCAGTCTTCTTAAATTTGTTAAGACATGTTTTGTGATGTCTGTCTGAATCTATCCTGAAGAATATTTCATGTGCCCTTGAGAAGACTGTGTATTCTGTCGTGGGTTGGAATATTCTGTATGTTTGTTAGGTTGACTAGCTCTTAAATGTAGTTTGTTTCGTATTTACTTACTAATTTTCTGTCAGAATTATCTCTCAGTAGTTGAAAATGGGGTATTTAAGTTCATTACTATCATTTTAATTAGTCTCTCTCTCCCTTTAGATCTATTAACATTTGCTTTGTATATTTAGGTGGTCTAATGTGAAGTACATAGATATTAATATTTTTGTTATAGTCTCTTGATGAATTGACCATTTTATCATAACATGAAATTCTTCACCTCATTTTACAGTTTTTGACATAGAGTTTACTTTATCTGATGTTAGTATAATTACTATTCCTGATGTCTTTTGATTTCCATTTTCTCGGAATATGTTTTTGCATCCCTTCACTTTCAGTCTGCGTGTGTTCTTATAGCTGAAGTGAGTATCTTCTAAGTAGCATACAGTTGGGTCTCTTGTCTTATAATCTACATTCAAGGTAATTATTGATATGTAATGACTTCCTGCTGCCATTTGTTAATTGTTTTCTGGTTATTGCATAGGTTCTTTATTCCTTTCTTCCTCTCTTGCTGTCTTCCTTTATGATTAAGTGATTTTTCTCTACTGGTATGCTTTGATTTTTTACTATTTATCTTTTGTGTATTTACTATAGATTTTTGCTTACCAGGAGGTTTACAAAGAGCATCATATACTTATGATAGGCTATTTTGAGCTGACAGTAACTTTTGTTACATAAAAAAACTATGATTTTACTTCACTCTCCCTGTAGAATTTTATTATTTTTGTGGAGATAAGGTCTCACTATGTTGCCCAGACTGGTCTTGACCTCCTGAGCTCAAGTGATTCTTCCATCTTTGCTGCCCAAAGTGTAGAGATTATAGGTGTGAGCTACTGTGCCTGACCCCATTGTAAATATTTGCTGTCACAATTTGTATATTTTTATATTATGTATCCCTTAAAATTTATAGTAATGATTATTATTTTAACCTTCATATTAAAGATATAAATGATTTACACACTAATCTTACAGTATTACAGTGGTCTGGATTTGACTGTGAGATTCATAATTTCATATGTTTTTTGTTACTACTTAGCTTCACTTTCAGCTTGAAGAACTCCCTTAAACATTTATTATAAGACAGGTCTGGTGGCAGTGAAATCCTTCAGCTTTTATTCATCTGGAAAAGTCTTTGTGTCTCCTTTATTTCTAAAGGACAGTTTTGCCAGGTACTTCATCACTTTAAATATATTATCTCACCCTCTCCTGCCCTGTAAATTCTCTGCTGAGAAATCCACTGTTAGCCTTATGGGAATGCCCTTATATATTATTTGTTTCTCTTCACTTACTTCTTTTAAGATCTTTCTTTATCCTTGATTTTTTACAGTTTGATTATAATATATTTTGGTGTAGTCTTATTTGGATTGAATCTGAATGGAGACATTTCTTCCACTTGGATATTCATATCTTTCTCCACATTTTAAGTTTTCTGTTATTTTCTGCTATTATTTCTTTAAATAAGCTTTGTACCATTTTGTCTTCTTCCTGAACTCTTTTAATTTTCTCTTTAGATGCTATCCCATAAATTCTATCACCTTTAATTATTTTTCATTCTTTTTTATTCTTCTCTGACTATATATTTTCAAATAAGCTGTCTTTGACTTCACAGATTATTTTTTTCTGCCTCATTAATTTTGCTATTGATGCTCTCTACCACATAGTTTAAATTTCATTCATTGTATTATTAAGGTCTAGAATTTCTCTTTAAAAGTGTTTTTAATCTTTCTGTTAAATTTCTTGTTTTGGTCATTTATGGTTTTTCTGATTTTTTTGGATTATTTTTCTTTATTTTCTTGAAGTTTGCTTAGCTTTCTTAAAAAATAACTATTTTGAATTCTTTGTTTTTTAGTTTGTATATTGCTGCTTCTAGGAGACTGTGTTATTTGGTGGTGATACGACTTCTTATTTTTTTTGTGTTTCTTGTTGCCTTACCCTTATGTCTATGCATTAAAGAATTAGGGACTTGTTCCAGTCTTTGCAGACTCACTTTTTCTGGGAAATCTCTTTAGTAGTAGTCAGCTTATTTAGAGATTCTGGGCATGTCTCTGGTATAGTCTGAGAGTGGGTTTCCTCCTTGAATCCTTAGGTAGTGAGTCTACCCTGGTGGCTCCCGGCTCGGATTTCCTGTACTAACCCAGCTTGGTGCCTGAATCAGCAGGTATGCTGGCTTGATGCCTGGTTACATAGGGTTGAGCCTGAATTCTAGAGACACTGGTGTAGACTTACTGATGTCATCTGCAGGTATATCAGTCAGAGTTCTCCAGAGGGACAGAGCCAAAAGGATATATGTATATATAAAGGAGAGTTTATTAAGAAGAATTGGCTCACCCAATTAAAAGACTAAGTCCCATGATAGGCCATCTGCAAGCTGGGGAAGAGAGAAGCCAGTAGTGTGCCAGTCCAAGTCTGAAAGCCTCAAAACTAGGGAAGCTAACTGCGTAGCCTTCAGTCATGGCCAAAGGCCTGAGAGCTCCCAGGAAGCTACTCGTGCAAGTCCCAGAGTCCCAAGGCCAAATAACCTAGAGTCTGATATCCAAGGGCATGAGGAATGGAAGCAAGTGTCCAGCATGGAAAGAAGAAAAAAGAAGACTCAACAAGCAAAGTTGTCCGCCTTCCTCCCTCTGGTTTGTTCTAGCTGCTTTGGCAGCCAATTGGATGATGCCTACCCACATTGAAGGTGGGTCTTTCTTTCCCAGGCAACTGACTCAAATACCAATCTCTTCTGGCAGCACCCTCACAGATACCCTAGAAGCAATACTTTACTAGCCATCCAGACATCCCTCAATTCAATCAAGTAGACACCTAATATTAACCATCCCAGCAGGGATGGGAATAGAGCCTAAGTCCACTGGCATGTGCCTTCAGTCTGAGTCTACAGGGACTTGTCTGGCACTGGGGTGAGCCTGGCACCTGGGCTGAATAGGATTGGCCTGGAACCTGAGTTCTTGAGGGACTGGCCTGGACCCTGGGTCTGCTGAAGCAAGCCTGAACCCTGAGTTTTCTGGAACCTGGGGTCACATGGACTGGACAGGTGCCTGGGGCTGGCATGAAGCCTGGATCTGAGAGGATTAGACTGGAGCCTAGGATAGCCACTGCTCGCCTAGTACCTGGAGCCACTGTGGCTTACCTGAGGCTGAGGCTGGGCCTGGGGCTATGGGGGCTAGCCTGGAGCCTTTGCCACTGATAACCTGCCTGGATGTTGGGTTTATATAGTGCTGGCCTAGAGGCTAGGTCTCTGAAGGATGGCCTGGGTCCTAAGGTCTTGGGAGGCTGGCCTGGGACCTGGGTATACAGAGGTAGTCCTAAATCCAGGGTCTGTGGGCCTACTCCAATCCTAGGGTCTATTGGGACAGATATAGATTCTGGGTATGCTGGAGCTGGCCTGGACCCTGGGTCTCCAGTAGTGTGTGTGGTGCTGCAGGGTTCAGCCTTAGTACATTGTTAACTAATTAGGTTCAGGATTCTATAAGCGCTGAGAAAGGAGAATGACTATTGGAAAATAACCGACAGTGTCGCTATAGGTGCCCAGACCAATGCTATTTTGCCTCCCCAACATACCCTGCAATATTTCCTAGATGATACAGGTTTCTTGAAATACAAGTTTTAAAATCATAGACTGAAAGCCAGCTCCTGTTTATAGGAGTTATTTTAATATTTAATGTATTTGTTTCCTGACTATACTTTTTCAGTTGTCTAGTATTCTTATATCTTTGGAGAAGCTGATTCCCAGCAATGACCCCTTCAATGCTCTTGAACTTTGAATGAGGTCACGTCATCAATGCAGCAAACATTAAATTGAGTACACACTATCTGCTGGGCATTATGCTGGGGGAGCACAACAATAAGGAGTAGAGTAGAAGACAAAGGGAATGATGAATATTATAAAGTGTCCATATATTCAAGTTGCTTAAAATCTAGTGGAGAAGAGAACTGAGGAAACAGACAGATATTAGATGATGGTAGCAATGTTCTAAACCAATGATTCCCAAATGTTAAATGTGGACCCTTTAAACACTATAATTTGAGGAAGTTGCAGGCATGTTATGGTTAAGTATTGAGACCCTGGAACCAGTCTGAGTTGGGTGCATATCCCAACTATCATTGATCTAGCTGTTTGACCCAGAGCAAAGCTATTAAATGTCTCAGAGGCAACTTCCTTCTTTATGTAATAAGACAAGTATACATTGGTTTTTAATGTCATTGTGAGATTTTAACAAGATAATATGTGTAAAGCTGTTGAACACAGAATTATTAGTTATAAACCACTTAATAAATACAAATCATATTAAAATAGGAAAGAAATCAGTTTCCATTTGAGTCATCAAAGAAGGCTTACAGACTCCCAGTTTATACTCTTAGGGTGGCATCTGTTTTTAAGACCCTGAGACTCAGGCTTTAAACTATCGAGAGCCCCTCAGGTACAAAAAGACTTATTTGTGTCTGCCTGGAAATTTCAACCTTTCTCCTTTATCTGCTGTTTAACATTCATACTTTAGTAGACCAAGACAATGAAAGCATTAAAACTTTGCCAAGATATAGTCAATTATAGTAAAGTCTAAGATTTAAATCCTATTTTTTTCATATTTTTTTTTTCCAAGTGGCAGTGTTTTCCAGATAAAATTGAGATTCCTGTTCTGCTTTTCTCCCCTATGACTTTTATTTTTCACATATGTTCTGAAAGACTGAGATTTCATCTGGTATATTTCATTCCCTTCGTTTAGTTCCTAGCCATGATGGAATCTCCTTTCCCATGGCCTTTCCTCTCTCCTAATAGTCCCTTACACCATTTCCATAATGCATGACTCGATACTACTCAATTCTGAGCGTTCCAAACAGGTGTTCTGGGGAAAGGATTCAGCCATCCATCTGGGCTTGGTCTATACCTCCCATGGCAGATGATTAAATTTCATAAGACATTGTTGGAAATCCAGGCTGTGGTATTTTATGCTGTTCTACCCAGTTTTGTATGTTTGATTTTTTAAAAAATCTCCTGCCATGATAATTATTAAAAATTAACATTGAAGTTGATTAAATGCAGTACGTGTCACATTAAATAGTAAATTTTAAAGTTATCAATAAAATATTACCTTAAGGAAATAAGCTAGATGCAAATATTTTAGTTGCTAGCATGATGTCTTATACAGTTTGGTTATGATCACTGGGACAAGATTAAACTCTCTTCGTAACAGGGAATCTGACACATGAGAAGAGTTTAAAGATTTTTTTTTCCAAACATGGTACCGTTCTTAAAAAAGGCACATGAAATGGAAAGGTTTTAGTTTATGATCAGTGGTGCTCTCAATGCTGTGGCTGACATACATTACTAGTTTTATCTGTTTTTGTTTGTTTGTTTGTTTGTTTGTTTTTTTAATCTATGAATGAGGCCTGCTAAACACAATGTTATAAAGCTGAGTATTTGATAGAAACAATGACAAAACATATTTACATTATAAGAGGTCTGTTTTGAAAAGTAAAATAATTTTAAGCTTAAAAACAAAAGTGCTTCTGATTAGCTCCCTTCACCCTTTCAGGGAAGGCAAATTCTATCAGTCACATTGATGAAGAGACTTTCAATGCAATCTGTTAAGACCAAGCTTTGTAGTAGTCACAGGCAATGAACTTAAATTACATCAACTTATCAGCTGGGTTCATTGGAACATCTCTGTAATCACTCGTGTATGAAGACCCAATAAGGCTGAATTGACCTTGTTTTTTTTTTTCTTTCAATTACAACATTGGTGCAGATTCTTTTGGGACAAACACTCAAACTTTTAAAATATATTTTAAAGTTGAAGTGAAAATTCAAACTTCCTCCTAAACACCTTTTGGTTATAGAGGGTTATTCTTCAGTAGCTCGTTAAACCGATGCATATTTAAAATAAATACTAATAAAAACAAAATATATAATATATATAATAATTGTACCCCTCTAAACCCAACAGGCAGCTGCAGAGGCAGAATATTGTCAACACTTTTGAAGCTCTCTTATTCTCCTTTAAAGCATCCCCTTTCCAGCTCCCAGAGGTAACCGTAATCCAGAATTTTCTATTAAGCATTTCCTTTCCTTTATTCATAGTTTTGCCACTTTTAGGTACCTAAATATATTGTTGACTCATTTTTAACTTTATATCAATGCAAAAGGCACTACAGGTATTTTCAGAATCTTTTTGGTTTTACTCAACATTATGTTTTTGAGATCCATTCATTATGATGTGATTAGCTATAGGACATTTGATTATATATAGTTCATTGTCTGAGTATATCATGACTGATTTAACCATTTTAATGTTGAAGGGAATGTAGGCTGTTTCTTGTTTTTAGTATATAATGAGCAATGCTGCCGAATCCCTGTTTTCTTGTCCACATGTTGTCTATACCAAGCATTGGTATTGCTGGGTTGTAGGGTGTAGCATAATCAAATTGTCTAGGCAGATTGTGGCTATACTATAACTTATGGTTGAGCATGAGCCTTTTTTCCTTTTCTGTGAAATGCTCTACTACCTTTTTTTCACTTTTATATTGCAATATTTGTCTTTTTCCTTATGATTTGTAGGGTTTCCCTATGTAGCTAGATAATAATCTTTTGTCAGCTCTCTATATAGCAAATATCTCCTATCAATTTCTTCATTATATTTCATTTTTATAGTGCCTTTTGATGGACAGCGTTCTTAATTTGAATGTAGTAAAATTATTTTTTAAATGGATAATATATTTTGTGTGTTGTTTGATAAATTATATTTTACCACAAGGCAGATAGTGGTTGTATCTTTTTTCCTCTGTCTCCCTTACGGGATAATCGAAACAAATAAACCATTTTTCACCTCTTTTCCATTATAAATTCTCCCTTAGAACTCCTTTTGTGATTTTTGTATTGGAAATTGAGGGTTGGGTAAGTAAACTCAGATGTTCAGTGCAGCGTGTTGTAGCATGTCCCAATCTGTTGGCTTGTTTCTCTCTCCTCTCTTTGTATGTGATCTATGGAGCCACCAAAAAGTTATCTGGGGGAAGAACAATGGCACATTTAACTTAGATTCTATTCCATACAAGCTTATCAAAGAATTTCTGTGGAACAAGCACAGTGTTATTCCTGATAGAATTCTGTCAAGATAGATAGGACACATAGGACTTACCAAAGAGGGAAGGCCATCACATTTGTTAGTCTAGGACTTCCTTTTCTTCAATCAACAACATATGTGAACTTTCTTTTCTTGCTAGATATATAGAATATATCTTCCTTTCGATTTTCTCATAAAGTATAATATAGCTTTATAGTAAAGTATTTAAATCTTCCCTTAGTAAGAACCAAAACGTGTTTTCCAGTTGTTCTTTATTTTCATAATGATACAGTGAATGAGGGTGTATGTAACATAGTGTATATATGTTTATGTGTATATGTACATGTCAGTATGTATATATCTCCATATGTTTGTGATATGGCTTCTTTGTAATTGTTTTAGAGAAGTAAAATTGCTATGACTAATGATATTTTCACTTAAAATTTTTATGGAAATGCTAACTTGCCTTATCACCAAAGTTGACAAGGATATGCCTCATCACACTCTAGCTTACATTAGATATTATCAGTTAAGTAGACTTTTGTTAATTTTAGTGAAAATAGTATTTTATTGTTCTAATTTGTATTTCTTTTATCACTGCATTAGCCAATCTTGTTTTTGAATGTTTCTCAGCTATTTATAACTTTTTAACATTTGAGTTCCTTCCATGAATAAACATAGAGTGATAATGTAAAGCAGTGTAACTGAAGAGATGCTTGCCATTTCACTGCAGTTGTATTTTCATCATAAAAGCGATAGAATTAAATTTGTATCACCTGCAAATTGGCATTTTTGTGGCTATTTGTACTTCATCTACAAAATCACAAACCTAACCATGCTAAAAATAAACAAATTTGGGTTTGCTGCCTGAAACCTTTAGTTGGGCGTTTTAAAATAAAATAGCAGCAAATATTCAAAGCACTTTCACCAGTGTTATCTCATCTGATCCACTGCATCTTTCTAACAAATCGTTAAATCAACAGATGTCAAATTAAACAAAACAAAGAACAACAAAATGCTTATCTATTTATTGCTACAAAAGTACTTAAACAGGTGTCATATATTCAAGATTCTAATCTCTGTTCCAGAGAGCAAGCTTTTAGTGAAAATATTTGTAAGTGTTATGACCAAATGTAACAAAGACATAAATAAAATCCAGGAAAATTACAAAATGCAATCTAAGAGGAAACACTAAGGAGAGTATATAGGCATCTTAACTTTCCTGGTAATGTTCTGTTTCTGAAGCTGAATGATATCAACACAAGTATTTGCATGTATGCTTTATAATTTCTCATATTTGTAAAATACTTAAAAAAAAAAAACCTCAGTGTTTTTTTTTTGTTTTTTTTTTTTTTTCATTTCTACAGTGGCATATAAAAAAGGATTACCACTCTAAAGCTTAATGATCACATCCAAGGGGTTCAAATGCCAGTGCATTTGGCAGCAATTCAGTGCAGGGTTTGCTAAGCCAATTCTCCAGTTCTGAGTAGCCTCAATGCCTCAACCTAATCTGGCAGAGGGAACACTCCGATGATAGCAATTACTTCAGTTCTCAGTTTGTTGAGTTCATATGGCCCCACAAGTAATAAAAGTTCTTAAAAGAGTTTGCTGAAAAGAATGAAAATAGGCATGGTACATGACTCAACAAATCTACTCCAAACCACTTGTGTGAAATATATACACATATTTAATTTAGCCAACTGTTCTCCTTGATTGATAGTTTGCGTATATTATACTATAAACCTGATGCTCATAACCTTCCACAGCTTCCTAAATTGAGAGAGTAAATTTCTGAATTTTCCCAAAATGTGCATGTTATTGAAACCTAAGGATAAGTATCCTGGACTTCTCGTGATCATCTAGATCACACTGAAAGGGTAATTGTCACTTTGGGATTTAAGAATGAAAACACCTAGGAATATTTTGTGAATCTGACTCTTCAGGGTGGGAGGTCTGTCTTGTTTAAACAAATACAACTTTTGTTGGCAAAGATTTTTACTGATGGACAGGAATAAAGATGTAGCCTCATTTGGTAGGGGAGAGGTAGTGCATATTTAACAGATACACATTTGGACCTGATGTTGGCTTTGCATTCACTCTCAGGTACCACAGCAGAAATTTACCCTGTAGTAGCATTGCTTTGGAGTGGCGTTCGACATTGCTATCAGTGGTAGTTAACATTTATGGCACAATTCATTTAGGTTTTTACGAGTCCTTCATATTCCCTTTATGACCCCAAACAGGAAATGTCCGTGCGGGGAATGAGTAACACTATACACCAAAATCTCTTTGATTTTCATTTTTATGTTAATAGTCACTAAATTTCTAAACCCAGGATGTGTAGTTTTCGGAATCTTAAGTATTATATATACCTTGGAGGTCTCTAAGAGTCATCTGAATGGAATTTCTCACTGCAGACTGATAGTCTTCTTTGACCCACTTTGAAATAAAATAGTTTAGGGCTAAATACTTGATGTAATATGACACATAATACCATTAATTTAATTATTTTGCTTATTTAGCTAATATCCATTGCACATTTATTGAGAACCTACTATGCGCCAGGCAGTTTTCTAGGTCCTATAGTGCATTTGTTCTGCTATTTACATGGCCGATTGCTGTTATAAATTAAAAAATCTCAGGCTGAACTAAAATAGAAATCTATTTGTTATTCATGTGAAGTCCACTAGGGGGTCAGAAGTTTTTTCACTTAGGAATTAGGGTACTAGTTTCATTATATATCCCAAGCTTGCAACCCCCTTTGGCCTTGGGGCAATCCCCAGGAACCTCTTCATTCCAATTAGCAAATAATGGATGAGAGAATAGGGAATTGCCATTGAGAGGTCTTTGTGAATCTGGCGTTGAAGGGGCACACATCACTGCCTCCACATTCTGTATTCTAGGACTCAGCTATATGGTCATGCTGATTTCAAAGAAAGTGGGAAATGTGGCATAACCATATTTCTTGGAAGAGAGGAAACACATTTGGTGAGTATTAAGCTAATCTCTGCCAAATATGCTGTTATATTTGGTAAGACAGATGAGGTTCCTACTTGTATGAAGCAGCCATTCTAGTATAGTGAGATAGACAATAAACAGGAAAGCAAATATATAAATAAGAATCGCAGGTAGTGATGAGTGCTGGAAAGTAAACAACAAGGGGTGGTGGGATTTAGGATGAACAGCAGAGGGAAAGGAGCTCTTCTAGGTAGCATGATGAGAGGGCAAATGTCTGTTGCAATGAAATCCCTTTTGAAGCTTGAATTAAGGGAAGGAGTTGACCATGCAAAGACCTAGAGAAAAGCTTTCCAGACAGGACAAAGGGCAGAATCTGAACAGGCTTAGTATGTATGGATGACAGAAAGAAGGTAAGTCTGGCAAAACTTACTCACTGAGGTTGGAATTGGGTTGGGTGAGCAGAGGAGAAGCAGGGAACACGTTATGCAGTTCCTGGAGGTCTTTACTGTCATATACAGGGATTTTTGCTAAGTATCTGGAATGCTTTATCTCATTTAATCTTTTCAACATATCTGGATATTATTACCCCTTCTTTTGCAGATAAGTAAATGGAGGTTTAGGGAGTTTAAATAACTTCTGCAAGATCATATAGCTGATGAAGCAGAGTCAGATTTACCCAAGTCTGTCTGACCCCAAAACTCATGCTTCTGACCATGATGCAACCATGTTTTTAACCAAGTTTTTAGTAAATGCTGAAAAAACCTGTTTTCTCTTTCGTTCATGAAATAATGCAAAAGAATGTCCTCTGTTATCTTAAACTTTCTGGCAATTTGAAACCACTAAGACTGTTCCAAATCCAATGTATATTTAGCAAAGACATTTAAAATATTTTCACTTTAAAATTTCTCTATAATAAACATGCTTTGCTCTTATACAAACAATTCTAGTCAGATTTATCATCGTGAAGTCTGAATTCTTATCTAATGGAACTTGTTACCTCAATCCAGTCAATTCATACAAGAATATTACTCTTATGTACTTTCCTCCCCGAAAATGTATAGCAACCTCATTCCAAATTTAAGGAATATCTAATACACCTTTTGGTAACCTATTCCATTTTTTACTACCATCTAGTCTGTTATTTTCAGGGTTTATATTTGTTGAAAGTGCGCTTACCATCATTCCTGTTTACACTTTCCTGGCATCTAACTTTCCTTAAATTTAGCTATTTGATTCGGAACTTATTCTTAAGCACAGGTTAAATCATGATTCGTTTATATTTCTTTCAAAATCTAGAAAATCTGGCAATCTTCAACCAGTTAAGGATGAAAGATTGCATGGAGTCCTATTTTAACCCTATTATTTGATTTTTCTTTCAATGCCATTTCTTTTTATTTTCTTGTATAAATTACTCTTGGCATCTTTTATCAGTCTAAGGAGGACAGGTACAAGATCACTCTTGTAACTTGGGATACAAAAGTAATTCAATATGAGATGTTTATGTGGAAAAGTAGTTGGTTTTCTCATCTTTAATAAATGATATAGAATTACCAGAGAACAAGAAATGTTGCAAAGGGTTGCTATGCGTGGAAAATACCGAATTGGGGACCTAGTTGGTAAAACCTTAAAATTGTTATATGATATGTACACTTCAGAATAAAAAGTCTCCCTTTTGTTCTTCCTTATTCTACTAATGAACCAAAGACTCGATATTTAATTTTTTTCTTTAAAGATAGGGAGGACTCTGTGGTTGTTTTTTGGAGGAAAATAAACAGATATAAACACTCTAAAATGGCTGAAAGCAAAATTTGACTAATATTTTGTAGACAAAAAGCAAAAAGATTTAAACCAGATAATCTGTGCTTACATAATACCTATCTCCTCTTTACTATTCTCCTCTTCTATGGTATTTTGTAAGGTTGACATGTGCAATGAGCAGAGAATGTAGTATCAGAAGATCTAAATGTGGGTCCTGACTCTGTCAATTATTTGTTTGATGACTCTGGGCAAACCGTTTGTAAATCTTGACTTGCTTTTGTCTCTGAAAATTATGGTAAGTTGCATAAGTGAAAGCACTTAATAAATATTTAGTGTTATATTAATGAGAACATGTTGACATTAGAATCAAACTTTTTTGATTGAATCTAGTGTCTTAACTATTCAGTTTCTCCTATTCTCTGCACAATCTCTGTCTATTCTGAGCTCTCCATCATGCCTGGACCATGCCTGGACCATTCTAACTTGTAAGGTGTCTTTTATTTTGCTTGATTAAGATTCGTGATTTTTTTTTTTCTTTCATGCATTCCTGAATCAATAGCAACTATCATCTTTCCCTCCTTCTTCACTATCCTTACTTCTCCTGGTCCCATTTGTCCCACTGTTTTCTTCCTCTAGGTAAATGCATTTTTATTATTTCCAAGGACTTGATATACTTCCCAACTCTTTGAATCAAATGGTGCTCTCCTTGTAAGAATGAAGGAAGTTATTTAAAATCCCATAATTTTGAACTTAGTGGAGGTACCACTTCTTGCAGCAGGTCCTTCCTGACTCTACCCTCTTCTATATTGAAACATTACCACAGGCTTATAGATCCATGTTACGTGATTGCATGGCCCTCCATAAATTTGTTTCTGGAGTAAGTGTAGTTTAAATTACAAAGTACTTAGCAATATGTTTTAAAACACAGGTTATTTCTAAACTGAGAATGGCTTTGTATTCATGCATCCATTTATTCATCCTTTTGAAAAATATTTATTGAGCCTCTGCTACATGCCACATGTAGTTCCAGATACATGGGGTGCAGAAATGAGTAAGATGTAATCACTCAAGGAGTCTGTAGCTTAGGGGAGTAGGAGACACCTACCGATTATTAGAATTGCAAGACAAGGGGAAATCAAAGTATGTAGAAAGTGTCATAGAAGTACCAAATATGAGATGACAACTTTTGTTTTCTTTCTTTTTTTTTTTTTTTGAAACGGAGTCTCGCTCTCTCCCTCAGGCTGGAGTGCAGTGGCGCGAACTCGTCTCACTGCAAGCTCCGCCTCCCGGGTTCACAGCATTCTCCTCCCTCAGCCTCCCCAGTAGCTGGGACTGCAGGTGCCCGTCACCATGCCCGGCTAATTTTTTGTGTTTTTAGTAGAGACAGGTTTCACCGTGTCAGCCAGGATGGTCTCGATCTGCTGACCTGGTGATCCACCCGCCTCGGCCTCCCAAAGTGCTGGGATTACAGGCGTGAGCCATCAGGCTCGACCGACAACCTTTGCTTTCTAACCAGAGATGACTGTAGGAAGAAAGGATACATCAATGGAATCTTGGAAAGTCAAGAGTTAGCCATATGTGGGTGAGGTCATTACAAACAGACAGCACAGTAAGGGCAAGGCCTATTTCCTCATATATCATTAGTCACCCTGGGCCCAAATTCATCTGTAACATGAGAGAGTTGAATTAGATGAGTTCATGTCTCTCTCTAAGTTCCATTTTCCTAGGATTTGTACAGTTCTGAATACCCGCTACAGATACAACATGTACTGACTTCAGTGGTGAAAATGTTAGTACTGCCCTAGAGTAACTTATCCTCCAGTAAGACATGGTAAAAGAGGGTCCATTTCTTCAGCTGGTTAACTGATAGCAGTACTTGAAGTGCTACCTTGAGAAGGATGATAAGATCTTATCTAGGTTTATCATAACAAAAGCCATTATCAATTACTGATGTTTGTTCTGATGCGGAGAAAGAAGTGGAGGTATGTGCATCACCTATTTACCACCTCTGTTCTAGTTTTAGAGGTTAAATTTAGTTAAGTTACTCAAAATCATATTAAAGTAGAAATTTGAAGAAATGAATTAAAAAATAAAACTCTTACCCCCAAAACCAGAGTATTATTTTATGGGTATTCATATCTGTAAACACAAAATCCTCAACTCAATGGCTTGTTCTTTTAGCAACTAGCCCAATATCCCGAACCAATAAAGTTGATTATGTATTTTAGGGATGCAAAGAATAAAGGCAGTTTAAACTGCCTTGGACAAATTAGATTTCATATTCTCTCCAAAGAGCCTATCTTCCATTACAACAGCCCTTAGATGTGTCTCCTTCACTAAGGTATGTACTACTGGAGGGCAGGAACCACCAGATCAGTATATTGACTCCTGTATCCCTGGCAGCTAGCAAAACACCACTTCATGGGAGGTATTCAGTAGGTACCTGCTTCCTGAATGTCAGGCGAAAAAATGAAAGTTCTCTGAGATAGTTTGTGTAACTTTTTGGCTCATCAAGGTCCTGCAGAAAGTTCACATCTGTAGATCATAAACAAGATGTGAGGGAATGTCAGATATTCAACTGAAGTCAACAATGCATAAGGAAGGAGAGTTTAGAAGTGATGTTATTTCAGAAATAAAACTTTATGAATCTTGCATTTAACCAAATAACAAGCTGGCTTTTCATTTACACAATGAAAATGAATGTTAAAGTATTCATAAAGACTAGTGGAGAAACAAAAAGTTATTCTGGTGGAGTGAAGTTTTAAATGCAAAAATGAATATATTTTATAGATTTATCTCAGCATGTAACAAATGTTGATGCATACAATGCAGACCACGGGTATAAAATTCATTTATGCAGATTCTAATGGAATAGCCCATTAGAATTCTAGAAATACCTTTAGTCCATGTCTAATAAAAACTCCAAAACATTTATAATTTTCTTTTGTGCCTCCATCTTTCCATTTTTCCCTTAACTTAGATATACAGGCTACTCTTATTGTTGGATGTAACTTTCAGAGACATTTCGTTATTCATTGAATAGTTTAGAGAACTGTTTCAATTCTAGGAAATGCTTTCCTTCCAGTTAAACTTCATAATCTTGGAAAGTTAGAAAACCATTCCTTCCCTCACCAAGGCAGCAAAACTCCTATTTAGGCTAACATTATAAATTAAAATATTGACTAGAAAAATTTCTATGAATGTGAAAGCTTCAACTTAAATGCTTATTAATTATTAAGTCAGCCTCTTCATCTTCAAATATTAGCAAATTATTTTGAATTTTATTGCAATGGCTTTTCAGTAAGTTTTTCCTTATTCTACTTTTCTCCAAATTTAGTATTTCAGAGACACAATTTGCGACTTTGTAAGAAAGCTATCCTTGAACCTTTTACCATAGGATAGAGTTATAACAAGTGCCCTTTATTACTTCAGGCATAAACACCTTTGAGTGGGCTGAAGATGGACCAGCTTTATTCTGAGCTCCAATAGAGAAATGTCTTGTTATTTGACTATATCTCAGATATCCAAACCTATCTATTAGGAACAATTTATAAGTAACCTAATTAAAAACAATGATGCCTTCTAGAGTACGTTCTCACTGCAGTGTTTTTTTGTATTCTTTCTTAATCTGGGTTAGGCCTTTGGGAGTTTATAAGCAGAATCAGTTAATGTGCAAAAAGGATAATGTGAAAGATTGCTAGAGAGAAATAATTAACTTGAAAAGATGTGAATAAAGCATTTTCTAACATCCCCTTGCACAAATTTAAATTCAGAACATTATGGATAGAGATAAGGAGGTTCCTGAACTTGGCTCTATTTGAGGGGTTTAATTGACATTGGATTGACTATATTTCTTTAAGATGAAAACTTCAAGCATTTTTTTTAAATATAAAAATAGTCTAGAATCTACTTGCCCGTGAAATTCACATGATTAAATATAACGAGGATTTTTCCTCCACAGAGTAAATAACCTCCTTCCCATGTGTATATTGATATAAACTCTCAGTGCATTTGTTTTATGATTTAGCACAGATGGTTTCTCCCTTGTTTGAGGCTGAAAAATGGATTTTCTTTTTGCTCCCCTGGAGTTCTTTTTCTTTGATGGTTAGAGAATAGGTATTAGTGTTTCTTGAAAATCATACTTAACGGAAAACTATTTGTATGCCTTTAAAGTGTGTTTTATTTGTGTATATTTCAAAAAGAATTGTATTATCTTAGTATCCGTTGTTAGCACACATTAGAATTTATGTTCTCATGATAAGAACAATTCCCAAAGCCCCAGAAGAAAGCCAGACAATTTTAAGAAAAATCACATGAAAATTTATTATATTTAAATAGACATTTGACATTTATTATACTGTTTATTTCACATATTTTGTTAGTGTCAGCATAAGATTCAAAGGCACGCTATTTTATCTGTTTATCAAGTTTAGATAGAGATAAAATTAATCAAAATAAGTAGGCTATAATCTGAAAATCTTTAGCAGTATGGTGAAGAAGATTTAAATAATTTCTCTATCTTATCTAAGCTATGCATAATTGCTAAATATGTTTCGAGGTCAATATCATTTAGTCTGGCATAAGTACTTGATATTTTCTAAACCATTTAAAGTCATTATTTCATATTTATCAAAGGAATTCTTTGAAGCACACAGTGTTATGTTTTCTAATATGATAGATGTAAAGAAACAGGGGCTTCAGTGGCTTACCTTAGATAACCCAGGACTTGGGGGAAGGGAATTAAGTAAATATTAGTTGATAGTTTTTTGTGTGGGAACAATTCTGTCTTCGAAGGCACAGCATTTAAACAGACCTCCTCATTCTTATACAATGTATTCCCAAATGGGAACATTCCTTAAACATATTGTGCCTGAGATGAGACTGATTATAACAGTAGCAGGAACAGCTAACATTTATTGAGTGCTAATTGTGTTTGGCAATGAATAAAAATTTTAAACTATTATTTCATTTAATTCTATTAGTTACCTATGAGATAGAGGCTGCTGTTGTCACCATTTTAGAGACAAGGAAATGTAGATTTAAAGACTGGAAATTGACCCAGTGTTATAATAAAACTGATAGATACTATATTCTAAAACCAGTTATGCTTTCTACCAATATACTGTGCCATTAGAAAAATTTGGCTGAAGACGAAAACCAGAACAAACCCTATCACTCATAAGGATATTGTAAAAGCCCTGTTATAATTCTTTAAATTACTGTTGCACAAATATAATTAAACTTTCCAAGTAACTCATCAGATTGAGATCCTACATTATAATTTAATCCTTTTGGGTTTGGGTATTACCACAAGCACAGAGCTGTTAAATCTAACTGTAGGGCTTCACAAATCAAATGATTAGCAGTTCTAATTTGTTAATGGTACATTTACAAAAGTAAGTTAAGCAAACAAAGAATCTGCCATTTGTATATGGATGCTGGCCAAACTCATTTCTTTCTGCTGCAAGTGCATTTTCAGATGTCCTCCTACTGTGGCCAGGTCTAGCTTTCTCCATACTTTCACACTTGTTTCCTTTTAGTCCTGTTCTTCCAGTCCCTCATGCCTCACTTGTCACCACTTCAGCTCCTTTTCATGCTTTTTTCCATCTGCTTGCTGTCGCTGAGAGGCCTTGCAAATAAAAAAGATTCTAAATGCAAATGATATGTGATTGGGGCAGGGTCTATGGAGTCAATAAGAATTTTAAAGCCAACTTTAGAAGTACTGTGATTCAGTAGCAGTGGTGAGTGAGGTATTATAAATGAAAAGCTGTGCTGCAGATTGAAACTAAATCAATAAATGCTAAATGATTGGATGGCTATATCCTTCATGTGGCTTTGTCAATTTTCTTTGTCCTTTGGGCCTACCTAAATCATCCATGCATTTGCTGTGCATAAATCTAAGTCCCTTTCTCTCCCACCTTAAAATTTTGAATTTGTAGTACCTCTGCTCATTTTAGAAGGAGCAAAACAGCTTTGCAAAGAAACATCATCCATCAATAGAAAGTAATGAGATTGTTCTGTGCATAATACACTAGGGCTCTGTTTTTCCACCATAAGTTGCTCTTAAGCCGCACATACTGTCCTTTACAAGTTGGGTTGAATATTATTTGCATTTACTGTGCTACAGATGAACTCTATCAGATTTTAAGATCAAAATCCCCAAATGGACTCTCATTTTTTTAAACCAAAAAATAAAATGTAATACTCCAAAATGAGAGTAATAAAAAGTCATGTTTAATGCATTCGATAATTATTGAATTAACAATCTCCATTGGTTCCATTTAGAGTTAGCAGGGACAGGGGCACAGCAAATCATAAATCCATCTTCCTTCCCAGGAGAGCTCACAGCCCGAGAATTTTGTTTTATACTTCCCATTATTTTCTTTCTTGTGAGCATTACCAGCACCCACGTGTAAACTAAAGAATTGATCTTCACATAATTACACATATGAAAGCATTAACCAATCTCTCTAATCTCTCCAAATGCCCTGATTCCTTGAAGGGTACAGTGTCAATAGTGCCGAGGGATAGTTGTTCTCATCATCTACACATCATTTAAATGTTTCTCATGAATATCTCACCCTCCCTGGTCCCAAATGACTAACATATGTTTTCTATATATTTTTAAGCAAGATCTCCACTAATCTTAAAAAACTGAATAAGTCAAGAGATCCTGAAAACCTTATGGAAGTGGAAGAAAGGTGATAATCTGTGTAGCAGATAACGAAGTGTGAGAATTAAAGATTTCCTCCCAATTGGGATTCTAAGATGTTTCATCTGCTTCTATTGAGCAGTGCAACAAAAGATACTACTAAAAGTATATAGACAGGTATTTTGAATAAACGTGACGCTCTTACTAAACTAAGTCTACCTTTGAAAAAATGATTAGGCATTGGGAGGTTCGACTGACAAAATATAACATGTTAGACAAGTTATTGTGATCATCACAACTGGCACATAATGGCAGAGCTGTAGTTTTTCTGCCTCTCACTATCGTCCTTATCATCATAGATGGCTGTGCCCACTACCCTCTTCTCTTTGTTTGTGAATATGAGTGGAAAAGTAGAAACCTGCACATTATTTGATATAATTCCTTCAACAAGCAATTGCATTCTCTGCAATAAGTTGGAGTACAGAGAGAAATAAAACATAATCCCTACCACTAGGATCCACATTCTAATAGGAGAAAAGGTATTTAAGAAACAAAAAGCAACACAGTACAACATACTAGCTGAGAGGAAAGAGGCGTGTACACGGCACAAGGGAAACACCAGGTAAAATGTGGTCAATTTCCCTGGAATGGTGATGGGGAGATGGGAAGGGCCTCTGCAAGCGGATGTTTACCTGAACTTAACTGGATTGCCCAGGTCCGAGCATTGAGATGACCTGAAGACCTACCCAGGCATGATTGGTTTGAAATGTGCAGACATGAGATTTGGGAGGGGCCGGGGTGGAATGATATGATTTGGCTCTGTGTCTCCCACCAAATCTCACCTTATAGCTCCCATAATTCCCACATGTTGTGCGAGGGACCCGTGGGAGATAATTGAATCATGGGAATGGGCCTTTCCTATGCTCTTCTCATGATAGTGAATAAGTCTCACAAGATCTTATGGTTTTAAAAATTGGAGTTTCCCGGCACAAGCTCTCTTTTTTTTTGCCTGCCACCATCCACTTAAGATGTGACTTGCTCTTCCTTGACTTCCGTCATGATTGTGAGACCTCCCCAGTCATGTAGAACTATAACTCCATTAAACCTCTTTCTTTTGTAAATTGCAGTCTCCGGTATGTCTTTGTCAGCAGCGTGAAAACAGACTAATACACCATACTAGGCTTCAGTAAATTCACTGACTAGTTCATTGCCCCAGAGAGGGGATGACAGATGTCACACAGCCTGCTACCATTTCCTTGACTTGCCACTTCCTCCTTTACACACCCCTGGGTTAAAGGAAATATCTCTTCTGGCTCTCTTCAGAGTAATCAAACCACATTTTAAAAATTTTGGCAGCAGTTTCCACTCATGCCCCAACATACTCACCTATCTTAATTGGGCTTATAAGAAAATTTTCTCAGAAAAGGCAGTTCTCCCTCAAGCAGGGATTGTCAGACAAACTGCTAAGGGAATGAAACTTTTATGACACAAAGAAAGCTTCATTGTGATGATGCAAACTTGGCTGAATAAATGACTTGCCTTGGGTAATTTCTAAATAAATAATATTAGATAATGCTTATTGAGTGCTTACTAAGTGCCGCATTCTATTATAAGCATGTAAAGGATTGTAGCTCATTGCATTTAGTGGCAAACTTGTGTGGTAGCACTACTACTTTTCTGACTTTACTGAAAACACAGAGAGGTAAAATCATATCACCAAGGTTTCACAGCTAATAAATGGTGAACCAAGATGCAAACCCAAAGATTGGCTTAAATCTGTGCTCTTACATTCTATAATTTCTTTCACAAGAAGTGGGCTTTGATGACACATTGAATCTGTCAAAGTATTCTAAATGTATTGGGTATCAGTCTGGAAGTTGTAAGAGACATCCAAAATAATAGCCATTTAAGCAAGTTATGAATAGATTTCCTCACATTTAAAAGTATAAGAAGAACCCATCACCTTTCACATCCATTGACTGTAAAGTTGACACATGACATCTCATGTCCATTGGCTAGAGTATAGTCACATGATGATATTTAATCACAAAGAGAAAATGATAAATCATGTTTTCCTCTTGATGATCATGTGCCAACTAAAATTCTAACCCTATGTAAAAATTGAGCAGATATTGGGGCAACCAGTAACCTGTCCTGAAGTGTTCATGCTTCATATTTTTCCTCAAATTATTTCAACAGTCATTTCTTCTCTAAATAGTTTCACAGCAGGTTTGAGTTACAGAAGAACCTTGAGAGTAATCAGATACAGCAGATGCATCCTCGTTTTGTCTTTCTGTATTTTCCTACCTCCATCTCTGCAGAACATGGACATGTGGAATCATTTGGGTGGAATATTTAATGATGTAATTTTTTTTCCAGCTTAAAACAACACGAGAGAACAGATGTGCCCATAATACCCACAAGTACAACCTACTTCTGTGACAATGAGTTAGCCTATGATTTTGCTCATGTCAGGAACAGAAGCGTACGTAGGCAGGCATATGTTTTCTTAGGGAGGTAAAAACAGAGACCAAAAACTTGACAAGCTGATAATATTTAGAAGAAGTCTTTGGCCTTTCATTCTTAATGGGACACTAATTTTTCACTTCTTTTCACTGGATCCTGGTGCAAGAGTTGGTAAGTAAGTAAATACTCTGAAAAAGGCAAACAAGTAGTCAAGTGTTAAATTTGGCACTGAGGAAGAGGCATTGTTTTTATAGAGTTGTAAGTGTGTCACTTATTAAATGATGAATCCAGTGCTGTGTTTGATACTGCACTCATCTGACAAGGTTAAATTTGTTGAGGAGCAGAGCATATGACATCAGTGAATCCCTTGATTACCTCAACAGTAAATAGTGGGTAGATGGGTGGTGCAAAGTAAAAAGATATCCTGATTCTGGTACTGTATCCCAGATATTATATTAGGTAATGAACAAAAATAGCATCCTTGTCTTTGTGGATTTTATATTTTGGATAGAGGAGAATACAAATAATCTAATAATAAATATTATTAAATATTAAAATAAAATATTTTCAAAAATAATGGATACATGATAAAGATTTAATCTGTAATATGGTGGTATGCTAAGAAGAAAAATAGAGTAGGGTAAAGGTTAGAGAGAAATGACATGGGGTTCTTTAGAGAGAGTGACCAGGAAAGGGCCTCTTATAAGGGGCATTTATGTAGAGACCCCATTGAAATGGGGAATGGGTCAAGCAGAGGTCACAGCATGTGCAATGGCTCTGAGTTGGGATAGTGCTTGGGTATTCGAGGATACTAAGGAGATTATGTGACTGGAGCCGAGGGTATATGAAGGGGACTGGTAAGAGTTGAGGCCTGAAATTTTTCCGGGAAGCAGATCTTGTAGTCACCTTCCAGCCAAGTTATATGCTTTGCATCTAATTCAGAACAAGATAGGAATCTACTGAGGGTTTTTAGTGTGTCTTTTACTTTTCTTTATATACCCATGACCCTCTCTTATCTCCCATACAGGGAAGAGACAAACTCAACAGTCAGTATTTCTATCTATTGTTTAGTCTTCTTCTAATTCATTTACGTCCCACCTGAATATTCTGTAATTTAAAGGTCCTTTTGTGATAAAAGAAATGAGGAGGATGAGACAATTAATATATTATTAATGAACAGACAATAAGGATAAAATAATATATACATTTCTATTACAGTCCCCATTTCCATAACTGAACATGAGGATGTTGCTGATATTTATAACTTCCTCCTTCCATTACCCATCACATATTCCTCTTTCCATCAGTCAGTACTTCATCTGAACTGTTTTTAAATTGGTGGGTTAAATGAAGACTTCAATTCAGAAAGTTCTGAAAGGCTTGAATTCTCAGTGTCTGTGACTTTATGTTTTCTTGTAGCTTTCCAATAAGTTATACTATTGGACATAAAAACATGAATAAGAATCTTGAACAATTTCCTGGGTGCCAGATATATTACTCATTGCCACCATTGGATGACATCAACCTGGTTCCCTCTTGGCAAATTACATCGAGTACCCAAGCAATATTTAATCACCTTTGCCTATTACTTCAGTAGTACAAAAAGCCCAAAACGACCAAGTGGTGGTGTCAGCTTCCAGTCACATGGAACTCTTGTGTTACCTGGCCAAACCACTCTTCCCTTGGGAACTAAGATAGCTAAATTAGCAGCCTTAAAGTTACCCTTTACATTATTTGGAACAGCATACTCAAACAGGCTATATTTTGCCTTCAAAACCCAAAGATACCAAATTAGCACTCTGCCTCTTTCCTAATTTCGGGTACTGCAAATTGCTACAATTTGTCTTTGACTATGGAAGAAGTAGCTCAACTTGCTCCAAACCACTGGAGTCTTAGAAACTTCACAGATAGTGGGCCTCAGAATTGTTGTGGTTTTTGGCTATCCTCTGGCATTTATGTGTCCCAGTAAGTCACCTAAAGTTTATTGTTTTTCATGTTCACCAGGTGTAAACAGCACCATGCCATCAGTGTGGTAGACCAATATGGTGATCTACAGAACGTCCAGAAGAATAAGGTCCCTGTGGACTAGATTATGGGATTACAGCAGAGAGAAGGACAGCTGGCATATCCCTGAGAAAGACAGCATAGGCATCCTGCTGTTCATGCCAATTGAAAACTAAAAACTAGTATAGGAGTTAATCAGTATAACAAAATTACTTAAAATCATGACACTGGATAAATTCACCTAGAAAAGGAGTATAGAAAATGAGAAGATATCTGATGAATAAGTCTAGAGCAACTCCAATGTTTAGAAGTCAGATAAATAGGACTAGGCCAGTCAGAGTGACTGAGAAACGTCCAGAGAACTACGAAGAAGACAAGGAGAGAGTGGTATCTCAGAAGCCAGGCAAAGAAGGTGTTTTAAGGAGAAGGTATTGGTAGACATTCATGTTTTGCTGAAAGCCTGAGTAAAATAAGGATTGAGAATTGAATGTAAATTTGAGCAAGGTGAGAGTCTTTAACAACTTGAGGACAGTTTCAATGGAGTATGAAGCAGGGGGCCAAAAATCAGATTGGAATGAATTCAAGAGAGAATGGAAGAGAGCAAGGGAATAGAGCAAATGCAGAGAAGTCTTTCAATGAGTGTAATTATAAAGATAGTGAAATAAATTAGTATAAACTGGAGGGAGTTAATGTAGCATGCTTGTGTGCTAATGGAAATGATGTAAGAGAAATAGAAAAAAATGTTTCAAGAAAGGAGACAAAATTACATAATTGTATAGTGAGTAAACAAGAATCAGAAGAGGATTCTACACTTAGGATCTAAAGATGCTCATAAGAGTTTGATGAATCCGTGATGATCTCCAGTTAGAATGTAAAAGTGGGGAAGGAGGGCAATAATTTGAACATAACATATCTGGTTATTTTATGAAAAGTTGGATCAGAATAGTTCTCCCTTTCCTCAACCTGCATGCACACACACACATACACACACATACACACACACATTTCTCTATGTAGACACAAATACATTAGCAGTGAAGCATGGAAAACTTGAAGGCCAGGTGGAGGTGCTCATAAATATTCATCAGAATATCATATTGATGTTTCCTGGTATTCTGTCCTGAAATATCATTGCGGTGTTTCAGAACCAAGTATGTTTGCTGTTAGATTACAAATTATCTGAGGACCCATAGAAACCTCTATGCAGTTTTAAAATTACAATGTACATTCCATGATTTAGCAAAACAAATACCAAATCATTTAAAAACACAGATGCTATTGATGGCTTGTAGAAACAGCTGCCATAATATTATCGAACCAGGGAAAAGAACATTTTGCTTTTCTATGTTACAAAGCTGAAAATTTTTTGTCCTAGAGTCATTGATGTAGTTTGCCTATTTTGTCCATATAAAGAGTCAGCAAACTTTTTTTTTTTTATAAAGGTCTAAATAGTAAATATTTTAGACTTGTGGGTCATATAGTCTCTGCCACAACCACTCCATTTTGCAATTGTAATGCAAAAAACAGCATGAACAATATGTAAATACATAGGTGTGTATTCCAATAAAACTTTATTTGCAAAAACAGGTGGCAGGCCAGATTTGGTCTGCAGGGTATATAGTTGTTTCCTAATCATTGTTTAACATAAAATTGGAAAATGAAAACATTTATTTATTAGTATTTCTTAAATGATTAGTAGTTATTTCCAATATGCAACAAAAAACAATATAGTTAAAATGCTTTGTCATGTTGTATTTAACCACCCAAATAACCTTAAGTAGCCTTGTGAGTTGTGGGCTTTTCCCTACATTCGTAACCTGCTTGACTCATTGGAATATTGTTGGAAGGAATGTAGCTCTTTAAAAAGAAAACATGGGGCTCGGTGCAGTGGCTCATGCCTGTAATCCCAGCACTTTGGGAGGCCAAGGCAGGCAGATCACTTGAGGCCAGGAGTTTGAGACTAGCCTGGCCAACATGGTAAAACCCCATCTCTACCAAAAATACAAAAATTAGTCAGGCGTGGTGGTGCATGCCTGTATTCCCAGCTACTTGGGAGGCTGAGGCAGAAGAATTGCTTGAACCCATGAGGTGGTGGTTACAGTGGGCCGAGATGGTGCCACTGCATTCTAGCCTGAGTGACACGGCAAGATTCTGTCTCAGAAAAAAAATAAAACTTATAATAAAACAGGGAGGGCATTACTCCCAAATTAACTGAGGGCCATGGAATTTAGCTAAGAGAAGATGTTTCATGCTATACATATAAATTATTTCCAAGGATCTTATTTTTTTAGTATAAATAAATACATTAATTCCTACAATGCTTAGCTTGATTTAACCTGGTCAAAATTAAGTATTTTTGTATTATAAAATTACATTCTGTAAAGCAGTTTATTACTATTACTGTTTATGCATTTTAGTGCTTTGAGAAATAACTCTTGGCATTGCCTTAACAGTATTCTAAGGTCTAACCAATTAATATCAGTTCATCTTGACAAGAAGAACTTTCATAATGTTCCCCTTATTTATTTATGAATTATAAATGTTTGCTTTTAGTTGATATTAGTTCTTTTCATGCATCATTCATTCCTCTTTTCCCTTTTTGGACTCATTCTTCTCTTATTTAGGGATGTGATTTGGGGTAGAATTAATCACAATTTTTGTTCTCAAGGTGGTCATATCATCTAGGTCTGGCCAGTACAGCACTACACATAGGCACATCATGAAACCATATCAATTTCAGTCAGAAGCGTTTTTAAGATTTTTCCTTTGACCACCTGGCAAGGAGGCATTTCATTTTCCTTGGGGACAATTATGAGGTACAATATTGTCCTGGAGACTTTGGGAGACAGCTTGCCTCTTCGAGAGTTCCACGTGCCTGAGAATGGAGATGCTTCTGAAGGAAGCAGAGCTGAAAGATAGTAAGAGACCAGAACAAGATGACTGATTCAGCCTCTTTTTTTTTTTTTTTTTTTTTCCTCTTCAGGGATTTATTTATATGAGGAGAGTTTTATTGCAGTATCATGCAGTGGATAAATTAAAATGAAATATTTCTTCCTTTAAAGTCCCCCTCACTTCCTCCCATTTCCTACTTCCAGCCACTCACAAGACTGCTCAGTTCAGCTCCGCCCCTTTCCCTGGATGCAGTGCGGCTCGCGCCCTGCCCCTTTCTCATTCCACCCTCTACTTCTATTCCAATCAGCACTTTACACAGCCGTGTACACAGCCTGGGGGCTCCATCCAAGGGGCCCAGGACGCAGTCAGGGGAGAAGGAAGAGGAAGCATTCAGGCCTGGCAGGAGCAGCTAGCTTCCCTCTATACCTGCCCCTGTTGTAGAAGTCTTTCCGTGGAAGCTCCCTCCATGCCCAGAACCTCAGGGCTCCTGGAAGCTGGCACAGAGGGCCCCTCATATGAAGCATTTTTTTTTTTTTTTTCTTTTTTTTACTTTAAGTTCTGGGTTACATATGCAGAACGTGCAGGTTTGTTACATAGATATACAGGTGTCATGATGGTTTGCTGCACACATCAACCCGTCATCTAGGTTTTAAGCCCCGCATGCATTAGGTATTTGTCCTAATGCTCTCCCTCCCCTTTCCTCCAAAACCCTGACAGGCACGAGTGTGTGATGTTCCCCTCCTTGTATCCATGTGTTCTCATTGTTCAACTCCCACTTATGAGTGAGAACATGCAATGTTTGGTTTTCTGTTCTTGTGTAAGTTTGTTGAGAATGATGGTTTTCAACTTCATGCATGTCCCTGCAAAGGACATGAACTCATTCTTTTTTATGGCTGCGTAGTATTCCATGGTGTATAGGTGCCACATTTTCTTTATCCAGTCAATCATTGATGGACATTTCGGTTGGTTCCAAGTCCTTGCTATTGTAAATACTTTCAGCCTCTTCTTAAAGCAGCAATCATAGGAATTAATAAATTCCCTTTTTGCCAAACAAGTTTCAATCAGATGGTTTCTTATTAGCAATCTGTTCACTGCTGTTTCAGTTGGTCATTGTGATGAGCACCTTCCATAAGATATTGATTTAATGTCACAGTAAATCTCTGAGGTAGACTTTTTGATTACTGTTTTACAAATGAAGAAACCAAGGCTTGATATTATCATAGAACCTCAGTCTCTTCATTTATAAAATGAGTTGCCGAGTAACATCCAGGATTCAAATTTCGGTCTTTCTGTCTTCAAAACTCCTAGCCTTTGTACTTCCTTGCCTCCCCCAAAATGGAAGAGGACATGTTAGCAACAACAGAGGTCCTTGCTTTTCCCTCCATCTTGTTCATCCTCTGTCACTTACTGCTTTACCTGTAGAAAGGAATCTATTTTCTAGTAGGGGAACATGTCAGAAATACAAGGAATTCAACAAGGCTTAAAGCAAATATAAGCAATGGGATTGGATACTCCATAAATTACTATATATATATATATATCTCTACATCTTTTTTACAGGTAACTCCATTAATGTGTCGTTTTCTCATATGAAAAATTGCATTCCTCTGATTACTCATAACACAACATAGCCTAGCGGATGAGAACACATTTTCTGGAGTCAGCCTTCTTAGACTTAAATCTCAACTCTGTTATTCACTACTCATGTGACATTGCAAAATTACATACCACCCTGTGTCACAGTTTATTCATTTGATAATGGGAGATACCGTTAGTATCTGCCTCACAGAGTTTTGCAAATAAATATGTTTACATTTGCAAAATGGTTAGCACTGGATCTGGTATTAAATAGTCCCCTCAGCCATTGTTGATGATTATTACAATTATTGATACCTTTTCTATTGTCTGACATATTCTCTCAGAAATTTTTGATGTGAGTTTTTGTTTCATTTTGTAGTACTAGAACTGGTTATAGTTTATCCTAGAACTAGGATCATCTTTAAGCCTTCTCATGCTTTAGTATATGTGGCACAGGTTAGCATCAAAATCTTCCTCTACAAAGCAAATTGATCCAGGCTGGCTGACTTTCCCTCTCTTCATTTCTCCTTCTCTCTCTTCTTCCTTCTTCTGTAGAGGTTGATAGAGTTAGAGTTGGAGGTGGAATCTGTCAGAATCAGCTAGATATTACTGTAGAAACAAAATGTCCCTGATATTTTAGTGGTTTAATTTTAAAAAGATGTATTTATTGCTCTGCTCTCCTACTTTCCTGGAGAACTTTACTCCAAATAGTATCTCAGGCAATTAGGCCATTAGAAGTTCTACCATCTCATCATGTGGCATCAGTGTTCAGAGGAGCCACAGAGAAAACACTGGTGATTTATTTTCTTCTTTTAATTTCTCTGTATTTTCAAAATTAAACTATTTTAAATGTTTAGAAATGAAAAAAAGAATCTCATTTTAAAAATAAATTGGCCACATTTATAGTAAACGGACTCAAACCAAAGAAAACCCCAAACAGGAAACCTCATAATATCTAAAAGAGAAAGGGAATCTTTTAATAATATTTGAATTTAGAAGAAACATTTTTCTTCTTTACAGTAACTACAATAACTGTAGTCCTTTTGTTTCATCATTGAGCACAAAATTCAATAAATTTAATAATAATTTAAAAAATCATACAATATTATAATATTGCAGCTAAAATCTTGAGTTTATTGAGAATTTCAATAAAATGAGGTAGTGATAAAAATTTTCCCAATACAAGTAATATATGAATAGATGAAATAATGTTAGTGTGTACTACCGGTAATATTCAAGTTTAGTAACACATAAATGCTTGTGAATTTAGGAAATTTTTCAAAGTTGTTATTTTATTCCTCTAAAGCAGTAATAATGCTGGTTAATAATGAGGTATTTAGTGTTATTTAATTTTTAAGAATGCTATGTGGCCATTAGAAATTATTTTTATTTCAGTAAAAATCCCTTTCCTCATTGTTTTCACTAAATACTTCTCAGTTTGCAGAAGAATATATTGTCCTTTTTCTTACACTCGAATAGCTACCATTAATTTTAGTGAGAGTTGCTAGTCTAAGAATGGAAGATGAATTAGAAAACAGCTATGAAGAATGAATAAACTCTCAATTTTTCCCCAGAAGAATATTAATTGTACTTCTTAGCAGATCTTTTATAAATTTTGTATCATTCTAAGAATGCCAAAGAAATAAGGTTGTTAAATTTCTCCTTTCTCCTCTTTAACGAAGACAGAGACATAACTATTGGCTAATATTTTTACTTCAAGTTTAGATGTTGAGGCTATTTTCCTTTTTTTCTTTCTTTAATTTTCAATATTTTATCACTATTCATGTCTTTAGGTAATCCAATATATCTTTGTAAAAATGAGAAAAAATGGCAGTTCTCAGTTCTGCCCTTGCTTTCTGCTTCTAGGATGCCACTACTTGGAAATGTTCCAGTAATTTCCTGGAGAACTCTCTGAATCATTCTCAGTAATATACCTCTCCTTCTATGTCTTAATGTTTCCATTTTGATATTATCTACTGTTCTTTCTGTTATCGAAGTTTAAGCTTTAACTCTCACACATTCATAGACATACTTCTCTAGCTTCTTTAAAAATAAGTATATCTCAATATTTTGTTAGATGATGATTTAGGGTTCATAAACATAAAGCTTAACAAACATCTGTGCCATGTCTTATACTTGTGTTATACATTCTTTTTTGTAATTTCTTATATACCCTGAAATCAATAATCTCACTTTTTTTGTTGTTTGCTTAATTTTCCTGTTCTACTCTGGACAGTTGCTCACCTAACCTGCTGCAGAGTTGGTGTCCTGGGATCTCCTTCTACAGTTCTGGAGATTTTCTTCTTCCTTCTTTCCTTCATTGAATCCTCTGTCTTCTGGCACTGATGTCTTCCTTTCCCTTTGCTTACTACTCCTTTGTTTTGGGGGCATATATCTTCCAATAATCCAAAAAGGGTTATATGACAGGTTAATTTTGCTTTATTCTTCATTCATATTTGATTGATAGTTTGGATATAGAATTCTAAGTTATAAATCATTTTTCTTCTTAGAATGTGGAATGCATTTCTGCATTGTCTCCCAGTTTTGAATGTTGATGTTCAGAAATCAGATGACATTTAATTCTCAATGCTGTATATGTGATCTGAAATCCACAATAACATGGCTTAGTATGAGTAATTTTCATCCATTTTTCTAAAGAGTCAGTACTTTTTTAATTGGGAAAATCATGTTGTCATTTCTGGAAATACTTTTGCATATATTTTGATGAATTTACTGCCGATAGAGCCTTGTAGGCCTTGATAAAAAAAAGGTGGATTTTACTTTGGTTGCAGGAGGAAGCTATTGGAAAGTTATAGAGGGTGATGTGAAACAGCAAATATGTAAATCAAAGTATGATACTAATAATGTTTTACATCATGCTTGAGTATTTTTCTACTCATCATGGAAAATCCATATGGCAACAATTAAAATTCAATGCTTAAATATCTATCAAAATATCATGGTTCAAAAATCAAAAGGCATATAATGGTGTACTGTGATGAGTCACACTCCTGCTCAATTTCTCCTATTTTCCCAGTTCCAAACATCCACCAACGTGAGATAAACACTTTTGTTATAAATGTTTGCATATGTCTCTTTATGCAAAAGTCAGAAAATATAAGTATTCTCATTTTCCCTCATTTTTATACAAACATGCATACAAGTTCATCTCACTTTTAAAAACTTAACATATCTTCATATATTTCTGTATCAGTAATTAGACAGCTTCATTGTTTTACACAATTATATAGTATTCAGCTTTATCCATATAATGTAATCTATTTTTCCAGTCCTCTATTTAGAGGCATTTAATTTGTTTCTAAATATTTGCTATGAAGAATGAATAAACCTGTACGTATGTCATTCTGCAGTTGTGAAAACATAGCTTTAAAGTAAATATCTAAGACTGAAATCATTGAATCAAAAGGTTAATGTTTTTGTAATTTGGATGAACGTTGGTTATTTTTATTTTTATTTTTATTTTTTTTGAAATAGAGTTTTTTGTTGTTTTTTGTTTTGCTCTTGTTGCCCAGGCTGGAGTGCAATGGCACGATCTCGGCTCACTGCAACCTCCTCTTCTCAGGTTCAAGTGGTTCTCCTGCCTCAGCCTCCTGAGTAGCTCAGCCGCCTGAGTAGCTCAGCCTCCTGAGTAGCTCGGATTACAGGTGCCCACCATCATGCCTGGCTAATTTTCTGTATTTTTTGTAGAGACGGGGTTTCACCATGTTGGCCAGGCTAGTCTCAAACTCCTGACCTCAGGTGATGCACCACCTCAGCCTCCCAAAGTACTGGAATTACAGGTGTGAGCTGCCACGTCTGGCCCGTTTAATTTTTTAAATGCTATCAAACTTATTAGAATTAATATTTTGGGTTCTAGAATCAAATTGACGTGAGTTTAAATCTCAGCTCTGCCACTGCTGTCTTTGTAAAATGAGCAGGTGTTTTCTACCTCTCAGTGCCCAGCTAGAGCTATTTCCATACAGATGGGCTTTTAATCCAATATCGAGTAGATTGAGGGTATAAATAAATATTAAATTGGAGTACCCTGTTTCAAAAAAATGTGTCTATGAAATGAAAGAAGGAATGTAAAGAACTTAGGATGATAGGTGAAGGGATAGTTGAAAGTGGGAGAGGCTTGAGCATGTTTAAATTCTGATGAACGTGATCCAGTTGAGAAGAACTTGTTGGATATATGAAAGATGAGAAGCATAAAAGTTGCTAAGAAGCAAGAAGATAATAGCAACTGAAGAAGTAATAAAAGGGCTTAATTGGCTGGGATGATAGAAGGGGCACCCCTCTGCAGTAACTTAAGGGATCATGAGGTCAAAGAAATGGTAGCTGTAGCTCCCATTCAGTGAATTTGTAGATTTTATACAAGGGAGCTGACAGCATCTCCATCCAGTTGCTTCTACTTTTTTCACTAAAGTAGAAGGTAGGGTCTTCTGAGATTAAGGGGGCAAGACATAGTGGAAGGGTTAGAAATTAGATCTTTGAAAAGAGTAGAAAAGGTTGATGTTGTTGCAGACAATGTGAAAGTGAATTGGCCAAGGAAATGTACCATGACTGCCAGCCCGTGCTATGTTTCCGTTTAAGATTAGTGATCATAAATTTACAAGGGAAACCTAGCTATCCTTCTGAGGGACTTCAGCCAAGCTCAGTTACTTGTAGAATCTCAATGATTTGTTTGAGTTTCTAGATGAGCGATAAGAGAGGTTATGGCTCTTCAAGTGCATTTTTAAAATAACGAACCACAGGATGTAAGCTAAATAAAAAATGAGCTGAAGAAAGCAATAGATTGAAAGAAAGTAGAAGGTAAATTAGGGGGAGAACAGTCTAACAAGCAAACAGAAGCAGAAGTTGTAATAATAGTTGTTTTCAATATTAAATAAGATACCAAAATAAAAACATATAAAACTGCTCCAGCACATAGTGTTCTATAAATGTTAAATGGTGTCATCACCATGAATAGAATTATATTCTACGTTTATCCAGCCTAACACTTCTCTTTGAGTCCAAAAAGTACAACAATCTTTAAACAGAGAAAGTAGAAGAGAGAGCTGTCAACTAGCGGCTTATTTCAAAAGAACAAAATCAGTCTAGTTTTAAAAACCTGGCAAGCCAATGGGGCAGGTCATTTTTGTTTTCCTTATTTCTATTGCAAACACGTTTTACTAGCTTTGAGAGTAATAAAAGTACAAGACAAATGAAATTTGACCTGGTCAAATTGAGCATCTCAGTGATAGCCTTCGGAAACTGCCACAAATTGGATACCTGATTTAAAAAGGCATGATTCCTTTCCCTTTACCTCCTCATCTTTGATGAGTTTGGGTTGTGAATTTTGACATAGGAAAGGTGGAAGAGGGTGAGCACATCTAGGTCATGTGATGTTGCCAGTACCAGAGTATATATTGATCAGCTTTGGTTATTCAATCCTATTGTAATGGCTGTTATTTCAATACAATAAGAGTATGAGGCTGTAACAGCAAGCTGTTTTGCTTGGGGTTCTCTTGTTTACTGAAGAGCTGTAAGAAGAAGTGAGAGAACAAATATACAAAGCTGAATCTAAACAACCAAAATAGGTAACACAATGGAAATCATGTAATTTATTATCTATATGAAGGTGAAAGCATAGAAGAGAGCAGAATTTTTAGTAGTCCTGGATGAAAGATTAAAATAATTCAGAGTGATTTGTTGCAAGCTATGCGACAGGTCAGCACATTTGAATCTCATTTGAATTCAATAATGTTCATGAGAAGAGGTGTAAGCAGAATATCTTCAGTTAGCTGTGCATGTTTTGTACTAGCAATGTAAAATATAAACCGCTTGCTGTACATAGATATTAAATTGGGCTGCTGTTAGATGTTTTGTTGTCTAGTGGATGTATTTATCGTCCCTGTTGATTCTTTTAATTTGGTTTGTTTTGTGCTGTTTATTATCTTTCCCCTATTAGACAACATGGCCTATGTTGGCTTTGCTCCAGTTCCTAAAACAGTGCCTGGAATATATTATTACATATTCACTAAATATTAGTTGAATAAATAAGTTAGCAAATAATAAATAGATGTCTAAATTGTGCTATCACTCTATAAATTTTATTTTTTCAAGAAAACATTTGATTGAAACCGTGTATAAAAATGCAATATTTTTGAATCGCTTTCACAGAACAGCAATTTAAGGAGATTTAGTGGGCAAATCCAAAATGTGTGGGGCAAAGGACTTGAACTGCTGTCAGTGATTTAAAGTGCCTGTTATCTGAGCTGTTGCCAACTAACACAGTGATATGTCATAGGGAATTTATACTTTGTTTGATCAGAACATAGGGTGACATTTTGTTGAAAATGTCTTCAAGTAAAAGTATAAGAAAAATACTCCAACTATGTAGACAAATCTTTTATTAGTTGAACATGAGCTGGGAAACCACCCAGGTTTTTTTTTAAAATATAGAATTGATAGCAAATTGTGATATCAGTCACCATGATTATATAATATTCAAGACTCTTTAAGAGCATTACAAATAGTGTGGCTTAGAAAGAAGAGCCTTTTGATTATTAATTTTTCTCTCATAGTTTCTCCAGTGAGTTCTTGACTGTGTAAAACACTGCATCCTGAATTCCTGACATAATAAGCAAATATATTCCTAGATTTTGTTTTTTTATTTATTTATGAGTAGCATTTCTCATACCGAGTGTGGTCCTTTCTGTATTATTCCTTTGAAAAACTTTGAATTATCCATACTGACTTGAAAAGTTCAATAAAAATGAGAGAGGATTGCAGGATAATAGTTACCTTCCAAGCAGAGATGAAGCTTTTGATAGTTTCCTTTCTCTATTTAAGAATATTTTGTCCTTTGTCCTTGTTCCTCACCTTCTGTTTGCAGTGATTCTGTATATAATGAGGTATGGAATGCACAGTGTCAGAGAAGGGGCCAGATAAGAGAAAGAGCATAATCAGATAGGTCTTGTCTAATACACAGTATTTCTCTCCATTACCCTTATCTTCTACACTGTACTTTGATTACTATACCTTTCGCAGTTTAAAATGAATACATAACTCTGCAGCTCTTGTACAATGATAATACATTTTAACAGCAGGACTTATAGATGTTACTCTTCTATCCATTCATGTAATTCCATGGATTAAAGAGCAGCACATTTTTTATTGAATTATCTATATACACTTCTAAATTTTAGAAAAATAAATTGATTTGTAGGGGCACTTGCCTTCATTATCTTATTTTAGACAACTTTCAACATCTAGCTTGTACCGTACTTTACGTGTATATCCTTTTTATTGTTCTAAATTCTCTAATATTAGCTTCCATCATTGTACTCCTAGAATTGCCCAAAAAGTAATTTTAATAATACTGAATCTGTTTTTAGGAAAATAATTTTCCCATTAGATTTGTTGTATTTCTAGGTTTAAAAAAAATCATGGAAAAGCCAAGATTTGAAAAATGACTAATCATATTTTTCATTTTTTATTAAAGTATAATTTGTATACAATTAAAAAATCTCTATTTTATTATTATTATTATACTTTAAGTTCTAGGGTACATGTGCATAACATGCAGGTTTGTTACATATGTATACTTGTGCCATGTTGGTGTGCTGCACCCATCAACTCGTCATTTACAAAAATCTCTATTTTTAAGGTACAGTTCTATAAGGTTTGACAAATGAGTATGTAACCATTACCACCTCCAAATTTTCATACCACTTTTTAGTCAACCTCTATTTCCACCTCCAAGTCTTGTTAATAGCTAATTATTTTTTCTAGAATGTCATGTAAATGAAAGTATAAAATACATGGCATTTTGAATTCAGATTATTTCATTTGTGATATATTTGAAATTCATCTATGTTATTGTATATATCAGTAGTTCATTCCTTTTTAGTGCTGGGTAATATTCTATTGCATGGGTGTACCACTTTTTTTTAATGAATTTTTGAGTTCAAGAATATCTGAATTGTTTCCACCTTTTTAAAATTGCAAATGAGGCTGTTTAAAAGATGTTTGTGTAAGCTTTTATATAAATATAATTTTTTATTTCCCTTGGGTAAATGCCCAGGAGTGGGACTGCTAGATAGTATGGTTGAGTATGTTTTACTTTATTAAAAAAATTTGCCAAATCGTTTTCCAGAGTAGCTGGACAATTTTGCATTTTCAACATAAATGTATGAAAGTTTTCAGTGCTCTGCCTTCTCACCAACAACTGGTATTGCTTCCTGTCTCTGTCTGTCTCTCTCTCTCGGTCCCTTCTTCCCTCCCTCTCTCTTTCTCTCCCTCCCTTCCTCCCTCCCTCTCTCCCTCCTTTCCTCCCTCCCTCTCTCCCTCCCTTCCTTCCTCCCTCCCTCCCTCTCTTTCTTTCTCTATCCCTCCCTCCCTCTCTCTCTCTTTCTTTCTATTTCTTTTCTTCTCTTGCTTCTTCCCTTTCTTCTCCTTCCTTCCTTCCTTCCTTCCTTCCTTCCTTCCTTCCTTCCTTCCTTCCTTCCTTCCTCTTTCTCTCTCTCTCTGTCTCTCTCTCTCTCATTTGTAATTTTTTCCCAACCTCCCACACTCAAGCAATCTTCCTTCCTCAGTCCCCTGAGTAGCTGGGACTACAAGTGCATGCTAAATTTTTTTCTTTTTGAGAGAAGAAGTCTCATTATGCTGTCCAGGCCAGTCTTAAACTCTTGGACTCAAGCAATCCTCCTGCCTTAGCCTCTTAAAATGTTGGGATTACAGATGCGAGCCACCATGTCAGGCTTCTTTTGTTTCCTTTCTTTTCCTTTTCCCTCCCCTTTCCTCTCCTTTTCCCTCCCTCCGTCCCTCCCTCCCTCCCTTTCTCCCTCCCTTCCTCCCTCTCTCTTTCCCTCCTTCCTTCCATCCATCCATCCTTCTCTCTTTCTGCCTTCTTGTATTCCTGTCTTTCTCTCTCTCTAATAGATATGTAAGTATAGTATACTGTGGATTTTTTTTTAAATTAGTGTTTCCCTAATACCTAATGATGGTAAGCAGCTATTCATATGTTTATTTGCATTTATATATTTTCCCTAGTGAAATGTCTGTTCAAATAGTTTGCCCCTTGCTTGTTAAATATTATTACATTTTCATAATTCCTTATACATTTTGATAAGCAGTTTAGTAAATATATGATTTGTGAATATTTTCTTCCAATCTCTGACTTGTCTTTTCATTCTTTTAACAATGTCTTTCAAAAGGTAAAACTTCTTAACTTTTTGTCTTTTTTTTCCCCCCCTTGAGACAAAGTCTTACTATGTCACCCAGGCGGGAGTGCAGTGGTGCAATCTTGGCTCACTGTGACCGCTGCCTCCCAGGTTCAAAGGTTCTCCTGCCTCAGCCTCCCAAGTAGCTGGGACTACAGGTGTGTGCCACCACACCCAGCTAATTTTTGGATTTTTAGTAGAGATGAAGTTTTGCCATGTTGGCCAGGCTGGTCTCAAACTCCTGACCTCATGTGATCCACCTGCCTCAGCCTCCCAAAATGCTGGGATCACAGGCATGAGCCACCGTGCCTGGACTAAAAGTTCTTAATTTTGATGAAGCCTAATTGTCATCTTTTTAAAAATGTATTATGCTTCTGATATTGTGTCTAGGAAATTTCTTAAAAGATTTTCTTCTGTGTTTTCTCATAGGACCTTTATCGATTTACAGTTTACATTTGAAGTTAATTTTTATACAGGGTGCAAAATAAGGATCAAGTTTAATTTTCTGCAGTTGTATTCCCGACTATCCCAGCATCATTTGTGGAAAACACTATCATTTATCCATTCATTTGCCTTCGTACCTTAGTGGAAAATTAATGGACCATATTTGTGTGTGTCTATTTCTGGACTTTCAACATGCACTATTAATCTGTGTTTGCATTTCTTCCATATCACATTGTCTTAATTTTTGTAACTTTATAGTAAGTCTTGAAATCAGATAACAATTCTTCCAACTTTGATCTTCATATTCACAATTGTTTTGTCTTTTCTAGTTACTTTGCATTACTGTATACATTTTAGAATCACCCTGTCAATTTCAGTTTTTAAAAAATCCTCCTGGGATTTTAGTTAAATTTGTATTGAATTATGGGTCAGTTTGGAATAAAATGGCATCTTTTTACTATTGGGTTTTACAATCCAGGAACATGGTATACCTTTCCATTTATTAGGTCTTCTTTCATTGTTTTCAGCGGTATTTTGTGACTAATCACTTTTATTTATCTCATTATGGCTTCTTGTTTCTATGTTAAAATTTTCAAATACCAACATCCTTCTCAGAAATTCAAAATCATGCTTTCTAATATTGTTATACCGTAACAACTTAAATTGTAATAGTAGTTATGACAAATAATTATCAAAAGAATATGTAAGTAGACATTTCAATAATTGTAATCTTCTTGTTATTAAAACCTACAGAAATATTGATGGCTATCACTTTTCATCAGATTTCAATTTAAAATACCTTAAAGAGCTTTACACTTGAAAATAATCTGAGACTTATTACAGTCCCCCTATTTCACAGATGAGGAAATTAAAGCCTGACTGAAATAACATCTCCAAATCCCCCCAGCTGGTTAGTAGAACCGTAACTAAAACTTATGTCTCAATCCAAAGTTCTTTTCCTTAAATATTCCTTGAGTACTGATATATATTTGAAACCTAAACCTAATTTTCTATTTAAGAATGAATTAAATAGGTTGTATAATCTACACATATCCCAGAGCCTTTGTTTTTTTCTTTCCTTCTTTCCTTTCTTTTTATAACTCTGTTACTTCTTTTTGATAATTCCTTAGTTTAATTGACTCCTTTGGGACGTACTGTAAAACCTGGATATAAAACATAGCTCACATAGGTGCACTATTTGGATCATTTAGAAAAGTCTATGAAGGTTAAATTGGACATGATAGTAAATATGTGTTCAGAATCGGATTTGGTGTATTCCCATTCTGTGGCCTACTGCAAACAATAGTATAACACCGGAGACAGTAATTTGCTGTTTATATTTGCAAAAATTTATACTCTATCAAATTATATCAAAGGTGGTTTTATCAAATTATATCAAATTTTATTTAATTATATCCTGAGCTGTTTCTGGAAAGCTGACCACAATCTTACATATGTTTTTCCTGTATCTTCCACAACAGCCATCACCAAACTCTTTCCCTTGAAGCACTAATATGATGAGATTTTAATGGTTATTTTATGGGAGAGAAATGGACTTGTTATCAATAAATTTGGGAGTTTTTATTTTAAAGAAAAAATACACAAAATCTTTGTAAATAACTTCTCAGAGCCTTTAACAGTCTAATAGTCTTGCAAGCTGCATACTATTTTAGGGTCTTGAGCTATGGCAGTAAGAATACAAAAATTTCAAGACTTCATGGCATATACACTCTAGTAAGAGAAGACAGACATTAAAAATAAACGTGGGGGCTGGGCGCAGTGGCTCGTGCCTGTAATCCCAGCACTTTGGGAGGCCGAGGTGGGTGGATCATGAGGTCAGGAGTTCGAGACCAGCCTGGCCAACATGGTGAAACCCTGTCTCTACTAAGCATACAAAAAGTAGCCAGGCTTGGGGGCAGGAACCTGTAATTCCAGCTACTCAGGAGGCTGAGACAGGAGAATCACTTGAACCCGGGAGGTGGAGGTTGCAGTGAGCCAAGACCGTGCCACTGCACTCCAGCCTCGGTAACAGAGTAAGACTCCATCTCAAAATAAATAAATAAATAAATAAATAAATAAATAAATAAATAAAAAAAACACAGGCCAGGTGTGGTGGCTCACACATGTAATCATAGCACTTTGGAAGGCCAAGGCAGAAAGATTACTTGAGCACAGAACTTTGATTCCAGCCTGGGCAACATAGTGGACTCCATCTCTATGCAGTCTACAAAAATTAGCTCAGTGTGATACACTCCTGCAGTCCCAGCTACTTGGGAGGTGAGAGGCTCCCTTGAGCCTCATAGGTTGAGGTTGCAGTGAGTGAGCCATGATAGCGCCAGTGTCTGCCAGCCTGAGTGACAGAGTGAGACCATGTCTCAAAAATTAAAATTAAAATTAAAAATAAATATGAGAAGTAAAATATATGTTGAATTCAAAGGTGATAAATGCTACAGATAAAGGAACACATAGAGTAGGGATAAAGGACTGGGCAAGGATAGAGGAGAGCAGGAAGTAAGCTTACATACTGTTAGTGAGGGCAGGCCTCATGGATAATGTAACAATTCATCAGGGCTTGGGGGAAGTAAGGAAATTAGAATGAAAGAACATTCCAGGCAAAGAAAATAGCCCATGCAAAGGCTCTGTGGTAGGACTGTGCCTGGAGTATCTGAAGAATAAGAAGGTTATGTGGCTGAAGTGAGTGTGAAGGCCACGTGAGGGGGTTAATAAGGTGAGAGAAGTAGTTGGGGTTTGAGAGCTAATGGGATTTGGTATTACTTGTCATTGCAAGGACTTGGGCTTTACTCTGAGCGAGATGGGGGAAAAAAACAGTGACTTTAAATAAAAGAGTAATATAGCCTCCTAACTCTATTTTAGAAAGGTCAGTGTGGCTGGTCTTTGGAGAATAGACTAGGGGAGCAAGAGTGGAAACAGGAAGACTATTTGAGGGTAATACGGCATTCCAGGTAGTGAAGAGGGTGGTTCAGTCCAAAGTGGTAGCAGTAAAGGCAGTGACAAGCGGTCAGATACTGGATGTTTTTAATGATAGAGGTGAACTGATTTCTTGATAGCTTGGATATGGTGTGTGAAACAATGAAAAGCATCAACGATGATTCCAAATTCTATGACCTGAGAAACTAGAGAGATAGAGGTGCCATTTACAGTAATGGCTGTGGGTGAAACAAGCTTTTCGAAAAAGACCAGGAGTTTGGTTTTAGACATGATAAGATGAATGTCTATTAGACATCCAAGTAGAGTTACTAAGAACACAGGTGGACATGAGAACCAATCTGTCTTGGTTCAACTCTTACCTTTGCAACTTCCTGGCCAGCTATGTTACTTTGAAACTGTCATTTGGCTTCTTTGTGCTTCCAATTTTAATTTTTCAAATTATATTATCATTTGATTAATTTGTTGTCAATAACACCATCTAGCTAACAAGTGTCTTAAATTGTTTAATTAATTGATATATAGAGATTAATTTATATATATCTATATATAGCTATCTACACATCTATAGACATATATGCCTATAGATAAATATATTAATCAATGGATACTTTTAGTTACTATTAGCTATTATCATTATTGTCATAATCACCAATTGAATTTGGAATCTGAGACAGAGGGCTAGACTGGAGATTAAAAATGTAGAAGTCATCAGTTTATAGTTGTTCTTTTTTTTTTTTTTTTTTTGAGACAGTCTCACACTGTCGCCCAGGCTGGATCTCTGCTCACTGCAACCTCTGCCTACCAGGTTCTAGTGATTTTCCTGCCTCAGCCTCCCAAGTAGCTGGCATTACAGGCACCCACTACCATGCCCGTCTAATGTTCTGTATTTGTAGTAAAGACAGGGTTTCACTATGTTGGCCAGGCTGGTCTTGAACTGACATCGTGATCCACGTGCCTCAGCCTCCCAAAGTGCTGGGATTACAGGCGTGAGCCACCACGCGGGGACTATAGTTATTCTTTAAAGCCATGACACTGAATTCTTTCACCGTGGACACCAGTGGATATAGATTTTATAAACAGTGTATGCTTCATTTTCCAGGCTTTCTTGGTCCCAATATATATTTTTTTTCCTTTGAAAGCACCTGTTGTAGTGTTTGGTTTTTTTTTATTTATTTTATTTTATTTCTTATTTTTGAGATGGAGTCTGGGTCTGTCGCCCAGTCTGGAGTGCAGTGCTCACTGCAAGCTCCGCCTCCTGGGTTCACACCATTCTCCTGCCTCAGCCTCCCAAGTAGCTGGGACTACAGGTGGCTGCCACCACACCCAGCTAATTTTTTACATTTTTAGTAGAGATGGGTTTCACTGTATTTGCCAGGATGGTGTTGATTTCCTGACCTTGTGATCCAGCCACCTCAGCCTCCCAGAGTGCTGGGATTACAGGCATGAGCTACCACGCCCAGCCCTGTTCTTCTAGTGTTTTATGATTGTATGTTAAAAGGTCCTGAGTGGATGCTCAGTGAAAAATTTTTGATTAGAAAATGACACATCAAAAAGTTGGGAAGAAATATAATGTTCTTTAGGATACTAGTTAGGTGTCTCTTGGGAAAAGGACCAGAGGTCTATATATTAGGAGGCAAAGTCAGTGGATAAAAATCAGTGGTCTCATATTGGAGGGTAGCTGCGCTGTAGAAATGCCAGTTCTCTCTAGTTATTCCTGTCTGTCACAGATGCAGGCAGGATACAAAGCCACAGTTATACTGTCTCCAACAGATGGGAAACTATGCAAATGAGTTTGGATTATCAACAATTACAAGCAGTTCTCTTATTGGTCACTGGCCAGATGCTTACATTTTTGAGTGGGAGTGGGAGAGAATGAAAAGTAGCAGCTCCTTTGTGACATCTTGATGCTGTTCTTTCCTTGTCACATCTTTTCCACCAGCCATTTCTAGAGTCTCCTGAGTTTTCCCTGGGCATAAGAAAACCTATTCTTTATGCATGGTGATATAACTGATCCATGGTAAGCAGGTCATAGCTTGAATCATTCTCTGGTCTGGGTAGATTGATTTGCAGTGGTCCTTTCATGAGCTCACATCTGTTCTCACTTGTGGCCAGATACTAGAATTAACAGAGGGTTGGCTCTAGCTAATGGTTTGGCCATTGACCATGAACCAAATTGAAATTGACTCCTGTGAGGCTCCATATTCTTGTTAGAACTACGTTCAATCTGGTAGCATTCAGTGCTTAGTGTAATGCTGACTTTTTTGTCAAATCCAGGATTTTCCATAAGAGCGCTTATCAAATTGATAAGATAATTATGATCTTTTCATAGATTTCATACAGATGAAAATTTTAAGGTGTTATTAATTTTTCTTCTCTCTGCCACCATTTTACTAAGCACTTCCTAGATATTATTTCACTTAATTTTCAGAAAAGGTTAGACATTATCCCATTTACCTAACGAGGCAACTGAACACCTCAGAGGTGAACAGAATTTCTGGGGGTCACATAGCTAGAAAGAGAACACTATGGGATGGACATACTTCCAGGGTTATCCTATCTCAATCCCCTGATCTTTGTTCTATGCTTACAGCAACTCCCATAACCAGAAAGTTTAGGTCAGAGACCCTGAGATATTGAACTTAGTCAAGTTGGCATAACTCATTGCTGAGTGTTTTGATGACTCTTCTGTCACCTGCAGACGTGCTGTGAAGCATCTGTGGACAGCATTCTCCCAGCAGATGGGCTTTCCCCTCTGGAGGTGTCTTGCTGGTGTGTTCATCTACCTGCTGTTAAACAGTCCCTATTTCCACAAGAGTCTCTGAGGCTTTTTTTCTTTGTCCATCCTGTTAGAAAGTCAGTCTGTTCTGTCATGCAAAGAACAGTTAGGAAGGCTACGGATTTAAGTTTCAAGATCTTTCATCATTGATAACTTTGTGAAGCAACGTTTGGCTTTCATATGCATACACACATAAGCACACATGTAGGCATCTATATACATATATTTGTACGTATATATGCACACATATAGATATGTATGTATTTCATTATAGACATGTAGAAACAGCATATATTTACTAATTTATTAAATGAGTAATTTAGTAAATATATGTACACTATATATACTATAAATACTAAATTAATTTAGTAAATATATACTAAGTTATTTTTACATGTATGTTCATGTTACTACCATCTACATCAAGATATAGAACATTTCTATCTTCCCCAGGGAGTTCTGTCATCCCTTTTCTATTCCAAAGCAAAACATGACCCTAAATCCCCACTCCTCCATATACACCTAAGTAGATACTTGGGTTAAAGTTGCTGTCTGCATTTTTGTGACAAGTCTTTGTGTGGACACAGACCTCCATTTATCTTGAATATGTACCTGTGAGTGGAATCGTTGGGTGATAGGGTCAGGCTTATGTTTTCCAAAAGCTATTTGGAATGCTGTTTAGAATGGAGGACAGCACGTCAAATTATTAAAAAGAAGTAAAAGCATACTTCTGATGGAGAAAGAGAAATTGGGGTTACTCAGTCTGGAAGATACAGCTAAGAGGTGATTTCCTAATTCTCTTGAAGTATATAAAGGGTAATTTTAAGGAAGAAAAGAACACACTATCAATTTATACAAAGTAGAAGATGAGAGAAAATGGGATTAAATTTCAACAAAAGAGTGCTTAGGCAGAGTATTATCATAATTAACATAGAAATAGGTTACTGTCCCAAGGGTGTCTTCAAACATATAATGTTCTCTCCTTGGGTAAAAGGTAGATAAGTATCGAAGCAAACTTTCCTCGCTATCTGATGAGTCCTTTTTTGTTTTTTTCTTCATTTGTCTTCTGGAAGATACAGTTTTTCTTTTGCTAAAATATCTTATATGTAGAATGACTATATATATTTTCTATTGTTGAAGCCAGAATACTTTAGTCCAGTACAAATGCTAAACTGCATGGTATGCCAGGACAAAGGCTTACATATGCACACTAAGGTATGTGGTCATGTTGTGCTATTTATAATTAACATTTCTGGCACAAACCAGTAACACCTGGACACATTTAAGAAAAGTAAAGCTAGTGAAAAGTCTGCTCCTAGTGTGGCAGAATAGCTCCTATTAGACCAGCCTTTCTGAAGATAACAAGTAAAAACGCTGGGCAAAACACAAAGAACAAGTAACTGAAAGCACTGGACAAAGACTCAAGGCAGGCAGATTCTGGAGGAGAATAGAGAATGGGTTTGGTTGGATTTTTCATTTTCATGGCTTCTAGCCCAAGAATAGGCTACAGTATGTGCCTTTGCTGGGTGACTAAAACTTCTGAACTCTTCTTTACCTTTGTTTGGGACAGAGACTTATAACCTCCATATGGTTTCCTGTGAATAGGACACAGAGATCACTTTCATTTGCCCTAAAACACTGGCAAATCCAGACCTTAGCTTCCCTGTTCATTTTTCTGTACCTGGCTACTGGCTACTTTGTGTATCAATAGCATAAAAAGTCAAGATGTATCCATTCCCAGTATCAGGCTCAACCAGGATCACCTTTAGCATGTGCGACACCATTGCAAGAATTGGAAAATGCCACCGTCCTTGATAAAATAGCTTGTATACAGAATTCTTGGCAAGCAAACTACAAAAAGATGTCTAGAGCCACTGCATCGCACAGCTCTAGGGAATACCATTCTCACAGTGGTCTTCATAAAGGACGACTTCTGGAGTGATGTCAGGCAGAGCCTGTGTATCTACGGTGTTGCCTTCAAGGGGCCTCTTCCTCGAAGAAGTCACTGCTCTATGACAGAGCACATGGCTTTATGAGCAGAGTGTGGCCTGGGTTTTACCCACAACTTGCCCATTGTGCAGTGAATGACTCACACAGATATAAATGTTAGTCTTGGGTCAGCTTGTTCTTTCCTGGCTAAGAAGATTTTCTGTTTGATTTATATCCTTGTGCTTCTTTACCTGTAAAGTACTGTTCTTGCACCACTCTGGTCATTGGACTGAGGTGAAGACTGTAACTCAGAACTTTCCTGATGTCAAAGTTAGACTTCAAGGGCATGGCTATTTAGATACATACTCCAAAGACTACATATGTGCAGATTTTTCATAGTACATGTTGAAGTCCTAAGATATTAAATCTCTTGATCCAATCAGCAGCCATTATTTTGGAAAATGGTTTTATCTAAATTCCATTTGTGAAGAACAGTTTGATTTCGTCTTGTGTAATTGATTTTCCATCTGTGCATGTTCTTTGCTAGGTAAGTTGTATTGTTGAACTTTCAAGGATAATCATTTTATTTTTGGTGACGAGAACCTATGGCAGAGGCTCACTTTGGCCAGTTCCAGGAATGAGCACTGTGTTTACTTGCTACTATTGCCAAACAAATTGCCACAAACTTGGCACCTTAAAAGAACACAGATTTATCATCATACAGTTACATAGGTCAAAAGTCTAGTAATGTTCTCACCAGGCTACACTCAAAGTATAGGCAACGCTACGTCTCTTTCAGAGGTTCTATTTCCTGCTCATTTGAGTTGCTGGCACAATTCAGTTCCTTGCAGTTACAGGACTGAAGTCCCCATTTTCTTGTTAGCTGTCAGCTGAGAATTGCTCTAGCTTCTGTAGGCCTCCGTATTCCTTAGCCCATGCCTCCCTTCCTCTTTTCTCAAATTACATTTCACTGAATCACTCTTCTTCCTTCCTCTTCTACTTTTAAGGATTTATGTAATTAAATTGGGCCTGCCTGGATAATCTGGTATAATTTCCCCAGATCGGGGTCCTGAACCTTAAATAACATCAGCAAAATCCCTTTTGTCATATAATATAACATATTCACAGATTCCTAGAATTAGGATCTAAACATGTTTGGGGGGAATTATTTTTGTTTATCACAACTTTCAGATATTCTGCCTTAATTGCATTCTTAGATCAATTTATTTAGTCAACATTTAATAAATCTTAGTTAACAACAAAGAATATAGAGATGAGATAAGCTATGGCCCTACTTGTAGGTGCTTATCACTACAGAAAACAGACTAATGTTTACATATGCACACTGAACTTACTATAATGTCAATTTACCTGGCTACCTCCTTAAAAATAAAGACAATGGGGCTGGGCGTAGTGGCTCAAGCCTGTAATCCCAGCACTTTGGGAGGCCGAGACGGGTGGATCACGAGGTCAGGAGATCGAGACCATCCTGGCTAACACGGTGAAACCCCGTCTCTACTAAAAAATACAAAAAACTAGCCGGGCGAGGTGGCGGGCGTCTGTGGTCCCAGCTACTCGGGAGGCTGAGGCAGGAGAATGGCGCAAACCCGGGAGGCAGAGGTTGCAGTGAGCTGAGATCCGGCCACTGCACTCCAGCCCAGGCGACAGAGCGAGACTCTGTCTCAAAAAAATAAATAAAAATAAAGACAATGGCTTCAATCACTGAGTTCTCAATGTCAAGCTATGTGAAATATAATAACCATTCAGCAAGTATTGCTGAATTCACTAATTCTCAAAGTCAGATGGGAGAATTCCCTTGCCTCCTTCACGGGATTTGTGACAGGGGTGTGGCTCACCTAGCTGCCGTGCTCAAACCCCCTGAAGGAGGGGCAGCATGCAGGTGAGCAGGTGCTGGGGGCCGGGGCAAGCAGTTTTGGGCACTGGCCCCATGGCAGCATCTAGGAGTGTGTTACAATTAATGCTCTTTTAGCAGTTGCCATCTGCAGATGACTAAGTGTTAACCAACTCAGTGGAGAGTCAGGGTGACCGCCTTTTACACCCTGCCTTCTTGGTACCCAGGTTCTTCTCCAGCATCCAGGAAGAATCAAGTCATGGATTTGAAGGGTGCAGAGATTTTATTGAGTGATGGAGGTGGCTCTCAAAGGAGATGGGGAGCTGGAAAGGGGATGGAGTGGGAAGAAAATCTTCTGCTGGAGTTTGACTGTCCCCAGCTGAACTCCTCTCCGACCATCCCCAACTGAACTCCTCTCGATGTTCAGATACTTCTTCTCTTCTTTCCTTTTCTGCCATACTGCTCTGCTCTTCTGCCAGTGGGGTTTGGGGTTTTGATGGGTATAGGATTGGAGGACATGGTGGGCCAGGATGGTTTTGGACAAAGCAACATTTGAGCAAGAAAACAGGAATAACTGTTCTCATTTAGGGCTGTGTTTTCCAGGCTTGAAGGTGGGGCCTTTGCCCAAGAACTGACCTCTTCTACCCACTATTCTGCCTCCTGTCTGTATCAAAAGTATTTTTAAAGCATCTACTTAATGCCAACACTGTTCTAGATATTTGGTAAATGGTAGTGAATAAAATCAACTATATATACATGCCTACTCTCCTGGAGCTCATATTCTAGTGGGGCACTTAATATCTTAGGGAGGTACTTTCATTCTATTGCTGAATGATTACATGAGCACATGAATGAATAAGGCTAAATAAGTTGGTAAAAGAATATCAGGGATTTTGAATGCCTCATTAAGGTGTTTAAATTTTATTTTATAGGCAGTGAGGACCTGGGGATTGTTCTTATGCAGAAGTAAATTGACAAAATCTATTTTTAGAAACAGTTGATAGAGTAGAGAATGGATTTAGAGGTGAAGAATGGCTTGCCAAAGGCTTGAACCATGACAGTGACAGTTGGAATAGAGAGTAGGAAATAGGCCCAAGAGATATTTATAAGACTGATATCTGGAGAGGAAAAAAGGATAGGAAAACTGGTGTGGTAAATCAGAGGCTGAAAACAAAAGTCATACATTTATAATCATTCGAGTGTAGGTGATAGTTACTTCTCTTTAAATTAGACTAGCTTAATGAGAAACTTCTTTTCCTGTTAACATATTAAAAGGTACACACACAGAGACACTTCAAATTAAAATATTGTGCCATTTTCTATCACGCTACGAACATTACCCATAATGTATTGAGCATCTGTAGAACATGTAGTATACTTCAACATTCAAACAGGGAATTTAGACAATTATTCTATTTGAAAGCAATAGCTTTATGTGCAGAACCATCAGAATGGAAAGCTTGACATGGGAAATTTAGCCGTTGAGATGCAACCAGGAACACATCAGAGGTGACCTACATCAAGAAACTTAGTACGAATGATTCCTCCTTTGGGGAATCTACTTTTGTTCTTTCTTGTTCAACTGGGGAGAGGGGAAAAATTCTGTTTATAAAAATGCTGAGAAAGAAACTAGGATGAAGAATTGTTTTGAAGGCCCATTTGTACTGCATCTGTGAGAATTTCTTGTAGTTAGATGTTAGAATTTATTCATTTCGTCTGAATATGTTTCATTCTTAAATGGATTTTCAATGATAGCTCTTTGGGGACTATCTGATCACTGTCCTGCAGGTATGAAACCATTGATCAGGAAATGCTCCTGCAACAGAAAGGACTTGGAGGCATCCAGAAAGTCCAGTGGCGTCTTTAAAATAGCAGCCTGTATCCCGACCCTTCTATTGACTGTTTGTTTGTTTGTTTTCACATTTAACGTAGAACAGCCATGGTACATCACAGCAAGAAAGGAAGCAACCACCGTTGCATTTATATTTGCTGAGATAAATACACACACAGAGACTCAGAGATATCAGCAAAATTCCAACATAGTAGCATAAGTAAGAACCAAAAATTTAAATGCATATAATGTTTGTTTATATTATTGAGAGCTTAATGAGATGTTTGGGGTTAACTAGCTTAACCAGCTGACTGGGAGTTTTAGGGTCCAAGAGTCAGTCACCAACAGTGTTATAACCAAATTAACTTTATTGCAGGATGTAGGGTTGGTAGGGCTTTACTATTTTCCATATAAAGGTATACAAACTCATACACACACATGCATGTGCACACACACACACACAGTTAAGAAATAAATATATGCAAAAGAAACCTAGCTTTTATTTGAAAATTATGAAGCCATATCAGATAATTCCACATTTTCCCTAGGTCAGGCATACTCTATATCGAGCACTTTGTGCAGTGGGCTACTAGAAAGACAATTCCATAAACTTTCAATCATGAAGTCATGAAATCTTAGAGCTAGAAAGGGGACTGTTCCGTCTCCTCATCAAAAGAGTCATAGACTTTGGGAGGCCGAGGCCGATGGATCACGAGGTCAAGAGATTGAGATCATCTGGCCAACATGGAGAAACCTCGTCTCTACTAAAATACAAAAATTAGCTGGGCATTGTGGTGCATGCCTGTAGTCCCAGTTACTCGGGAGGCTGAGGCAAGAGAATCGCTTGAACCCGGGAGGTGGAGGTTGCAGTGAGCCAAGATGGAACCACTGTACTCCAGGCCTGGCGACAGAGTGAGACTCCGTCTCAAGAAAAAAAAAAAGAAAAAGAAAAAAAAGTCATAGAGAGTATCCAAACATTTTTTAAATTCATAGAGCTGGGTAATTTCTGAGCTAGACTAAAACCCAGATATCTTGTTTTGAAGGGTATCTGTTCAGTGTTCTTGTATTTATTCATTTTCAACTGGTGCTTTATGTTTAGAAGAAAATATGAAAAGTCATACTTCAGTAAAGTCCAGAATGAAGGAGAATTCAGAAATACCTCAGTTGTTCTCCCTGTCTTTGTCTTATAATCTTTCTTTTTCTCTCTCTTCCCTCTACCCCCTGCCATTCTGACTATTATGCCATGGGCTGGGTAGTTTTATTCAAATATTCTGCATATTTAAGCTTTCCTCCTTCTGAATATCAAAACCCTTGGCCTTTTGCTTATCATGTGAAGATATTATGAAAACTGGAGAGCCAATTTTTTAAAGAAGTTAAGATCCTTGAGGGGAAATGCTTCTCTTTTAAAATTAAATATTTAATATTTTATAAATGTTTAATCTATTACCTAATTATAATGCTTTGAGAAAGATAAACAGTAAAAAAAAGCAAAATAAAATGACTGAAAAGCAGACAACTGCCTAAAATTGAAAGGTGAGGAAACTTGAAGAGTGAGGGTCAATTTTTTTCTTTCCTTAAAGCTTGTTGTTGCATTAATCATAAGGTTGTAATATTTCCGACAGGTTAGGAAGTGATAAAGATGAACAAAAGAAAAACCCAAACTGATTGCACTAAGAAAATGTTTATGCATCTTGTTTTTTTTATTCCAAGCTTTCAACTTTCACTACTTGCTAAAAAATTTTATAAAGACATAGTTCCTGAGAAAGTTGAGGATGATTGAAGAAATGATCGAAGAATTACAAGAAAAACCGAGGGAATTTTCAGTCCCACTGTAATGTGTTGAAAAAATCTGTTGGATTATTTCTTGCTATGATTCCCCGATCAAAAAGTTAAGAGCTAACTAGATTATAAGTTGCTTAAGGATAGGTTCCCTGTTTTATTTGATTTTGTTTCCTCTCAGGAATTTTACATAGAATACTCAACAGTTATTATTTGCCTAAACTGTTATTGACCTATAGTTCAGCTGTAGTAATTGCAAACAACATGTATCTACTGTTCCTGCCAGTGTTTCCCTTGCCTTTAATAGTATAGACCAATTTCCTATAGACCATATTCACCAGGAAACCAGTCAATGTCTTTGGATTTAAGTACATAGTGCTAAACCATTAAATAAGCTTAACAATACCAAACAGCCATCAAGAATTACTCCCATGAATTAAAAATTATAGGAAAGAATTTTACAGAGATGATTATCAAAATGTTTTTAGAAACTAAAACTTGAATTTATGACATAATTCTTTTTACTTATATTGAGGTTTTAACCACAGTGTTTTATTTCAAATTTTCACTGATTATTTATTACGTTCCAGAAATTATTACAATTAAAAGGAAAGGGGAGTAAATATCTACTTCTTTCTCCACCTTTTTTAAAAGGGTAAAACAAAAACAGGGTTTGCATATTCCAATTCACTTCTTAGTTTATTCCCATTCCCTTCCATGACAGTAATCTTGGAAAAGTGTGATGACTCTTGTTACGGAGTGGAGCTGCAAGGGATGACTGGGAAGTACTTGGATCTTACAGTAATATACATATTGATTCAAATAATAAATTGGATTGTATTGACTTTGAGACCAATTGAAACATACAGAAACTTTCTGAGTCTCCATTACTCCACATGAAAAAAATAAAGGTTTTTCTGAGGATGAATGATAAAACAAGTAGAAGACTATCAATCATATTGGCATAAACTTTTGCTTGCTATATATGAGTGTCCTTTCTCAGAATTAGCTGGTGGCACTTATTTCAAGGAAATGAATGATATTACACATGGAAGAGTACTTTCTGTGATCATTTAAATACAGAGCTGCGTATCATTTTCTACTCATACTATGTTCCAATGCCTTACCAAAGTTATTGGCAACGGAAACCAGCCTGTTTAAGACAAGTGACACACCCATTTTATTTTCACTATCCCTGCTATTAGTTTCCCTATATTTCCAGAGAGCTCTCCACCTTGAATACAAAGGTTCTTAAAGGCAGTGGACATTTTTATATACATTCTGTACAGTGGCTACTCTCATATTTTAAACAGATAATACAGATTTCTGTAATGGAATGAGTTGGTTAAACATGGTAGCAGTTGGCAAGAGTTACTAAGTGCTGTTTTTGTTTTGTTTTGTTTTAAGCCAAATGCCATATTTTAACGAAGTGATAAAACATAATGTCACCTATAATCAGACCCAAATAATACCATGTACCTACTGACATGATATATCAGAAGGAACACAACATAACCTGTGTAGTAACCCTGCCAAATGAAGCTTATCGTAAATCTAGTCACATGCACAAAAAAAATTAGACAAACCCCCATTGAGGAACAGCTTAACTGGCTTGAATTGTTCAAGAATGTCAAGAACATGAAACTGACAAAAAAAAAAAAAAAAAAAAGAAAAAAGAAAAAAAATGACTGGCTTTATTTTTGACTATGGGAGACTAAAGAGACATGAAAACTAAATGATCCTTCGTTAGAGTCTGGAATTTTTTAAAGCTGTAAAAGGACCATAAGAAACACTTTTGGGGGACAATTGAGGAAATTTCCATAGGGACTGTATTGTAGATAATGCTACATTAATGTCAACATTTTGGGGAATGAAAATAATATAATGGTTTTACAGGGGGTTGGGTGTGGTGGCTCACGCCTGTAATCCCAGCACTTTGGGAGGCTGAGGCGGGCAGATCATGAGGTCAGGAGATCGAGACCATCCTGGCTAACATGGTGAAACCCCGTCTCTACTAAAACATACAAAAAATTAGCCGGGCATGGTGGCGGGCACCTGTAGTCCCAGCTACTCAGAAGGCTGAGGCAGGAGAATGGCGTGAACCTGCGAGGCGGAGCTTGCAGTGAGCTGGGATTGCACCACTGCACTCCAGCCTACGTGACAGAGCGAGACTCCATCTCAAAATAATAATAATAATAAAATAAATAATAATAATAATAATATAATGGTTTTACAGGAGAATACCCTTGTTCTAAGAGATATACTGTATAATCCAGAAGGGAAGTGTCATGTCTGCTCATTGCTTTAAAAAGTTTCAGCAGAAATATGTGTATGTACATGTAGATGCAGGAAAATGTTAAAATTGGTGAATCCAGGTAAAGGAAAATAGGGACATTTATAGTATACCCTTGCAACATTTTCAACAGGTTTCAAGTTTTCAAAATAAATATTGGTAAAACAGGTATCATTTTTATTTTCAGGTATTAATACTTGAAATAAGACAAGAAAGTTGACTCAAGTAAGAAGGCATGACAGAAGTATGTTTGAGAATGGTTTTGGTTTAAGGATCCACCGAGTTGCTCACCCAAAAACCACAATCGTCCTTCTTTTTTTTTTCTTTTACTCTTACCCTGACATTCTATTCTTCAACAATCCTGTCTCCTCTCCCTTGAAAACGTATCTGACATCTAATAAACTGCCTGCCTCTCCACAGCTGCCATCTGAGTCCAATCACATCATCCAGCAGCAGGGATGACTCATGTCCTAGCTTGCACCCCAGTTTTCCTAGATTCCTCTCTTCCCAAAAGCAATCCTAGTAATCCTCTAAAACTTTAAGTTAAACTGTGCTCCCCACTCCTGCTAAAAACTCTCCAATGGCTTTTTATCTCGCTTTAAAAAATATAATTCAAACTCCAACCTCTATCATCAGTCTTCTACCTTGATTTTGACCTCTGCCTACTCTTCTGAGCTGTACCTTCCTCACCTCTCTGTTGCTCAACTATTTTAAGCTGCTTCCAGCTCAAGTTTCTCGGTCTCTGCCTGAACTACTCTTTCCTCTTCCATCACATAGCTGGTTCGTTCTAGTCCTTCACATCTCAGCTCAGTGAGGCATTCCCTGATGCTCGAATTTAAAGTAGTGCTCACTTTTTCACCCTCATATTGCCTAGCTTTAAAATGTTCGGCATTACACTTATTACCATTATTTTGCGTTTTTTTATTCTTTATCTTCCTGAAACTTATAAAGTTTTATGAGAACAGAGATATTGCTTGCTTTGTTCAATGCTCTGTCTCTAGCAACTAAAATGGTACCTACCTCTATAGGTACTCAATAAATATTAAATGAATTAAGACAAATAAATACTGGAGTTGTATCAGTCAGGGACCAGCCAAGAATACGGAATCTATGCCAATTATTAAAAAAACAAAAAACAAAAAACAAAAAACTTATTGCAGGGAATTTGCTACCCAGATGGTGTTAAGAACTGAGAAGTCAAACAGGGCACTGGGAAGCCACTGAAAAATTATCAACAGCAGGAATATCAGCATAGGGCTGATGACAAATGGAACAGGTTGTGCTGCTGGAGTCTCAAACCAGAGTCCACTAGTAGAAGCAAAAACTACAGAGAAGCTTCCTTCTAATGGAGAAGCCTCCAAAAGCAGAGAAGAAGGAGGAAATAACCTACATTTTCCATCTTCCTGCTTCTAGTTATCAGCCAGATGGAGCCAAGGCAGAAGCCCACTGGTGGAACCAAGGCAGATGCCAGTAGACACAGAAACCTGGGAAACAGGCTGCACATTGAGTCATCCTCTAATGGAAGATGGGATGGCAAGGAATGGACACAAGGGAGAACTGATCAGGGATCTACACATGCTGGAAACTTTTCATTGGATGAGAGAAATACAAATCCATTCTGAAGCATTTCTTCTCTATCAGTGAAGCTCTACTTATATTTATGGGAACAGAAACATTTGAGGGTATCTAAAAGGGCTGGTAATAGAGAAAATTTAATATATTATTTGTTGTGCTTTTTTCCCAATGAACAATTGAACCCATTATTTAAAACTTAGCACTACTTTAGCTGAAAAAGGTATCTGGAGATTAAGAAAAATTATATTGATCATATTATTAAAAATGTAACTAACTTACTTTTTATTCTGTATTTCCAGACTTAGAAGATACCCTGTAGTGTTCTAGCCCACTCATATCTTTCTAATTTTTAAGTATGATCACCATTAGAACATGAAAATTACCAAATGGGGATTATGCTTATTCACATATTTCGTTTATTTTAACCTACTTGAACACTGAAGTTTCTTTTTTTATAATTTGCGAAGTCAAAGTTTGTGCCATAACCTTTACACTGCTGGCTCAACTGTGAGATTGATGGTGGACCCCCAGCTCCTTCTGGCCATTTCTCATCTGCTGTCTTCTTCCTGCCTTTCATCTGCCCACCCGTCCCTCTGTTTTTCTCTGCTGCTTTTCCCTTGCTGATGAGTGAGTTCATCAGTTAGTTCACACGAGATCTAGTTGTTTAAGAGTCTAGGACATCCCCCTTCTTTCTCTCTTGCTGCTGTTTTTACCATGTAGTGTGTTTACTCCTCCTTTCCCCGTGTTCCATAATTGGAAGCTTCCTGAGGCCTTCACCAGAAGGAGATGCAGCACTATTCCTGGTGTACAGCCCACAGGACTGTGAACCAATTAAGCCTCCTTTCTTTATAAATTACTCCGTCTCAGGTATTTCTTTATAGTCATGCAAAAATAGACTAATAGACATCTTACCTACTCATGCCACTGTTTCAGAAGCCACCCGCATTCTATTTAAATATCATATATGAGAAAAGACAAAACAAAACAAAACACAAGGCAGAAAACATCCTAGATAGCGGCTCCTGAGGGAAGGTACACTTCTACAAAATAAAAATCAATGAGTTTATATTTTGGTAGCCTGTGATGTTATACAGGACAGACAGAGATTCTACTTAGGGTTCCAATTCCCTTAGGCCCATTAAGTAGGGGAGATGGGCATTAGAAGAGATGCCTTTAAGAGGACATTAATGTACTTTTAAAAGTAATGGGTCTGACCTATAAATCACGGGAGGAATGTAGTACAAAATAGTGAATGAAATATTTATACATTCCATTGAAGCTTCGTGTATATTTTAGAGAGAGAAGTCCCAGAGAGATGGGTCTTCCCTTTTGTTCTGAATCTGTTTTCCAATTGCTCTGACACAGCTGTTGGCTTCACAGTCATTCTGAAGTTGATTAGATCAGAAAGCAGAGGCTTGCCTGCCCAGCATGACCAATGAAAAACATAAAGTTTGTGGGTATTTCAGGCCTGGAGCGTGTATTTTGAGGTTGTTTTGGTGTGCATGGGCCTTCGAAGTGGTTCTTTAAATTTCAGTGCTGCTGCATTTGTACATCATCTGTGTCCCAAACAGTGCAGCAGAATGTGCAGAGCACACACTTGCATAAAATCTACCAATCACGTTTGGAAATGGCTGTCAGATTTATGGAGCATGGCTGTAATTACATTCACACAAATGCTCAGTTGAAAGCAGTAACAAAACCTTATTACTTTGGTTTTGTTTGTTTTAATAAAACAAAACACTTGAGTTTAAGGAAATAAATTGTTACCTATGGAGAAATCTTTTGACTTGCTGTTGGAATGATTTAGTGTTTCTAAAACATGTGCTGTAGGTGAGCCTAAATGCAGATTCATTTTTGTCTGAAGGTCAAAAAGGTTTATAACAACTGCTAACAGTAATATGAGATATTATGCTAACTGCTTTTCAACAATTATTTCATTTAATCTTCAAAATTAAAAGACAAGGAGGGAATATGGGTTTCATTCTCCACTTACAGAATCCCTCCTCCCTACCAGTCGAGTCTGTCCTTAACCTTATTCTGATCCCAGGTCCCTCTAAGCACAAAGCCATACAGATAGGGGAGCCTTTTAGTGAAGCTCTATCCTCCTTCAAAAGGAATTATCCTAAGTGAATACCGGCCTCTGGGCCCCTGTGACTATGGGCACAACCTGGGATGCTTTGGGGCTTCATCGATGGGGAAACTTGAGCGGCACTTTGCCAGCAACAGCACAACAGTTCCACTTGCCTTTCTCATTTAGTTGCCAGCTTGGTTCCTTGAAAACCTTATGAGCTGAGTGCGGTGGCACACACCTGTAATCCCAGCACTTTGGGAGGCCAAGTCGGGGGGATCACCTGAGGTCAGGAGTTTGAAACCAGCCTGACCAACATGGAGAAACCCCATCTCTACTAAAAAAAATACAAAATTAGCCGGGCATGGTGGCCCATGCCTGTAATCCCAGCTACTCGAGAGGCTGAAGCAGGAGAAAAGCCTGGACCCAGGAGGTGGAGGTTGTGGTGAGCCAAGATCGTGCCATTGTACTCCAGCCTGGGTGAACAAGAGTGAAACTCCGTCCAAAAAGAAAAAAAGAAAAAGAAAAAAGAAAGCTTTATGTTGCCAAAATTACCTAGTCTCTAAATACGGGATCCAGTGCCAACATCATTTTAACTATGTCATCAGGAGTGGTCAGCTGAATTATGGAGTCATACAATTTTAGAGTTGGTAATGACCTTAAATTTCATGTGGTCTATACCCCTCCATCTTCACCTGAGGAAACTGACCTTCAGGGATTTGGGGGGATTCTACTAAGCCATGTAAGTGGGGAGGGTATTCTGGAATAAGAAACAACATATATTCACTCCCAGTTCTGAACTTTTCCTTATACTGTATTGCCAGAACACACCCTGAAATTTCCCTCTGCAACAGATATTCTTCTTGACACTATATTTTACTATGTTGATACTATATTATGGAAATAAGAAATATAAGTTTAATGTATTAATCTTTACAGAAAAGAGCTGACTTTTCATTTATCATATGAATATCAACAGATATTCTTCTTGATACTATATTTTACTATGTTGATACTATATTATGGAAATAAGAAATATAAGTTTAATGTATTAATCTTTACAGAAAAGAGCTGACTTTTCATTTATCATTTTAAACTTTATACTTGAAAATTCACTTTTTTCTTTTTTTTTGAGGTGGACTCTCATTCCGTTACCCAGGCTGGAGTGCAGCGGCATAATCTTGACTCACTGCGGCTTCCACCTCCCAGGTTCAAGGGATTCTTCTGCCTCAGCCTCCCAAGTAGCTGGGATTACAGGCACCCACCACCACACCTGGGTAATTTTTGCATTTTTAGTAGAGATGGGGTTTTGCCATGTTAGCCTGACCTCAGGTCATCCGCCTACCTCGGCCTCCCAAAGTGCTGGAATTACAGGCATGAGTCCCGACACCTGGCTGAAAATTCTTTATGATCTCCCTTCAAAGAGACAAACAGAAGATGAAATTGTTGTCTTAGAATATCTTACAATAAAGATTAGCTTACGGAAAACCAGGACTGGTGGTGAGGTTTTCTTTCTCTACTCTTTCAAGTGTTACATGTTTTGTAGGAATTTTGGCCAAGAATCTGGAGGCCAAATCTGCATGCATAGTTTTAAAAAAACTGATATAATTGCAGCAAAAACTGGAGAGAGGACAGTGGGGACATCATATCCTAGATATTGACATTTCAAATGGAGATACTTTCTTTACAAGTGTAGATTCCTAACCTTTAATGCATTCTGAGAATTTGGCATGGGTTTGTTTTATAGCTTTCAAAGTACTCAGTTTAGAACAACAAAGAAAATTGCATTAGAAAACATACTATGCAAGGTGTCTCACTCCTGTAATCCTAGCACTTTGGGAAGTTAGGTGGGCAAATCACCTGAGGTCAGGAGTTTGAAACCAGCTTGGTCACCATGGTAAAACACCATCTCTACTGAAAAACAAACAAAACAAAACAAAAATTAGCCGGGTGTGGTAGTGCATGCCTGTAGTCCTAGCTACTTGGGACGCTGAGACAGGAGATTGCAGTGAGCTGAGAATACACCACTGAGCTCCAGCCTGGGTGTCAGAGCTAGACTCCGTCACACACACACACACACACACAAAATATACACACACACAGACACACACTTACACACTTCTATTTTTCTTTTTTCTTTTTTCTCTGGGAATACTCAGAGAGATTGTACCTTACTCATGTTTTATGAAATAAAATTCTGCTGATTGAGTATCATGGTATGTAAGAGCCCTTTTAATGTACCAGGGGAAATAATAGGACAAGTATGTAAATGTCTGAATGTATGAGGCTATTGTATTAATTTCATTTTTGAAAAACTGGCTATAAAAATTGTTTCAGATAAGTGATATATCTAAAGCACTTTAAAAAATGCTGCTCTTCACGTGTTTCAAAATAGTTAAAGTGGGTTTTGGGAAAAGCAATGAGTAGCTTCAAGAGACTGAATTCTAAAGAAGGAGCCTGAATACCAAATATCACACAAACTAAATTTAGGCTTCTGATGCCATTCTCTGGAGATGAAGTTTGGAGAACTGAATGGAAAGAGAGAGTAGGGAACATTTCCTCCGATTTGTAATATTGGATCAGGCCCATTTTAAACTGTGCTAATTTATTCTTCATTGAACCATGGAGATTAATTAATCCTTTGTTTTGCTGGATTAATGAGTAATCAATATGCCAAAAGAGGGGAAAGAGAATGATTTCTTCTCAAGGAACAAAGCATTCAGGTAGCCAAGTCATTTTATCTTCCATGTTTACAAAGCACACCACAACTCAGATAAAATGTGTGCCATTCAAGGAGATTTGGACTTTTTTTTAAGCTTAAGTATCTTGAAGGAGCTTCTCTGAGAGAGACAGATTGATGTGAGGGATTGCGGGGGAGAACTTGGAGCTCTCAGTGGCTTAAAATCTAACTGAGATCTACTGAAAATGTTACAGCAGTTTAGGGACCTGTACTTGGTCTACAAAATACTATGGACCTCCTAGATTTCCCTGGGTTAGGAGCTAGCCTGCCAAGAATTTCCCAGAAACCTTGGTCTCCTTTTTGCCTATCTAGTCTAAGCAGATTTGTACGCAGTTCAGGTGTGGGATGACATGGCTTAAGATGGGTGGAGGGCATGTCTGTAAGAGATGCTCCTGTTACCTGTGAGAATCATCCTGATACGGTTCAGTGTCTGCTGCCACCATATTAATTCCCTTAATCAGGCAGATTAACAACAGATACCAGGACATACCCTGTGGAATAATCTTTGTTAGTTTTGTAGGTATTCATCTGTACTCAAAAGCTCCGGGACAATATTTTAAAATCCTACCCTAACTGAATTACAATTTGACAATCATCTTAATACTTATGTTTCTGACCTGAAGGGTAAAGATAGTAACTGTTAATATATTTGTTCTTAGCTTGAGGGAGGAGTTTATGTTACAAAACACACAAATGGAATATCGAAGTGACATAAAGGGGTATCTGAAATTTTCTGACAGCTGTAATATATTTCCATACAATTGTTACATTAAGATATGTAATCAATTGCCATCTGAACTGGCAAGTGTCCCTAAATATCAAACATGCATGTTTATGAAGAATCATGACATTTCTCTCTTCATATAAAATTGAGAACACTCTGTTTGGTTGCCTTTTCTTTAGGCCATTCTACTTGAGGAAGTCAAAATCCGTCATTTAACATTTTTTAAATTATTGGTTTTTAAATTTCAGAGTCACTGTGTGTCCAGCCCTGTGGTGGCAGGCAACAGAGACTATTCCTGGCTAATAGCAATAACAGCAGTTTTTTGAAGTAATATGTGGACTGGAAAATCAAAGCACTCTCAAAGACAAGGTGAATTTGAGAGACCAAGGGACAGGAATCAGTGAAGACTCTCTTTAAGGCGCCAGAGTGCTGATGAAGACATGACAGTTATTTTTGATTTTGAGCTCATGTAAAACATACATTTTCAGGAAGTGAATCTGATTGGTTCAGCTGAATCAGGGTCAGGTACCCACTGCTTGTGTGGGTATAAGAGTATCTTTAATACAAATTCAGAATTATAGATAGTTTCTCAGGGGAAAATTAGCATGGAAACAAAAGAGTAAAAGAGACACAGGGCAGGCAAAATACAAATGTCCATTACAGTAACTAAGCTAATCCCATCAGTTTTTCATGTTTTGTCTTCAGCAGGATGAGAAATAGTCACTCATGCTAATCACATCACCTTGAGCAATGATAAAAGAATAAACTTAGATTAAATCTTAGTGTTGATTAAAGTACAATGCAGCCAGTACTTTAAAAAGAAATATTAATTGATGGTGACAAGGTAGTAAAGTGGAAGTAAATTAATATTTGGAGAGAGCGAAGTACTATGCAAATTGCTTTACGGGAGCCTCTCATTTAATATTCATTATGATTATAGGGGGAAGACATTCTTAAACTCATCTCACTGATAGGGAAACTGAGGATCAGAGCGATTAATCAATTTTTTCAAGGTCACGTACTTAATGACATACAAATACAATGATGCAGTACAAGTCTTGAATTACTGTAATACAAATTTGAAGGAAAACACGTAATTGTTTGTCTTGCTGCTATGATGTTGCAGTTGTCACGGATAATTACTACCTAACTCCCCTCTGTTGGATCGTTATGTTATCTTGAGACCTAATCAACTATAAGCATCTCTTTTCCTGCCAATATCATTATGATTGTGAATATTATCAGTGAATGGTATATTCTCTTTTCCTGATGAAAATCTCAGTTGTCAGTTTTTATTTACAATCAGCCATGCTGTTTTTAATCCATTTGTGTAAGGTCAGGTTTCCTAGAAGCAGAGATTGATACTGGGATTCAGGTGTATGTGATTTATCACAGAATGCTTTTCAGGAAAAAAACTGAACAAAATACTTTAAAGGAAGCAAGGGAAGGGAAAAGAGTCAAGTAAGGATGTGTGCTCAGGTAAAAACAAGGGGCCTGGTCCTGATCCACAAGGCATTCTAAAGTATACCATCCTATAAGATATTTCTCCCTTGAAAAGGGGGAATCAGGCAAGATATTGGATGAGGGTAATTATCCAGATTAGGGCAACTGTGAGCCTTTTATTGGAGGGTATTCACAGAAATTGGCAGATGGGTATACCAGATCTGTGAAATGAAGCCACGCCAGTCATGAACAGAGTCTATTCTTATTTGACATTCAGGAGCTGAATCTTTGCTTGGCGTATCCCCTCTGGTCAAAATACGTTAGATTTCGCTTAAAGAAAAGTTTCGTTTCTTTCTCTCTCTTTTAATAATAATAATAATAATAATAATAAATAAAAACAGAATCTCCCTCTGTCACCCAGACTGGAGTGCAGTGGTGTGATCTGTGCTCACTGCAACCTTCGCCTCCTGAGTTCAAGCAATTCTTGTGCCTCAGCCTCCAGAGTAGCTGGAATTACAGGTGTGAGTCACCATGCCCGACTAATTTTTGTATTTTCAGTAGAGATGGGATTTCACAATGTTGCCTAGGCTGGTCTTGAACTCTTGACCTCAAGTGATCCACCTCCCTTGGCCTCCCAAATGCTGAGATTACAGGCATGAGCCAGCATGCTCGGCGCCAACTAAAGTTTCTACTCCTCAGGAAACCTACTTATTAATAGGAAAATTCACCTCACAGCTGAGCCTGCTAATTCCTGGCAGTGGGGGTGTGTGACCTTGAATATTTAAGGCAAGGCTTCATCATTGGCCGGATTTAAGCCTGCTTCCATAGGTGTAATGATACAGAGGGCTCATCCTAAAAGACAATAAAGTAGAATCAATGCCATATAGCCATGATTCACCGCTGTAGTTGGTGCACCTGTGGTCTAATGATGACATCTTATAAGGGAAAATAGTACCTTTTTTTGTTTGTTTTCTTGGTTTGCAGATCTAGCCTAAACATTCATATCTTACTTTTATGGTTTGAGTAGATAGCTTTTGTTTATGTCCCTATTCTCCTTCTCCTTATCTGCTTGTCTTGAATTTTGTGAACTGATACACTTTTGTGGTTTAACCAGTGTCAGGCTATTTAATATTATTTGAGTGCTCTAACACTGAGGTGTTTTTATTCATGGGGATTTTTAAGGTGGTGTAAATAGGTATTTTCTATTTTCTTCTCCTTTGCGTCCAAATGATAATTATCTGCATTTGTTTTCTTTATACCAACCACATTTTTCAGTATTTCTTCCCTTACCCAGCTTTTTCTTTCCCTCGACCACTATTTTAGTTCACATCCTTTTCACTTCTTCCCTGGGATATTAGAATAGATTGCTATGTGCTTGTCAAAAGTATCATGGTGATTTACTGAGAAATCAAAGGATATGAGTCCCTTTAATGGAAGTAAAACAGGCAAGATATCAACTGCATAGAGATGGCTTTACAAAGCTGGAGATTCAGAAACATTCACCCCACTGGAGAGACAAATGTCTCTTGGCTTCACAGAGGGACCTGTCATGAGTAATTGGGTCTGATGGATGAATGAGCCGTTCACTTTCTCAGGAATGTGTTCTTACCTTTCTCACATGTTCTCCACCCTCTAGCCTCTCTTGGATGTCTTAAAGAGTCTTACCTACTAAGTGCTTACTTACTAACTTACTTAGAGAGTCTTACCTACGACTGCTTACCTACTAAGTGCAAGAAATGGAACAAGTCCAATGTACATCTGCTTATGATAAGAGTTAATTTTAGATTCATTCTTTAGGATCCTGTCTCTCCCTAACACCCTGAGTTTTTGGCCCTTCCACCCCATTCCAGCATCTTTTACCTGGTCTCCCTCCCTGCAGGTTCTACTCCATTCCTGCACATTCTCCACACCTTCACTAGAATCCTGTTCATGAAACCCAATCTTTCTATATCTCTATGTTTTGAGTTTTTCATTGTCTATGCTTTACACAAAGTTAAACAACTAATTAAAATGAAATGAAACAAATTGAATTATGTCATTTTTCTGCTTATGTTTTACTAGGTCTCCATCATGTAATGATCATGAATTATATATATGTAATTGTATGTATGCTGTGTGTATCTCCTCATCTTGTGCCAATTTACATCTTATACCCTGCACACCAAACTACTTGCAGATTTCTGAACACACCATGCTTTCTCAAATCTGAGTGTTAACACATGGCATGTTTTTTTTTTTTTCCATTAAGCTTTCTCTGCCTTGTCTACTTGAGCAGATCTCAGGCATCTTCGTGTCCTCATGATTAACTCAAATCTTACCTCTTCAATGAAGCTTTTGCTGAATTCTCAAGAAGTGTTAGTTATTCACGTTTCCTTGTACTTCGATCACACCTTTTTTATATGTGCGTTTTAATAATTTGTAATTGTCTATTTGCATATCTGCTTCCCCTCTGAGCCCCTAAGGGCAGCCGTATAACTACATAGATACGGTTCCCCAAGGTTCATCTGGTTGTTGTTTTCACATGATAATGCTGGCCAAACACATTGTAGAAACCAGTGAAAACATAAATACCACACCCAGCGGAAACCTGAGGAAACATATTAGGTGGGATTGCCTATAAGCAGAGTCAGGGATGGTGGTTCCTGTATAAGTGATTTATTGACGGAATGCTCTCAGGAGAAACCTGGGAGGAAGTGAGGGAAGCCAAGTATAATAGGCGAAAGAGTTCGCCAAAGAAGTGGTTTCGGAATTCTAGCTTCAGCCTGGTCCCTGGGGGAGCTCTGGAGCATAAGCATTGCCTGCCTTTAGGCAAAGTAGTTGGGCTTTTATACTTCCTGGTCAGGAAGGTGGTCCTGTAGTGGAGGATGTAGGATGGGGTAGGGTGTTATAACCTCCCAGGCAACTCTGAGTGAGGTGGTTCCTGTGAGCTAGAAGCAAGTCTCCAGAAAAGATGGGAAGAAGAGAACATGGACTTGTTAAAGGAGTTCTGGCAGGGGCAGAGACAGAATTTGCTACACACAACCAAATATTCTCTCTATATATTAGGTTGGTGCCAAAGTCATTGCGGTCTTTGCCATTACTTTTAATAGAAAAAAAGCGCAATTACTTTTGAACCAAGCTAATGTAAAGGAAGGCAATAGTTGTCATTTATTGAGCGCTCGTTTTTTACCAAGCACTGTACTAAGTGTCTTACATGCATGCATGAACTTGGGCCCTTCAGTGGGCTGTCCTGGAGTGTGTTTAACCACTTTCAGATGTTTCAGTACAACATCAGGTGCTTCAGTATAACATTATAAAACAAATCCAGGCCTTCACCCAGGGAAACAATGCATTTTGTTGAATTCGGGAAATGCTGATTGCAAGATCCATCATTAGTTTATGTTCCACTAGGAAAGAAAAAAAAAGCTTCCTACCAAACTGTAATGTGGTGCTTTTATGTTGTCCACTGTGTGACAAACCTGCTTTCAGATAAATTGAAACATAGGGAAAAAATGTGCATGAAATTTGGAAATGTATAAATATTGATGACCAAATGACAAGTAGGAAGAAGTTTATTTTTAGATGTACACATTTTTAGATCATTGATTAATATCTTTGAAATTACTTCTAAAAATGTTATTTAAAGTGATTATTGTTTTAAAAATAATGGAATATATACAAGTACTTGTAATAATTTTACGTGCTTCTAAGTCAATCACAGGGATAGACTTTTGATAGATTCTGTATGTATTTTCCAAAACATATTTAGTCCAAGACAACTGTACGGTGTTCTTACACATAATTACTATATGCTGTGTCTGAGAAGAGGTTATTAATTATATTTATCAATAGTTTGTCAATGAGCATTATGATTTATTAGAATGGCATATAATATATTGGAAATAGTGTCTTCTTGTTCATATATTTTTAAATTCTTCAGCATAAAATGTAAAATCAGAGAAGTTATTGATAATTTCAAAGGATTTTTAAATACACAGGGCCAGTCATCCATGATTTTGTATATCACACCATCTTTAATTCCTGCTCTTTACTTCTCTGGTACTTGTCACATTTCAAAAGGTAAAAACCAAAGAACAAGGCCACCAATTTGATAAAAACAATATTTTTGGGTTAGTGTAATGGGTTATTCTATTGCAGGTTGGTGTTTTCCTAATTTTTCAATATTAGTGTGAACAGTATAATATTCATTATAATATTAGTGTGAACACTGTAAACATTAACAATGAAACATTTTTAATGAATGTTCTTTGAGCAACAGTCAAATGAAACAGCCATACCAGTTATGCTGAATTCAGTTAGTTAATTGAAATGTGAGAGATTTCTTTCTTTATTCTATGTTAAAAAGTGCTTATTGCCTTAGCCAGCTAGTTGCTATTACCAATATTAAAAACTACATAAATTATACAAAGCTATCCACAGAGGCTAGCATAAAAATTACTGCCCCTGCTGAGGACAAAATGATGTCTTTGGTAGAATTGCCAGATATGAAGTAACAGCAAGACGTAAATTATTTTCTGGGCCATTATTAAAGGATTAAAGGTGGGTCCCAAATCTCTGTTGACCAGATTCATTTTCTCCTGTGTGGTTGGTTTGTCTTTGCTCTGTTTGGAGTTATTATAGAGGAAATTGCTGCATCATTAAATAAAGCTAAGAGTTGCAAAGAAAACATGTCTTACTTATTGTTTGTATTTGTTGCTTTGGTTTTATGTAGCATTGTCAGAGTCAGTTTTGACATATTTTACAAATAATCAACATTTTAAATTTCTTAATGCCTCAATTGATCTAAAAAATCCTCGAAAGCAGATTTAAAGATAGAGTTCAGATTCATTTATAATCACTAACATTTTTAGCACTGAAAGTCTAAGTCTTCAGAATTGCTCCTCCCTTGTGTGGGCATAGGAGGATTGGCAACACAGAAAAAAAATTTCATCATGTAGTGTTGCTCTTAGATATAAGCTTCAATTTTTCTCCTGTCTAAGAAACAATATCTCAAAAGAAAGGCAAAAGGGTAACCTTTTAAGAGAATGTGAGAGCATCTCTCTGCTGGACCATTTGACTTGGCCCATGATGAAATTGTATCATAGAAAAATTGAATAGCTTCAGATGTTATGAAACTGGGTCATCTCTCACCATCATGATTGATCAGAAACTACACCAAAATCAGTGGGAGTGGGAACAACCCATGGAAATAACTGCAGAGTTTAGATATGTTTTATTGGTATTTGATTCAAGGATAGTTTAAACAGATTTTCTTTAGTTGTTCTTTAGTATGAATACAGAAGAAATTTCATTTATTTTCCAGGATAAACATAAAGGCAATGAATTGAGCACATGTGATTTTTTTTTTCCTTTTATTCATTTGCTAGTTTTAATATTAATAGGGAAAATATAGTTTATAGAAGAAAATTAAAATCACATTTATTTCTACTACCCTGTGATTCATTTTTTCTTTAGCGTGTACTATGTGCCAGACATTGTTCTAGGAACTGAGGTTATAGCAGTAAGTACAACAGACAATCCTGCCCTCATGGAGCTGACAGTCCTAGAGGGGGAGATAGACAATTTTTAAAAAGTAAATGATATAATGTATTAAAAGGTGATAAGAACTGTGGAGAAAAATAAAGTGAGGTCTTCACATTCCACACAATTTCAGAAAGTATCCTTCACATTCTATTTTATGAGACGCCCATCCCCTGGAACTTGCAACATGGCTCTGGGAAGGAAGTTTGCTGACATATGTCAAGACTAGAAGGAGGAGGGGGTGTGTTGAGGGGGTGGCTGGATTTCTTGAGAAGGTTACATTCAAGGTTTGAAGACAGTGCTAACTAAAGGAAGAATTCTAGGCAGCAAGAACAGCCCGTGCAAAGGGAAGAACATGTTTGTCAAATCTAAGAACCCACAAGGAGGTCAGTGTGGTTGGACAAGAGTCAGTACCAGAACAGTAGCAGAACATAATGTCTGACAAGTTAATAGAGAGGCTTATGAAATGCGGGTGATATATAGTCACTGGGAAGTTCTGAGCAGAGAAATCTGACTTTGTCTTTGAAAGGCCACTCTCACTGCTGTGTAGAGACTACACCATGGGGCACACAGTGGGCAAGAAGAAGCCAGTAGACCTATTAGGAGGCCAATGCAACAATTTGAGAAAAAAAAAAAAAAAAGATGATGGTCCAGGTCAGGGTGGCAGCAGCTGTAGATAGTGTTTGGATTCTGGACATATCCTGAATAAAAGGCCAGTTAAGTTTCTTCTCACATAACGTATGAAATAGTAAGAATAAAAATAACTTCACAGTTTTGATACCGTTGCCATATGGAGTGCATTTGGCCCTCCATATCAGTGGACTCCAAGTCTGTGGATTCAACCAATCACGGATTGAAAAGATTTGGGAGGAAATAATGGATGGTTCTGTCTGTGCTATAAGGTACAAACTTTTTTTTTCTTGTAATGATTCTCTAAACAATACAGTATTCCAACTATTTACATAGCATTTACATTATATTAGACATTATAAGTAATCTAGAGATGATTTCACATATATGGGAAGATGTGCATAGGTTATTTGCTAATACTACACTATTAAGGGACTTGAGCATCCATAGATATTGGTATCACAAAGGGTTCTGGGACCAATCCCCCATGGATGCTGAGTGCAAACTGTATATCTGTGCCACACTTTTCTATCAATTTTTGTGCGTTTAGTTGTATAAAATATTTTGAGGTTGTAATCCTAAATCACCTACTCCTTTATACATTTTTCACTTAATATAACACATATAATAAAAGGATCTCTTACATCCTCAAATGCTAGTTGAGAATGTGATATTTAAAGCAAAAGTTACATAGCATTTCACAAATCAAAATTGTTACCCAATACTCAGAATTGAGAATTAAAATGGGTTCTGTCAGAGATTGAGGGGCAGTTTGCAGAACTCTTTTCAGAAAAGAAATCTGTTTGTGTTTGCTGTGCTTTTGTCTTACCACTTTTTCTCAAGCTCCTTAGCTTGAGAAATTTCCCGAAGAGTTTATCCTCTGAGTTTAGTGAGGAAACTCAGAGGTAGGGGACCAGGGTCCTTGTGTTTGCTGGGCAAGGGTGACCTCGTTCTAAGATGATTCTTTTCCCATGCTGACTGGGCTTTTCTCACCTAGCATAGGCCTGGACAGGCTGGTCTTCGTGGTCCCTAACTCACAGTCTTCCCAGCAATACTAATGGGGTTCAGATATTCACCTACCACCACTGCCTGCACACAGACAGTGGATGTTACTAGGTTCTGCAGGGATCTCTTTAATTTGTGTCGCACATAGGCTGTTCCCTCACTTGCCTATCACTGTAGTCTGGCTGTCTTCCTTTCAATCTTGTATATAGACTTTTCCATGTTTTTCTGCTGGCAATTATGTCTAGTATTCATGTTGCCATTTTGTCTGGAAGTCTCTGAAACATTCTGTGCACATGTGGTTTAAGTACCACATCAAATGGAAATTCCAAGGCATACTAAACTTATTTTTTAAATCATTATTGACTAATTATATTACCTTATTTCTTCATGATTTTGACATATATTTTTATGACTATTTCTGGCACATAAATTTGAATCAGAATTAAAACACATTTTCTAATTAGAGTATTATAAGTTGTAGGATGAGTCTCAGTCACTACTTTGTTGGGATTTGCCTTTTATTTCTTATTAGAATGATAGATGCTGTTCAGCTTTCCACACAAACAGCTCCCCCTAAAAAATGAGGGTCTTGCTTAGAGGAAAGTAGATGAAAGAAGAAAAACATTGACTTACTTGGGCTTACTATGGGTATCACTGATTATCATCAAGAAAGATGCCTGCACAGGATTAGGTACCTCCTGAATTCTGTTGTGATCCACGTTAAGGAAAGGAAAGATCATCTAAGTTTCCCATGGCCAGCAGTCACCCATCAATTCATTCTATACATATTTATGACATGCCTATATGTGTCAGGCACTATACTAGGCTCAGAGGAACAAATTGTGAACAAAATACAAACACTTATCTTGTGGATAATTACTTATAAGAAGGACAATAAATAAATGCATACCATGTCAGGCGGTTATAAGGGCCATAAGCATATATAAACTGGGGTAATAGGACAAAGAATGAAGTAAAGTTGCTATGTCACATAAGATGGTCAGGAAAAACCTCTTTATAAGGTGGCATGTGAGCAGAAACTCATCGTAAGGGAGGAATTAAGCCACATAGTTATATGAAGAAAGCTTGGTGTGGGCACAGGGAAGTGAAGTACAAAGGCCCCAGGGTGAGAGAATGCTGGCCTCTTAGAGGAACTGCAGAGAGGCCGATGTGGCCATAACAAGAGTGTGCAGAGTAGTGTGTGGTAGGAGATAAAGTGAGGAGGTCATAGGAGTACACTGGGTCTTGAATCCTTTCTTGCCTGATATATCCCCATTACTGCTTTATTCCTATAGATCTTGAAAAGGTTTATATCTTCTAGAGCTTTCTTTATAAAAATTTGTATACATTTAAATGGTGCAAATGCAGTTTTGTTACATGAATATATTGTATAATGATAACTTATAGTGTAACCATCACCCAAATTATGTATATTGCACCCACTAAGTAATTTCTCATCATTCACTCCTCTCCTACCCTCCCAGCCTTCAAGAAGAAACAAGACCTTAAGCTCATTATCACTGTAATGTTAATTATCACTTAATTTCTTGGAGATTTATGGATGACCAGCGAAAATTTGATTTAAAAAGGTTTATTGGTGATGAATTAAGGTGAGAAAGGTAACAAGGAAAAAAAAATGTGATCAAGTAGATGGGAGAGTAACAAAACCAAGTTTATTTGGCATTGGAGACTATTGTGTTTTACCTACCCAATCGTTTCCCTTTAAATCCCCCTTTCTTTCCTGGAGGACTCCAATTTTGTTTTATAGTTCATTCCTATCTTCAGTCATATGCAGCCATTTGCTCTGAGAAAATGATCTTTCTCCAGGCTTAGTAGTGGTGAATCTTAGGTAGTCTAATCCAGTCATGATAATTCCACTTCCCTCATCAGTAAATGACTTAAGAAATTCCATGGGACCAAATTGGTCCAATGAAACATGAGTAGGAGTCTAGAGGAGGACCTTCTGGTAAAAGTATCCTACATTTTTAATAGATGGAGATGGAAAAGATAGATACCTCCAGATGTAGGTGGATTAGAATAACATGACTGAAACTGCTGCAGCCATCTTGGTAGCATCAGGGTCGGAATTAACATGCCAAGGAGGATTGCCATGGTTAAGTGATTGGTCTTGGCACTCTCTGCTGAGAGAGATTTGCCTCTTGCTTCAGAAAGGAGTTCCAGAATCCACACCAAAAGAAGTCTCAAGACTCCTAGAAAGAGATAAATAAGATACTTGGAAGTTGTAGTCTCACTTGTGATAACAAACATAAGAAATAATTTTTTCATCTATCAACAGAGAATCATCAAATATCATTGTATGCTGCATACTCCAAAAATGTAGTCTGCAAAAGAAATGCTTACAATCTGTTGTCAGAAGAAAGAATTATATGAAAATTTTATAAAATCTCAATAAAATAATGCTTTATCTAGATCTCACACATGAGAGAGAAAATGAGAAATATATATTTATATATTCATATGGGAAAATGCCAGAAGCTAATGGACTTAATATTAATAGCAATTACCTCTGGATGATACAATCAAGTGGGATTATATGTGTAAATGTTTGTGTTTATTTTTATATAATTTTTCATTTCAACATTTTATAGTAAAGTAGAGCTTCTACAGTCAAGTAAAAATTAACAATTTTTCAAAAATCAAAGAAAGATGATCTCAGGTGTCCTGCAGGCCTTCTCTTATAGAGTTTTTAAAGTCTGAGAGTCCTTTTTCTGAAACTGAGAGAGGCCCTCAGTTAACCTTTGCCCCAGTCCAGCTCCTAAGTCAGATTCTAGCCTCAGTTTGAATACTTCATGGAAGTTGGATGTCTAAATTGTTCCAAAGAACTGATGAGATTCTCTGCAGTTCACCCATTCACTGCCTTTCTCTATCTCATGAGGCCAACAGGCTCTCCCTACAGTGAATATGGAACTGTCAACTCAGGGGTAGCCTGGCCTTTTTAGGCTGCCCTAACTTTCGTAAACTGCATAGGCTTAAAATGGTGGACTATGGACTTCATAAGACCCTTCTTTTAGGTTATAACACTACCTACTGATGATCTACACAAAACAAGAATGGTACTGACAAGTTTTACTGCATAAATATTTTTCTATCCCCAGGCCCAAGGCAGCATGAGGCTGAGCATGCAGATGATATCGCCAGGATTGCTGCATAGTACAAATTAGAATTCAAGTCAGCTTGAGTCACACAGGGGCTTGGGGCCTCTAAGCTAATGTATGGTGACCTGCAGAGGCTAAAATAAGGCAGAATCTAGACTTTTCCGCTAGTTATAAGAAATTGAAAATAATTGCTGAGTCATTGGTAAAACACAACATTTAGAGCTAACATTTAGTATTTCAGAATGCACATTGCAGCAGTCTTGTTCTTCTTATTTCCTGGCATAAGCATAGCATATAATCTGTCAGCCTGTATGTAACAGAGCACTCTTGGCATATTGTTTGTCTGTTTCATGATAGGAAAGGAAATGAAATGGTGGCTGAACAGGCATACTATGTGTTTTTATGGGGACAGTCTACTAGTGTGACTATCAGCATAGTGATGTCCCAAGTTGTCACAGTTTAGGTTACTCTAAAATCAATGTCTGAGGAAAAGACTTGGGTACAGATAGTTTGCTTGGGATGTGATGTCCTGAAGTAGGAGATAGTGAGTGGGGATGGTGGAAGGAGGACAATCCCATATAATGGTGTGTTGTCAAAGTCACTGCTAAAAGATTTTCAGCAAAAACCAAACCAAAACAAGAACCTAAAGTTGGTCATGGGGGTCCAGTGTCACCGAAACTTCCAGAGAAGGTGCAGAGGACTCCCAGAGTTGTCTGCCTGCAGGCTGTGAAACAGGCACATTTACCCACCAGCTCCTTTTGTATACTCTTTGGTGCTGCATTGGTGCAATTGCTCTCTAGTTTCAGGCTACACTCTACCCAGGTATCCAGCATCTCTGAAAACTAACTCTGGGAGAAGGTCCTGGGACAGAAATAGAACACTATGTGGCCTTTGCTTGAGGTAGGGTACTTTACGCAAGATGAGTCTATGCTTTCATGGAACTGTTCCCTAGAGCTAAAGTGGCCAAGGGGATGTGACATGGGCTACTAAAGATCCTGGTGATTTACATCCCTTAGAAATAGCATTTTGGGAGTCAGAGCTGGGACAAATTGGATTTGGCCTATGTAGTCTATATTTTAATTCATTTATTGAGTACCTATTAAGTTCTAGGTACTGGGGAAACAGAAATGGATAGGATCTCTTTTAAGATTCTACTTTAGTACAGCAAATAATATCCTTTAAATTAAATGTGTGACCTACTGTACTGAGGCATGCATAGGATGCCTAGTGTGGTTTCATAGGGAAAGCAATTTATTCCATACTGATGAAGACTCTCAGCAGGTAAGAGTTGGGACACACACACACGTATACATATACGTGTGTGTGTGTACAACTGTGTAATATGTATACATGGCAGAGTAATGATTGCCTGCATCATGTGAATTATTTATCCTTATTATCCAAATTCAAACTTAGAGGCACTTTAAGATTTATGGAGTATAAAGGATCACACTATATACTGGCTTCAGTGAAGTGTATTTTTCTCCCAATTCATATTTATGCTTTGGATACTTTTATATTTCTGGTTTTCTGGTACCTATATTTATTGCAAAAATAAAAAGCATTCATGAAGCTTATTCCTAGGGCACAATTTGTATTCTGCAGAAGAAAACCTTTGCACCTGCCACTAAAATGCATTCACTTCTGGGGTGGAATGCACCAGCTGTTCCCAGTCTCCAACGGCACGCCAGGCAGTTCAGCACCAAGAATGGGACATCATATCCCAGGCAGATGAAACTGGTGAGGAAATTTCAAGTCGACAGAATGCAATTACCCAAATTGAAATTAGGCCAGGGGCATATCAGGAGGCCCTTCCCATCTGTTGGGGAAAAGGTTCACCAGATATTTACTGAGGGCAAGTGGTCAGAATCTTAGCTTTAGGAATCATTTTCAAAGCAGAAAATTTAAAATATACCAAAGGAAAACTGCACCTGGTATAAAAATCATATCCCTTCTCTGGAAAATAAATAATATTAGGGCCTTGAGAAGCTCAGCCCTTTCCTGCTCTGGGAGAAAAGAAATGTTTAAGGATGGGGTGGTTAAATATTTCTACATCAGCTACTCTTAGCAAAGACATGCTATAATGGACAATTGGTTATACTGGAAGTGACAAAAAGAGATTTCCCAAACCAAACATATTGAATCCAATACATTTATCCCTGTGTATAATGGATAGAGCCTTCCATTATGAGCTTATGACACAACACTATTCGATTTTTCTAGGGGCCTTGACGTAAGCATTGTTTCTTTACCAGAAAAATAAGCTAATTTTTAGAGTTTGCAGCAAAAATAAAGAAGCTGTTGTTGTACGGGCCTTGACTAGTTCCTGTGTGACAACTATACATCAGAACCATAGACTCTGCAGGTCCATTTGGTACAGGGATCTTCTGCCTGTAATCCCTGTCCTTGGTGACATTTGTACCTTTCTCCCGGGAGGATGACTGGTGAGGGAATAGATGAATTTATCTTGGTCTTTGTACCCTTGTAAACCCGAGTATTGCCATAAGGTCTGCACAGTCCTTTAGAAATAAATGAATAAAGCATTTCACACTAGATCATGGCTTAGGGGGAATCCATGTCCATCACATCGAGCAAATAAACTGACTTTCTTTTATTGATCCCTCTCAAGAATTTGCCTTTTTTGGGGACTAAGAACCCAACATTTCCAGCCTGAGGGAGGAATAATGGAGGCACCTCTGGGCCAGACACCTTCTTTTCCAGCTGCTGCCTTTTGAAGATATGGTGGCCTCGGGTTCCCACATGCCACACCCCAAAGTGGGTGCCAGGGAATCTTCTCTGTACCGTCCCTGCAAGTCGCTATTTGAGAGCACATTGCTAATCCTGAAAAACTCTCACATCTCTCTCCCACTGGATGGAAAGAGGAAGGAAAAGAGTGACCTGGGTAATAAATCTTAGTATCAAAAGAAAACAATTTTTTTTTTCTTTTTTTGTTAGGATGGTTCACTTTGCACTCTTTGCTGGCTAAGAGGCTGCATGTGGGGGAATATGAGAGAATGGCCCCAGCTGGAAGGGGTGAGACAAGTTTAACTGTCAAATTTAATGCAGCTGCCCACTATGAGAAGGACTAGAGGTCAGAGGCAGGCTATCTCCAGGCTGGGTCTCTCACTGTCTCCTTCCCCCAATAATGTCACCTTTTACTCATCACTATGGCAGTTAAGATCAAGATTGAAGACCAGGGCAGTGGCTCATGCCTGTAATCTAGTGCTTTGGGAGGCTGAAGTGGGAGGATCGCTTGAGGCCAGGGGTTTGAGACCAGCCCGAGCAACATAGTGAAACCTCATCTCTACAAAATAAAATAAAATAAAATAAAATAAAATAAAATAAAATAAAATAAAATAAACAGGAGTCCCAAAGTCTCAGGGGCCTCACATTCATACTGGTTTCTCTACCACACAGTACTAAACATTCCCAGAAAACCTCCTAAAATGAGCTCAGTACAACCCATCCTGGCCATAAATGGATACTGTTCTGAACTCTTAAGAGGTACAAGCATTTCATCATACTTGCTAAATGCTAACCTGAGCTTTGCCACATTTTTACTAGTTGGACAGAACACATTTCTTAACATTTCTGTTTTTGATTCTTGTTAATTGGTGAGTACCAAAGTACATCTCTCACAGAGGAAAACAGAGAACATATTAGTTAAGGTTGATCCAGAACTCGCAAATGTTAAAACTTGGCATTATTTAGAGGTTTAGCTTGTACTAATTACCTCTTAGCTTTACTAGCCCTATATAACAAGCTACCTTCTGCATATTTTATGTGAAAGCTGATTTTGTGAAAGGATGAGAGTTGTAGAAGCAGGGAATGAAATAGCTGCTAAGTTTTATTTCCTGCTAAATAATTCTCCTCAAGGTGGGTAAACTTTTAGTAGTTAAATTGCTAAAAGCAAAGATTCTACACTACAGGAACATATCTCCAGTGACAATTATTTGTCTGTGTTCTTAGCGTTTATGAGTCTCAGTAAACAGTCAGTACATTTATGTTCCCCCCATTACCTTCGGTCATAAACTTACTTAAAGAAAAAAGAATAATTACATTTCCTGACTGCATAATGAACATAAACATCGAGAATACTGAAGCCCTGGTGGGACGGATGGAGCATCTGGACTACCAAGGGTTTAACTGTTTTTGAGGCACTGGCATAAGTGTCAGGCGAACTGTATGGCCACGATTTAGTGCTGTTCACGGGGGTGTCATCTCAACAAGGCAAAACATAATTTGTGGTGCTTTTTTTTTTTTTGGTGTCGGGTGTAAAGCTGCTGAGAAGGACTAGGAGTCTGGCAAACCCTCTGGCTCAGGTGCGACAATCTCATGTTGCTGATGTGAGCCTCGCCAGCCACCCCCTGGGGCCAGTGAGTGTACCCCTGTAGGCAGGGAGACACAGGCTCATCTTAGTTTAATAGCAAGTGTATTGTAGCCATCCAGGAATCTTGGAATCAGAAGGTGACCTTCTATGACTAAATACAACCTGCATTTTACACACAAGGCAACTGAGGCTCCAGCTGGGGGATTGATATTGCCAGGGAAAGTCACAGCCAAGAAACCCTGCATGTCCTGATTTTGGGTTTGATACTCTTAAATTTCTTCCTCGGGGTCAGGAAGGTGTGGTGCAGCTTAGAGACTGAGGACTAGACAAAGAAAACAGAGTTAAGAAAACAAGTAAAGTAAATGTGAGGAAATTAAATTTTTCCTTTGTAGTTCATGTGGGTTTACTCTTTGTACTGTGATCAGAAAACACAAGACCTACTATTTTATAGCACAATAAGGTGATTATAGTTAATAATAACTGGATATTTTAAAATAATTTTTTAAATGTAATTGAATATCTCATGTACCCCATAAGTACATACACCTATGTACCCACAACAATTTTAAAAATTAATTTTTTATTTAAGAAAACACATCAATGCAACTTTTTTTACCACTAGAAGTGTAAAAATGAAAATGAAGGAAAATAAGAGAAATTTCAGCACTTTTCTATCAGTGGTGAAAGACTAATGTTTTTAATCCCTAATTAACCCCAGCTGATGTTTTTGTAAAAATGGAATGAAAATTACTAGAAAATGAAAAAGCACAAAGCAGACTTCCAAAATCCAAGTCCAGCCTTTATTACTTATAGACAAGTGACAAACAGTTCTTTAAACAAATGACCATAAATTTGCTAGACATGAATTCTTTATCCCTATACTCACTGGTCAGGGATGTGTAAGTTTGCCAGTCAACACTTGTCTGCGGACCACAGTGTGGGAAGCATTGCCCTTCATCTCCTTTTCTGTTCTGTTTTGCGTATTTTTCTGGTCTCTCTAAATTGTACTTTTCTGATATCAGGGACGGGGATCTGGACATCTGTCATTCTAGATAGTACTTTGTTGTGTTGAATAACAATTTAAGAAAACAATTTAAATTTTCCATCATGCCAAAAGGAAAGACATCAGCTTAAAACTGTAACAAAAACAGAGCTCCTGGAATACTGTATCGTTTTATATCAGAAACACCACTGGTGGTTTAAGTCTCTCTTAAAGGGCCGTTAATTTGGGGACACTTTTGGTTTACACAGTTTAAGTGTACAAAGGATAGAAAATATTAACCATTGTCAATTGTCATTCAATTTAGAGACTCCGTCAAATCCTCTGTGTCCTCTGAAGGGCCTATAAAGTGTCTCAGTACATCAGTTGGGAGTAGGGTGGCCAGATTTAGGCTGTAAACATACAAAATACCCAGCTAAATCTGAATCTCAGACAAGCAATGAATAATTTTTATAAGTATGGTTCAAATTTTTTTGAGGCATACCATATGTAATATTTTAGACATACTTATATTTTAAAACTTATTATTTTCTGAAATTCAAATTTAACCAGCTGTCCTGTATTTTATGTGCAATTCTAATTACTAGCCTTTTGGCATGAACTTCTGCCACTCTAGATTTTTCTGGGGAGAAGAATTGACCCTGCCAAATCAAATCTAGCCATATCGACCATATTTACTTAGCTATTGGCAGCTGGAAGCTAGAAGTCAATAAAAGTGAAGATATTTCTTTCAGAAAAAATGTGTTTCCCTTGCGGCAAAGAAGTTACATATTTTTCCCTACCTTGAGACTTTCAGTTTCATGTTTTCTAATGCACTGCTCCGCTGATGGTACTAATCATGGTAGAAGGCATGCTTGTGAGAAGGACTGCTTGGAACCTACTACCTCCATCAGGACAAAATTCACTCAATGGGCTACAAGTAGTGGAATTCGTGGTATCAAAACATACAGAAGGCATAGTGAGAGACTGAAAAAAAAACCCCACCATTCTTACAACACATTATAAATAAACTGTCAAGACATGTATCAATATTTGAAAAAATGTAAGTTTAGTGAGAAGTACATGGCAAAAGTCCTATATTAGGCTGTTCTTGTATTGCTATAAGGAAATACCAGAGACTGGGTAATTTATAGAGAAAATATGTTTAATTAGTTCATGATTCTGCAGGCTGTATAGGAAACAGGTCTGTCATCAGCTTCTGGGGAAACTTCAAGGAGCTTACAATCATAGTGGATGGCAAAGAAGGAGTAGGCACATCACATGGCAAAAGCAGAATCAAAAGTATGGAGTAAGAGATGCCACACACTTTTAAATGACCAGATCTTGTGAGAACTCACTATCATGAAGACAGTACCAAGCCTTGAGGGATCAGCCCTGATGATTCAAACACCTACCACCATGCCCCACTGGGGATTACAATTCAACAGGACATTTGGGCAGGGACAAATATCCAAACTATATCAAGTGCAAAGGTAGAATTAGAATGTTAAAAGTGAAAATGTTGCATATTTATGCAGGTTTAAACCTTTCAAAGACTTATCCTTTGCCATTCATTGGTAGCTGTTATTATATCATTAAGTGATATTTGTCTTTATGTCTTAAATGAGAATTTTGACATCATTTGGATGTAGAACTAATGCTCCCAGATTTTAAAGAAAGACAAACTTTTCTTAAACTGATGTTTGGTTCAGATAGAGAGGAAATTACTAAAGTACACATACAATTTATTTTTCTGTCACCTTTGGGCTTTTAAAAATGTCTTCTCACATAATAATAAAAATCTATGCTTTGGAATATACTTATCCTAAAATTTATTTTAAAACAATGTTTACTTTAAATAGTGAAATAACATGTTCATTTTAAGATAAATTAGAAAATGCCAAAATTTATCAAAAAGAAAAGTAAAATCACAAAATAACTAACCACAGAGGAAAAATTTCACCGTGGTTATTTTGGTATTGTTCTTCCATTCTCTTTGTATTTTATAGTTGAAAACCTGCATGTATAATATTATATTCTGATTTTTTTCCATTCGTCATTCAACCTGAACATTTTCCATATTGATAAATGTTTTCTCAGTATCATTTCAATGGTTGAATCATAATCTATTCATTGGTGACTTATTTAACCAACCTGCTGGGCCTGGACATCAGGTTATTCCAACTACTTACACTTAAAATGTTATCTGGTGATCTATTTTAGATTCTTAGAACTGAAATGACTGGAAAATGATCTTTAAGACTGTATATTTTGTTTAAATTATATTAGAAGCATTATAGACATTTATTAGGAGTATATTAGAGTGTCTATCTCACTGACTTTTATAGCTGCCTTATTTATCTTTCATTATATTAGGATTTTCCAAAGTAGTGGAACTATACTTCATATATATAATATATATATGTGTGTGAAAGATTTCAAGGAATTGGCTCACACAATTATTGTGGGAGCTAGAGGGTCCCCACAATAACCTTCAGGGCGAGCCAGCAGGCTGGAGACCTGGGGAAGAGTTGGTAAAAAGTCTTGAGTTCAAAAGCAGCCTGGGAGCAGAATTTTTTCCTTCTCTAAAGATCTTGGTCTTTATTCTTAAGGCCTTCAACTGACCGATGAGTCCCACCTACATTACGAAGGGTAATCTGCTTCACTCAAAGTGCCCTAATTTAAATGTTCACCACATTTTAAAAATACCTCACAGCAACACTTAGACTAGTGTATGACCACACAACTGGCACCATAGCCATACCAGGTTGACAGGTTCAAATAACCATCACATTTGTCATCCAAACAGAGTTTATGCTATGTGATAAAAAGCCATGCTCTTTCTTTCCAGTTTTCTGTCTGTCTCCATGTAGACACAATTGACTTATTTAGGACTTTTATGTATACTGTTTTTCCATTCTAAACATGAAAGTTATCTTATCCAATTTTCAAATAAAGCATTTGAGATTGCCATCAGATGATGCTAAGGACTAAGCCTGTGGGCCCTATACAGACATGAGTCAGGATTATTCCTCTACCATGTTGTGACTGGAAAACTTGGATAGGGTAGTTACATCCTCTTCCTCTCAATTTTCTCTCTTGTAAAGAGCGAAAAATCGTACCTATTTCCCAGGTACTTGTGCATATTTATTGAGGAAACATTTATATTCCTAGTAGTATATACTGTGTAGTAGGCCATCTATTAATGTATTTTTTTCTTTTTTGTTTCAATTAGTTCAGGCTGCTATAACAAATTACCACAGACTGAGTGGCTTAAGCAACAAACACGTATTTCTCACAGTTCTAGAGGCTGAGAAGTCCAACATCATGGCGGCAGCAGACCTGGTGTCTGATGAGGGCTTGCTTCCGGGTTTGCAGATGGCAGGTCTTCTCATTGTATCCACACATGGCAGAGAGGAGAGAGAGATCACCTCTTCAATGTCTTCCCTTATAAAGACACTAATCCTATTCATGAAGCCTCTGCTCTACTGACCGAATTATCTCCCAAGGGTCCCACTTGCTAATACCATCACTTTGGGGTTAGAATTTCAACACATGAGTTTGGGGAGGATACAAGCATTCAGTTCATAACACTCTAACTTTTTTCTTTTTTAGTTCATCAACTCCAGTACCCATTTCTAACAGTCAGTGTACAAAAACCTTTCCCTCTTCAGAATACCAAATACTTTAACAGTGCTCCTCCCAGAAAATCTAACATTTTTTTACCTTTTGGGTATAAGTCTCATTTACCCTTTCATTTTTTCACCAAATAGTGTCCATTAACCACTAGCACATAAATGAGATGATTTTAGAGAAACCATTTACAGTAGTTTCCTGCCCCTGTAGCTTCTTCCCAGTTTTGTTTCCGTGGCTTCAGGTTTCGGTTACCAGTGGTAGAGTATGACATTTTGAGAGACAGAGAGACTTATATAACTTTTACTACAGTATATTGTTATAATTATCTTTTGTATTATTATTGTGGTTATTCTCATATTGTGCCTAGTTAATAAATAAATCTGTCATACATATGTATGCATAGCAAAAAAACATTATATATAGGATTCAGTACTATCCAAGATTTTCAGGCATCCATTGGGAGTCTTGGAACATATCCCCTATGAATAAGAGGGAACTACTCCATTTATTTATTTAAGAAATATTAAGAGTGTATTAAATCCCAAGGACTGTTCTGTGTGTCAGAATATAATGTGTTAAATAAATTCATTGCCTTGTGGAGCTTAGATATTAGTGGGAGAAATACCCAAATAAGAAAACCAAAAATGTATAACCAAATTATAAGTAATGCTGTATTAAACAGGTGGCCTAGGATAATCTGTGGTAACAATCACCACATTTTACTAGTACACTGTAGCAAAGGTTTATTTCTTGATTATGAGAAGTCCACAGTGGCTAGTCCAGGCAGTTATCCAAATTTGCTGCCCTCAGCTTTCCAAGATGCTCCTTTCTTATGGCTCCTTCATGTCAGCACGTGCTTCCACTAGAGAAGAATCAAACAGCAGCAGCTAAAAGTTTTTACATGTGTCACTGCTGCTTCATGTTTTATTGGCTTTGGCAAGTCACATGGCCAGGCTTACTTTCAGTGGAGTGAGAAAGTGTGAATCTTGGTAATCCCAGTGGTAACAAAGAACTGGATGTCCCTACTACAAGTATTAAATGCTATGAAAAATGGAAATGTAAACAGAGGATACAGGATGTGTAATTTTTGCAAAGATAATAGAAGAAAAATAGACATAAGCCTTCATGTGCATTTTTGCTTTCTAACAAAGTACATATTTCAGAAAAAAATTAAGTCAATTTAAAGAAAACTATTTAATAACTATTGCTACAAATTGGTTCTCAGATATGAGAAAAAAACATAAAGATTATACATGAATGGCTAGTGTTTAGAAATATAGAGTTGTTAAATCCATTTGAGGACAGGGACAATAATATTTATATTGGTACCCTCGATTATTTAGGCACAAGTAAGTATTCAATAAAACTCTGTAGAAGTTAATAATTCTCATTGTTTTAAATTCTTCTTTTCTACCTGATTAAATGTCTCAAACTAAATTATGGTATAATTTTGTCCTGAGGTTTGATATTGTCTTTCAAGGCCAACTTTAATCATCTTTACATTAATATTTTTATATTCAACTATTGTTTAAATTTGGACCACACACACTTGAATCACTAGTTGTCTCTCCTAATTTGTCTTGGGTGTTTTCCTAAACTATTGGTAAGTATTCTGCTGAGATAAAAAAAAAAAAAAAAGTTGTAACAGTACCTTAATGTTGGAATTTGAAATCTACCATTTTATCTTTTTTTTTTTTTAAACAACTTTTATGTTTAACATTCCTTTGACAACTGCTGTGTTGGAGAGGGATTTCATAAAGTTAAATTAAGTGGGCATAAAATGCTAAGGTTTAAAAAATTTCTTTCAAGGTCATGCATATCCTTCTTAAAGACAGAAGGGTATATATGTAGTTTTTAGGGTAATAGAATTATGGTTTGTCTTTAGACTTCTTTTCTCTTGCTTTTGACTAAATCTTTTTATTTTATTTTATTTTATTTTATTTTTGAGATAAAGTTTCCCTCCTGTCACCCAAGCAGGAGTGCAATGGTGCAGTCTTGGCTCTCTACAACCTCTGCCTCCCGGGTTCAAGTGATTCTCCTGCCTCAGCCTCCCAAGTAGCTGGAATTACAGGCATGCACCACCATGCCAGGCTAATTTTTGTATTTTTTAGTAGAGACGGGGTTTCACCATGTTGATCAGGCTGGTCTCAAACTTCTGACCTCAGGTGATCCACCCGCCTTGGCCTCCCAAAGTGCTAGGATTATAGGTGTGAGCCACTGTGCCCAGCCTTGACTAAATCTTTATAATTTAAGACACAAATCATCTAAACAAAGGACTCAGTTATTCTCTGAGTGGATATGTCAAGAGCAAACTAGAAGAGCGTCCTCATCTCTACCCAGGTGACCTTCATTTCAGCATTTTGGTGCCATCGCTTCTCCATTTCCCAGTGGCAGGTCTGAGGCATCATCTCAGGCCCCTTAGTCAAAAGCTTGTCCTACATCAGTGCCTCAGCTGGGCATGGTGGCTCAAGCCTGTAATCCCAGCACTTTGGGAGGCCGAGACAGGTGGATCACCTGAGGTTAGGAGTTTGAGACCAATCTGGCCAACATGACAAAACCCCATCTCTACTAAAAATATAAAAATTATCCTGGCCTGGTAGTGGGCGCCTGTAATCCCAGCTACTTGGGAGGCTGAGGCAGGAGAAACACTTGAACCCGGGAGACAGAGGTTGCAGTGAGCTGACATCGCACCACTGCCCTTCAGTCTTGGCAACAGAGCAAGCCTCCATCTCAAAAAATAATAAAAAATAAAAATCAATCAATCAGTGCCTCTTCTGTCTGTTCCGTGAATCATGTGACTCAGTGAGACTCTATGCCCTTTGATGCAGTTTACTGTTCTTGGATTTGTATGAAATTTGTTGGTTAGTTGGCAAGTAGGACGCAGCTGTCTTCTGATTTAGAGAATGCCTTAAACCAGCTACCTCCTACCTTAACTTGATCACTTAAATGGAAAGGGCTACTGCTCCAACAGAGCAGAAATGATATAAAAACTATTTCTGATGTGAGTATCTTGCCTCCTGAATTGCCATGGCTACTGGTGTCTCTGAGGGAAGAAAATAAAAAATAAAAACACAGGTTTTACAATTCCCACAGGTGGTAAACCTACTTTGCATTACTTAAGAAAAGCTTTGAAGGTGCAATGAGGGTTGTTAAGCTAATGACAATTTATCCCTAAAACATTACAATAATCCGATGAAATCAAATAGCATTTAAAAAAGTAACAATTTTGTGTAGAAATTGCTGATAGCATCAACACATGCTGGGAACTTTACAGATAATGGGCTATATCAGTTTTGACTGAGGAGTTATTTATTTGGCCTTTCATTTGTAAATAAGACAGTATTCTTTTCCCTTTAAGGAGTATCATGTATTAATAAAAGACCACCTTTGTCCATGGTGACAGAATTGGTCAAAGCAATCTTGGGTTTTGGTCTTACGAGACAGAACTTGGAGGAACATTAGTAGGTTGTTTAAATGACAGCATTCTATAGTTGAAGATGACTACATGTAGAATCTGAATATTTGGATAGAGTCCTTGCTGTACTGTTAACTATCAGTTATTTAGCTTTCTATATCGGTTCTTTACTAAGGTTTATATGATCTGGCCCAAGGGTACCTCCCCAACCCCATTTTATGGTCTTTACTCCTTACTTGCTTCATTTCAGCCTTTCTGTGCCAGATCTTGCACATTCCAAAGACATAGTCCCATTGCAGGCTATTCTGTACTTACTGTTCTCTGTGACTGGGATGCTTTTCCCCCATATGTAGGCTGGCATTTGTTAAGCAGATCCAACATGTTACAAGGTGTTTTAAAAGCTTCATGTGTTTATCTGGGTTGGTTCTCGAAATCAATGTATGAAGTGAATAGCGATATTTCATGGATGAAGAAACTGAGGGAGATGAATGCAGAAGAGGCAGGATTGGAACCCAGGCAGTCGGGATGGGATCCAAGGCGTTAACACTAAGTATTCTCACAGTGCATAATATCCAGAGAATGGTTCACACCCTTGCTTTGACCTTAAGAAAGCATTTTCCAAGGCTGTTCCTTGGAGAGCATTTTCCTATCTTGTTTAAAGTAGAATCTCTGTGACTTTGTTTCTCTTTACTCTGTTTCATATTTCCTTACAGCACTATGTATTTCCTGACATTATACTGCATATTTACTTGTTTATCCCTTTGTTTGTCCCCCCTCCCCCTGCCCGCTAAATACAAACTCGATGAAAGAAGGACCTTATTCTGATTTATGTACCTCTATATCCTGCACCCAGGTCAATTCTTGACTGTAAAAGGGACTGAAATGTACTGAAAAAGGGATGTAAGTCAGGTTGAAAAATTATTTATTATGTTTAACATGTTGTTCTTCAGACATTTACTGAACACCCATTTTGTGCTCAACTCTATGCAAGTTTTTGGAAGTATAAAAGCAAGTGAGAACGATGTGACCTCTTGCTCTCCTAGAGTTTAGAACATCTTGGAAGAAACAAACAATAAGCATGCAAATACATGTAGAATAAGCCTTCTATGAGGGCAAATATAAAGTGCAGCAGAGAAGGAAGGGTTTAGAGAAAGCTACTGTGAGGAGATGATATCCATACTGAGACCTGAAGGACAGGCTTAAGGGTAAGAGAGGTGGAGATGGAGTTGGGAGAGCGCTCCTGGAAGAGGGAATGACAGAAGGCTCTGAGAGCATGTTCCTGTCCTGAAAGTAGCTCAGAGTGACTCCGGTGTAGGATGTGAGGGGCAGAGTTGAAGGTCCGAGACTAGAGTAGAAAGCCAGGGCCAGACAGCTCGTCAAGTGTCCTGAAAACTATTCCAAAGAGTCAGGACTTCATTGTTTGAGAAATGTGACGCCACTGGAGGATTTTTAAATCAGTGTCATTTTAAGTATCTGATTCAGCGTGCTGCCTTCAGCCAGGAGAGTTGGCAGCATTTCTATTTTATAGATGGGACAACTGAGGCCCCAAATAACACATTTAAGAGATAGGTGGGGTTGATTTAATATTCTCAGTCACCATGTTGTCAGGGCCTCCTAACTCTCTTACCCTCTCACCCTCCATCCTTCCTTCCTTCTGATTGTTATTCTTGTCAAAAGTAAAACATAAAACTATTTATCTGCCATCCTTATTTGTATCCAAGGAACATGTATGAACTCACAGAGCTTCCAGAAACCAGTTCCCCTCGGTGGAAGCCAGTTGCTTCAGGGGTGGTGCGGCTTGTATGTGGATGGACACCATGTGTGCACTGAGCCCAAATTCTCTGTTCTTCTTGACTAGGAAGCTGGATTTGTACCAGGGACTTTTTATCTTAATAGGCGACTCTGGGCTCAGGAGAACAGAGCCGACTTGACAAAGTAGAAAAGAGCTCAGTACTGGTCTGCCCACGCTTTGGGCATGCGTGAGCTCTCGCAGCAAAACACAGCTGGCACATCTAATTTTAGACTCGCCCGCCTTGAAAAGGGGCCCTTTAAGGAAATATATTTTCTCTGAAACAATTTGTATTATAATGTAGCAGCTGATAGACATGATAGAATATTATCATTGGTGGGAAAAAACTCCGCCAAGTAATTATGATTTTTGTTCTTTTTTTTTTTTAGATGTAAAGTGATTAAAGCATCAGTGCATCAAAATAATCATAAAGAGAGAGACAATGGGAGAAACATATTTTATTTGTAAAAAAAATCTGATAAACCTAAGGGGTCATTTCTTTTCTTTTTTTTTCTTTTTTCTTTTCTTTCTTTTTTTTTTTTTTTTTTTTACAAAATGGATGTAATAAAAAGGGTTATTATTTTTGATATATTCAGTTGATCAGTCCAATCTGATGACATGTGGCATTAACAGTAGTCCTGGAGTAGACTCCAAAATTTCTTCAATACTTAGTATCCACCGGGTTTTCCAGGTAGTAAAAGGTTAGTTTCTCAATCAGCTCTTGGATGCGTCTGGCTCTAGTGTGTTAACAGATTTTGAAAGCATCCGGGACTTACTTTTTTCCCCTTTAACCAGCAAGGTTAGTTCCTCTGCCTTTATTTCTTTTCCTTTCTCCTCCTTCCTTCTTTCGTCCTCTCTTCCCTCTCTTCTGTGTTTTGTTCAGCAGGCTGGCTTACCTCGGAACTTGGCAAAAAGAGGAACAAAAAGCAGCTCTTGTGTGGGGTAGATGGAGGACGGATAAGAAATAATCCACCGCCCGCATTTGAGTTCTTCAGGTTCAGTTCCAGCGGCAGCAGCGTTGCTGCAAAAATCGCTTGCTATTCGAGATAGCCAGCAGAGGGAATCGGAACTTTGCTTGCAGCAGGGGTTGAAGCAGCCTTTTTTTTTTTTTTTTTTTTTTTTCTTGGAGGAAATACTGCAGCCTTCTGGACTGCGTACGCTGCTCCCTGGAGAGGCTCTCTCGGTTCCACCCACCGGCTGGAAGGAGGGGAAGTGAATGAAAGGACAGGACAAGCCCCGAACACCATGTCACTCTGGGAGGGAGACAGCAGCAACTAAGCTGTACAAGGTTTTTTTTTTTTTTTTCCTCCTTTTTTTTTCCTTTTTTTTTTCTTTTTCCCTTTTCTTTTTCTTTCTTTCTTTCTTTTTTTTCTTTTTCTTTCTTTTTTTCTTTTTCTTTCTTTCCATTTCTCTCTCTTTTTTTTCTTTTTCTTTAAGGTGGGGAAGGAGACAACCAGGAGACAGGAAGCTGATCTGCAAGGATTTGGAGTTGTGTTAAAAGGACTTTGATTTTTCCCCCTTTACGAACGCTGGCAATTGACATCACTACAGACAGCCTGGTTACAGAACAAACTGCCTCATCCCGAGTGGACCCCGGCAGCTGGGGGAAGCCAGGCAAGATCTGGGAAGGCTGTGTGTGGGTGTTTTTTCTACAGATCTCACTCCTCACCTTTTTTTTTTTTTTTTTTTCCCTTTGGTGTGTGTTTTTTGTTTTTGTTTTTGTTTTTTTTAAAAAAAAAAATTCTTACTGTGTTGGAACTAGCGAGTGGTGGAGTCTCAAGCCTCATCAGTCACCGGGATTGTCAGGAATAGTGGTTTAAGAGGAAGCTCGGCCTGGGGTACTATACCCTGTCATCCAGTTCCCTGCCTCGGAGATAAAGATTCCAGCTACATGGGCAAACGCCTGGATCAGCCACAAATGTACCCCCAGTACACTTACTACTATCCTCATTATCTCCAAACCAAGGTATGGCTTCACCCACCGTCTGGCAATCAGTGTGGTATCCTTCTGCACTTGGGATGGGAAACAGACAGGCGTGTGAATTATTAGTTAACCCCCACCCCCATCACTTCTTCCTGCTTCTTTGAAATTAGTGACATACCAATGGAGTTAATGAGGCAGAAGAAGACCTAAGAAGAAAGCAGCAAACCCGGAATTGTAGCTTTCTCTTTAAGGAGAGATAATAGTTTCACTTGAGTTCAGTTTCCTTTGTTGTTATTTGGCAGCATAAATGGTCCTGATATCAGGAAAGTCTTTTGCAGATGGGCACGGATTTTAGAAAGCAGATCACAACAGTGATTATCAGGCACAAGAATATAATTTCAGGGGCTTTTCTGGTGAGCTGTTCTTTGTTTGTGGCTCTAAAGGGTTTTTCTTACTGGATAGGACGTGCCAGGGTGGGGGTAACTCAAACTTTTAATCGCAGAGTATAGAATGAAAGAAGGGTGTGAGAAGGTATAGGGCTCCTACCAGAGTCTCTGAGAGTTTGTTTATTTTTGTTTTTAATTTGCCTTGCATATTTTATTTTATATTGAAGATGATCAGCATGCTATAGACTGCATTCGGAGCTTTACAATACATGTTCTTTACTTTTAGAAGATCTAGTTTTCTGTGTAGCTGCCATGAGGAGGCCTGAGTCTTGAAAAGGAATGAAATGCAACTGATAATAGTTGGACTTGAATTGGTTAAATACTTTAGGCTTTATGTGTGTGTGCTCAAATGACCATTAGGGGCCCAGAGGCAAGCCCACGTAAGTAAGCAGTGGGCAGTACCTACCCTGAACTTTATCCTGCAGTTAAGACGTGAAAGACTCTCAGGTGTGAAATCACTGCTCCAATTTGTCAATTACATTGGACTTGATTAGGGGAAAACATGTTAGCGTAGTGACCACCCTGAGAGTATGGGTGATAATTACTTTGTGTTGCATTAGCATTAGCCAGACTCCACCATCTCCTTAATAAATAAATATGCCGAGAGTGAACAAGGCATGCCTGAATGATCTGTGCTGTCACCAGGACTCGGTGATGTGATTAGGGTTTGGTAATTCATGCTGTAGTTATCTCTCATTTATTTTGTCTCATCCAACAATGCCTATTTGTAAACCAGACTGGCAAGCTGACTTTCAGTATTATATGAAAGATTGTTGCTTTATTTATTTCTTTTTCAATTGCTTTATAATCCACCCTGCCCCTCCAAGGTCGACTCACACTGCTGTTTGCCTTTGTGAGCATTTAGTTTGTGCTGCTGATGCTTAAATAGACTAGCCCTCCTGCTTGGTGCCTCGAGTTTTAACTCTTTGGGGGTGTTAGGTAGAGAATGCTGCCTGCCATTCGTCAAGGAAATGGCAGAGCAAGGACAAGTTAAAAGGGGAAAATTTACAGTCATTTCTCATCCCTCAACGAAACAAAAACAATAAAATCAAAGGCTGCATGAAAAATATCAGACATTCCATCCCTTTTACTCATTTCAAAAATTATAGTTTGTTTTGGGTTCTTGTTTTCTACTATGGTGTATATTCAGAAAAGAAACTTTAGATTGAAATGAATAACATAATTGTTTTTCTGTTTGGGACCTCTTTTAACCTATTACTAACAGGAAATAGTGAATGTTATGCACATTTTTTTCAAAGACACAGGGTGCTGGATGAGCTATACTAGTAGAAAGTGTGTGTGTGTGAGAGAGAAAGATGGGGGTTAAAGAGGGAGAGTGGAGTAGTGAGGGAAAAGAGAAGAGCCTGAAAAATAGGGAGATTTTAGATATCTGCTTTGGAGTTCTATGTAGTTTAGTGTTGTGTAGACAGGCAGCATCTGGATCTTGTTACTCTCAGGCTAGCCAACGCCATCAACTTCTGGAACATTTTTAAAGAAGTTAGATCCATTAGGCATTCTATGTTGATATTTGGATAATCAGATCAGGATAGTAGGGAATATAAGATCAGCTACTTTGCCTATCATGGTAGTTCATATTGATTATTATGTTGTAAAACGTTGACAATGCTTTGAAGTTGTCCTATATGTTATGGTGGCTCTGAAATGACAGACATTAATAGCATTCCTGGAAGCTGAAGATGTGAAAACGTGCCCTGTTTTGAAACTTGCATAGAGAGGAAATGAGATGAAGAGTCAATGTGCAATCATATTTTAAAATGGGGGTACTGGGGAGTTTCTGACAGGGTTAACACTATACAATGGAGCACCATCATGTTTCAGTGTAACAGGAAAACAATTAGGTTATTTCCATATCGCTTTTTGTTCCTTCTACACTTATACCTCAAAATATAATTTATAATAATTTTAAATGAAGTACATGCTGCTTATATTTATTTGGTAAACCTGGGTGGAATTCGTAAAATCCACTCTTTGTAGCCTTGGCTTAGAGTTATAATCCAATTTTAAATTCATAACTATTTAAAATGATGCTGATATGTCAAGAACACTTACATTTGATGAAAATAGAATTCTACGGTAGGTAAAAATCACATTCTGGTGATAACATATCTTAAATTTTTCTCTTAATTGAGGTGGGTTTTCTTCCTGCCAATCCACAAGGGCTATTTGCTATCATTAGTTTTTTGGGGAAAATCTTCATGGGATTTTAAAGGATTGAAATGTTTATTACTATATTATTTCAGAGAATGCACCCATGCTGAACTCTCTCTTTCTTCTTATGTAATGATAAATACCTCTGCTATTTTTTAATGATCAAACAAAATGAAAATGAGATTTAAGAAATAAATGCAGATGTTTCCATTCCCTGGAATACATAGTAAAGTTTTAGAAGAACTTGTTACACTTCCCTGCCTTCTCTGCTCCTGTTATTTAACATTGCATTGGAACCAATCTCTCAACTTTGCCTCTTTAAAAATAAATGTTTATGCTCCTTCAAATAACTTTTCAAATCCTTAAAATGTTTTACATTAGAAAAAAATACATGTAAGTTAAGATGAAAACCCAGTGGTTGACTCGTAGCTATAATGTGTAACAATATTATCATCCTATGCTCCCTCTTTCACACCTCACATCTTTAAAACGTTGTCATTTGTCAATTTTCTTTTTGATGAATTTTTTTTTTTCCTACCAAAAGAAGCAATTTCAAGGAGGAACATTACTTTGGTTAAGGAATAATGAAGAAATCTTAGTGACATATTATAATATTTAAATAAGAAACAGCTGGATAAAAAAATAGTTTATCAAGGCAAATTTGCTGTTGGGAAGGGACACCCAGAATAATCAGCAAGTTTTAGAGAAAGGGGGCTCAAAAAATAGTTCATTAGCTTAATGACAAAATATAAAATGTTTGATTAGTTGTGATCCAACATTTTTCAAGTATTTTATCACCCTTTCCAAAAAAAAAGCAACCTGTTGCTGTTGAATTATGAGATTCCAGGTGAATTTCATTCTGAATTTTTGAGGTACTTACCAGGTGGGGGTGGGGGGGAAGGTGCAGGGCTGGGGGTGTTGGAGGGAAAAGTGTGGGGGTGGGGGGTAGGGGGTTCTTGAAAAAAATTTCGTCGAACTAGGTAAGCTTAAAAGAAGAAAACCTGGTTACAGCCTGGTGAATTGATTTTTTTTCCAGCTGAGAAATAGATACTTCTCTCACATATATTTGGAAAACGTTAGTCATCTTCATAAAACTTAAAAAGTCACCTAAGCATACACAACGAGTTTCTCCTTTCTTCCTTTTCCACACCCTTACCAGTTCACTATGTTTCTACCAGTCCAGTGCACAGTTTCTAATGATGTTGCTCTCACATGAATTTACTGAATTCCCTTCTTTGGTCGTCCGGTTCCCCCAGAAGGTCTTGAAGAAAGGGGTTCAGACTAGTGGACCCAAACAGAATTTCTTTGATTGGTGGTACTCAGATTGTGTTTAGAGCCTGGTATGAAGAAGGGGCCAGGTAAGGAGTAATTACTCAGCTGCACATTGATTTCAGGCTGAATATTCAACCATCTGCAGCCACCCGTCTCTAAAAATCTAGCTGAAGCACAATTGATTGTGCCATAGAATGAGCAAACACTGGAAAACACAAGTGAAGGAAGAGAGGCTTCTATGGGGCGAAGGATATTCTTAAAGATGTGAATGTACAGATCCTTCAAAAGCAAAACAAAACAACCCTGTAACACACTCCTTACACATGAAAATGTAGAAAATCTTGCAGAGGGAGGGAATGAGTTTAGAATTTCCTTAGTACTTCCTGCCTCAGATTTGCATTGATATCCAGAGTTGGTAACTTGCCAGTTGTTTTAAAACAGCCTTGAAAACTCCAAAGTTCTGTTTTCCTTTGAAAGCCTGAAACATACAAAACTGGTTTTCTAAAATCTTCCAGCGATGGAATTTTTAGGTACAACTACAAATATTTTCTTTCGCTTCAAGGGGGTAATACAATAGCATGAAACTATGATAGCGTGAAACTATGATAAATCCTGTTTGTCTCACTTTAGACTGTATAGAATTTTTAATTGGTTTCAAATAAGAGGAAAATAGAAGGAAGAGGCCATCCTTGTTTCTCAGTTTTGTTCTGTTTTGTTTTGTTTTTCCCCTTAACTCCCCCAAGCCTTTATTATCAGTGGGATTGGATACAATCCCAATGCATGTTTTGCTATTTTTTTTTCCATGATATAGACATTGTTTTTACAACACTAAGTTTGGTGCCTACTTAAAAGTAGTAGAAAAGAAAAAAGTTAATGGTATTTTCTTTTCTCCAGAATGGAGTCAAACATAAGGAAACTATCATGTATATTTAGCAGCATCTTTCTAAAGCATTTTCCTTTCACTTTCTTTCAATTTGGAAAAATATAGCACAAAATTACAGCACAGAATTATTTACATGAAGTAATAAAATGTATCTGAGGGCTGGGGGTGGAGTCATTTGCAGGGAGGGACACAATATAGAAGGGAGGATGCAAGTTCTTTCCAGGTCTTTCTGGCTTCAGGATTTCTGGGAAGCTTCATTTTTGCACTAATATGATTTTACACAACCCTTTTTGACATTATCAGTCTTTTGGCAGAGAGAGAGTTCAGTCACAATTATGTCTATGCCAAATTCTAAAAACAAACCAAAACAACAACAACAAAAGTATTTCCTTTTAAAATAAAACTTTTTTAATGTCAAACTTTTTATTCAGAGTAAATGGTTGATGTTTATTCAAAATTGGCTTCAAGTACTACATTGAAATTGTTTTGTAACAGTCTCATAAGCCACAGCTGTATGTGATTAAATAGTGTAATATCAAAAGCATGTGAGAATAGACGTTTTTATGCTATAGCTGTTGCACAGCAAGAGTGCAGATGGAACTGAAGGGAGACCAAAAGCGAAAATGTATTCATGTGGTGTAATACGTGTGTTGAGGATATGTGTTGCTATTTTTTGCAGTAGTGGGAAAATGTTGAACTATTTTGGATGAGCTTAGAAAATATCCTCTCGGAAAACGGAAACAGACATATAATACCATTTTTAAAATATGGAGTGGATCATGCCATTCAATTAGAAAACACATAGGTGCTGAATAGAACTGAAACCAATTCAAGTGGAAGAATGAAAATTATTCCCATTGAGCACACATTCAAAAAGCAAAAGTGACTTTCTCATTTCTGTTTTGAAATTATAATTTTTTTTTTACTACTTTATGGAACAATTGTAAGAAAACCTTCGGCCCATTTATATCTAAAGAAGAGTATCAGACAATAAGAATCAGCAACTTACAGATGGCAAAATAGGCAGCAGTATATTGCTTTTTAAAGATATTTGGATGTATGATGCTATTCAATGTTATATAAATATTGCTCTTTTCTTACCAGTGTTAAAAATTACAAAGCTACACAAGGACATACAACTTTTGCTTCTATTTCTGTAACAGAGATGTTATCATAAAGAGGTGTCTGGTTTTTATGAGGTGATTTAATACAGTATTTTTGAAATAATATTTGTTAATAAAAACTAATAACCTCTAGCTTCCTAGAGATAATAAATCTATAGGATTAGTCATACTAATCATCACCACTATTCATATGTGATTGTTTTCAGGGTCTTGAAAAAGCTCATGGAATTGTCTATTTTCAGATTTCAGATTTTAGACAAAAGTAATTTTAAAAAGAAAAAGAGAGGGGCAGACTGAGATGAGTTAAATTTTGCTTGGTTTTGTTTTTATTTTTTCTTTTAAGTTGATACTGGCAGATAATCTGGTCTCATTAAAAATGTTTTGTTTTATCCCTGTAGGTTTATTAATCAGGGAGTATATATTATGTGGAATCATGAATAAAATTTTAATAATTCAAAGCCAATTCCTAATAAATAACAAATTTCAAAAGTATAGATAATAAAGGAAAGATAATAGACCCTATCCTTTCGTGGGGGAATTATCTGATTTGTATGTCAATGCATTGGTTTCTAGGTTGGATTCCTTCACTAGGATCCCTTCCATTGTGAGATAGCTGAGCCTGCTTTGGTATCTTAGTGGTGTCTTCAGGTGACCTCGGTTTTGTGTCATTCATGAGTTTTTCTTTGGTTCCCGGATGCTTTTCACAGAGCAGATCAAATGCTGCTTTATTGGCTCTCTGGTGATTTGAAAAATTTAACTGTCTTCATCCTTTTATACATCTAAATCCAGTGCACTGAGAGAAACACGTCCATCAGTTGGGAGTGGGTGGATAGCAGTTCCCAGGAGTGGAACAAAATGACAGAGGTTCTTTAATCATGATCTTTTCCAGCTTTGTTGTGGTGGTTACAATTTTTCTTCTGAGTGGGTAAAATTAAGGTGTATCCAAAAACCTAATTGCGATAGTATGATGCTATACTTTTCCACATTTAACTTCCTGTCTGCAGGTGGTGTGGAACTAAGTGGTTCTGCATGTTTGGCTAAACCAGTTGAGGTAATGAAGGAGACTAGAATTGCCACATTAAAATACTGACAACCTTAGTTTCATGAATGATTATAAGTAGTCGATGTAAATATAACAATTAATGAAATATTATTTTGACTGGATCCAAAACCTACAAATCTGCAAAACCTACAATCTCTGAATCTCAGAATAGTAGCCTAGAAAACGTGGGAACTGAATACTGTGGTTACTACAGTATACGGTATTGTAGGAGGGAAATAACTTCCCAAGAACATAGAAACAAGAATATTATCTTTTCTACTTTTTCTTTTAAGATTCCCTTCTTGTTTTTCAAAAAGCCCCTGTTAGCTGAATTAATGAAAGCAAATGACATATACAATTTTAAATTATTATTTAAACTTTGAAAAATCATACATTATTTTCATATAACTTAGTCCATAAGTTGCTATTATGCTTGCTTCTCTGAGTATATTTGGAGTATAAAACAAGGAAGATAATCATTTGGGAAAATTGGTTTCTATTCGTATCAGTCTGTGTGTTCATTTATTCATTTGCGAAATGAATGAAATAACCCTGACCTCAACAATATATCATAGTGGCCTCTGCTATGGTAGGCATGAAGTTGCTGAGCTGTTAAGAGAGGGTGGTTCATAAATAAATAGCAATGTTATCATTTCTGAAGCCCAAGTGCATGTTTTTATTTACTTTATTACAGACTCAGCTCTGAGGCGGGTAGTCTGTCTTTAACACAGAAGAGAGTTTAGGAGCTCCTCAAATGTGTAAAAGCCATTTCTATTTGCTGAAGCATAGCTCTTCACCACATAATCATTGAAAATTATGTTGTAGAAGAGTATTTAGTGATGGGGGAATGTTTATAATACATCAAATGGTTAAAACAGGGAATGATGTTCCTAATATTATAAAAGCATAAAGAATCCAAATATAGACATATACAAAGCCTTAAAGAAAATATATCAAATTCTCAAGGAAGATAAAAAGTAAATGGAACCCTCAATTTTGTTTCATGAATGATAAATACAAAAGTGAGACTCGACTACATACCTTATTAGTCAAGGGTACCCTAATAGTGCCCTTTCCTGTTGTGTGGCAAGTAAGGTATAATAGGAGAAAAGTAAATCTAACAATATTTTAAATATTGATAATAACAGTTTTAGGAGCTGATTTTTAAACTTCTTTTAAACTTAACTTTCCTATCATTATATTGTGAGGTTAAGAAATTGGTGTATATTACATTCAATATGCTAGATGCAAATGATCTTGTGTTCCTCCCACTCTTAGCTGATAATTTTCAAACTGAATATTGATCATGCATAGAGTTTAATAAGGATTTTTTTAGAGACATCTTATTGCTTTTTAATCCTGTGTACTGCTACTTAGTCATTTTCACTGATTGATGACCATTTAATAAAATGTGAAATGGAAAACAATAGTAGCTATCTGTTTTTCTGGAACTGGTTAAAATATATTGAATGCTTTCCTTATGTATATGAGTCATATTTGAAGCTATTGTTGATGTCTGTAATCATGTTGCTTCTCATGTTGCTTCTTTTAACACTTATCAAGCATATGAATGGTATTCTGACACCCAATATATAACTTACAATTAAGTAACTTAGAATTCAAGCAAATATATTTTTTAACTAGTTTTGAGGTGAAGTATTTGAAGTATTTAAGAGACTTGGAATAATTTTGGTGACTTTGCTAATAATTCATCTCATCTCCATATTTATGTAAAATTTCAGAGATCGTTTTCTGGGATACTCAGCAAATAAATATGTGACAGACCTATGGCCTTTAATTTCTTCTTGAAAGATAAGAAAACACATTTTATTTTCTTTAACTTGGTGGGAACTACCCTTGGAGGGTGGTGACAGTTCATGGATTAACCCTGGTCTCCTGTCCATTACCAATGTACACCCATTCAGACTGCATTTTTAGAAATAAGAATGTTGCATTTTTAGTCTAAGGTAGGTAGAGAATCCTGGAAAGAATAGAACTCTGATGTCCTTTTCTCAATTTATTTCAAACAATTAACCACTACTTTTAAACTTTATGATTTACCTGCTTAGGACAATTTGGCTTCATGTAAGCAATGGAAGTTTCTCTTTCAGACTTATGTTTAACTTTGTTGTTGAGCTGGAAAAACACAAGAAAAGGCCAGTGGGAGCAGATGAAAGAACATTAAGGAATTTCTCTTCAAGTTTTCCTATTTCCTGTAACAATAGATACTTTTTGAGGCCTGCATCCCACATCCAAAGACACATATTAAAGTGTACTAACATTCAACAGCAGATTTAATTATTTCCCAATAATATGTTGAAAAAACTTTTATAATTTTGCTTCTGAAACTCTTAGTCCAAGTATATTTAATTGATACGTATCTGTGAATTTGGAAACATCTTGCATGCATGAATATTCTTGCAAAGTGAAAAAAACCTAATCTACAACTCTTTTTCAGGTACAAAGAGATTATTAGAAGACTAAGTGGAACAATGAATAAAGTTGACAGTGTGTTATGTTTTGTAGATATGCATGTAAATGTTAATTGATTTGGGTTTTGCAGTTTTTCTTTGCAGAGTTTGGAGGCAATGCATTTGTTTCCTTGCACCAGTGTTTTTGTAGGTCCTTAAGATGGTCACGGCATCTAAAAAGCTGGCCATATCTTTCACTATTGTGGCCTTTTGGCACTCAAGATATCTCTGTATTTTAGTAATCCCAAATTTCCGGGGAGGAACATGTGGTAGACCAGCACAGTGTATTGGAAAATGTCATTAACATTCTTTGGCTAAAATATTTCAAAAGCAGACACATTGGATTGACCTTTGGCAGTGAGAGCAACTGGGAGTTCCAGGTCTGGGTGCCAGGTTCACAGAATTTTTTATTGCGTAATTGGTGAAATTGTTTACTAGAGACAGAGCTTAAATGTAACAGGTGTTTCCCTAGGGCACCCTCTTAGGGGAGTAGGCAAGAGACAAATCAATGGCACAATATTTATTATATGGCATAATTTTTCTAAATTCTTCTGCCTCAAAATAGGGTCATAGGTTTTTTATATGCATTAAAACTGACATTTCTTCCTTTTCTCCAGTTCCCATGGTTATTTACTTAGGATAACATCTCTTGGTGTCTAGAAGTCTCTCTCAGTCCTAGAGAATCTACATGCCTTTTAAAGAACACATATCTCTACAGGTGTGCACACTGCAGCTAGGCCCACCATCACTCTCACAAGTGGTTGGGCAACCTGAGGATACTGCTACTCCAGCCATAAGCCAAGTGTGATGGTTTCCTTCATTTTCATTCTTATCCCAGTATTATAAGAAAATCAAGATCCTAAGCCTAGACATATCCATCCTCCCCCATCTTATTCAGGAAAGAATTGTTTCTCTCTGTAGCCCCATATATATCCTCATACCTGAAAATTCACACCATTCCCCAATGCTGGAGGGAGAATTCTCTCATAATCACTGTATGTTTTGATTATCCATCTAATTACTCAATTTTTCTTCCCAGCCCTCAGACAGATCTCACTGAATTTCATCAGCAGATGCAATGAATCAGCTTTGATGGTTTCTCTTACACATAAAACAACAACAACACACACACACACACACATACATTCCTGAAAACCTTAACAATTATTTTAATGGTTTAGATTTTCTCTGAGGCTTTACGACCAGAGAAAAAGGAGTCTTCCCAGTTTTATTTTATTTTATTTTATTTTATTTTGCTGCTAGTTGGTAGCACAAAGGGGTGAGTCTTATCAAAATAGAAGTAACTACTATTTTTTTTACTTTCTTTCACAAATATCATAGTATCTTCTCATGATCTGAGATACATTGACAGTATATCATGCAAGTTAGCTGTCTACTCTCTTTTTCATGTCATTCTTGATAGCATCTTTTGGAAATCTTATTGATTAATTCTAAATCATCCCAAATAATTTCATAATCATCATTTAAACTGTGAAGAGTCTAATGAGCTTCAAAGCTCTTAGTGATGAGGCTGTCAATAGGAGCATAGAAAAGAAAGAAAAAAAGCTGACAGTTCTACAATGTTAATGTAACCAGTTATTTATAAGAAACACCAAGAAAGATAAAACAGAGAAGAAGAAAGAGAAAATGAACTAAAGAGAAAAATTAAGGGTGTCAGGGCTCAATGTACTTTCAAACATTTCTGGAATTTGACAACTTGTTTTCCTTTCAAAGGCAATGGATAAGAGCTGTTTGGCAAAGAAAAGGTCATTTACAAACAGAAGAAACATGTTTGGGAAGAACATCAGTGTGAATATATAATTTGATGTAGAGGAATCCTGTAGTTGAGACTTTTGGTCTCTTAGGAAGAAAACTGATGCTTATGTAGACAATTAGTGCTTTATTTTGTTTTTGCACTTGTTGCGGCACTCAGTAATAGCCAGCATTTGCTTTTGTTGTTTTGACTTACTCATCACTAGTTCTCAAGGAGAACCTGTATAAAAGTCTTCTTGATGCTTTTGATTGGAAAGAGGGGTGTTTTTCAGAAAGAGTCATTGGACTCAAGTTTTAATGTGTATTTATGATTCTCTGTATATAACATATTCATATACGATCTCTATATGCTCACACATATAACCAGGAGCAATGCTGTTGTTGTTCTGTGTGGAAAGAATCTCGTTCTGAGGAGGAAAAAGCAACATTAGTTGTGAAATCCGCAAAGCTGTATTGCCATGAGAACCACACAGTACCAATTGCTTATTCAACAAGAGTGAAGTTTGAGGCCACTAATGTGCCTGGGGACCCAAGGAGCAGGTCAGTTGAGGGTGTGGTTGCAGTCATGCTTACTTCCTCTGGGCTAGCATAAGCCTTTGTTAGAGGGGAGGAGCCTGGTAAAAGAGTGTCTAGATTTCAACATGGCCCATAAAAGACTAGCTGTTATTGTTATTATTCATAGTCCATCTTTTCCGCCAAATTCATTGTATGCATTTATCCATCCTTGTTTTATTTAGGATGGCTGTCTGATGCAACCTTGCTTTAACATTGTGTCTTCTTCATCTCCCTGCCTTTCCCGGATTGTCCTTCACAGGGCAAATATTTTTATTTCTTTGTTGTAGCTTCTACTCCCTTAGCCCTTTCATGCTTGCCCCTTTTTCTTCTATTCTCAAGTTTTCTGCTATGGACTTGCCTTGTCTCTCTGTCCTCTGATCCTTAACTTCTGCTTCCTTCTTTTTGTTCTCCAAGCTTTCAGTCTTTTCTTGTTTTTTTCTTTTCTTTTCTTTCTTTCTTTTTTTTTTTTTTTACAAGGTACAGTGGGATTGGGTTTTGATTTTATCGTTTTTTTGCTTAGATGTAAATTTATTTTTGGCTTTTCAAACATAACTGCACTCTTCTGGATCATATTTGTGTCAGAGTTAGTCTGTAAAGAATCTGAGAACTGGGACCACAGTCTTCATCTCTGAATGTCCTGCAATATATATAGTATGGTTTATGATGCACATTAAGGTGATAAGAAAAGGTTTTCAGAAGGTATTAGTCTATCTTGTTTTGTGCATCTTGTACGTTGCTCCATTGCTGAAGGCAATGCTGTTTTGAACCAGAATTGCTTAATGTCATCTTCACTTCTGTGATGCTTTTTGTCAAAAGACATCTTTTTTGCATGTTCACATAGATACAATCTCTTGGGGTCCTACCTTTTTCACCTTAAGCACATGGGTCACTTGGCTAGTACCCTGAGGCTGTTGGCTTGAGTTGGGTTACATCCCTACCTAATGGGACAAACCATAAAACACAAGGTGAGTTAAGTCAGAAACTGTAATAAAAAAAAAGAAAAAAAAAAAAAAAGAAAAAAAACATAGTACTGCATTATAAGTTGCTGGCAAGAAAGTCAGTACACGTGCCCACTCAGTGAGGGGCAGAAGTGGATTTCAAAGACTGACTAAGTAGCCAGGATTTGGAACTGTGGGATAAAAGTAAGCAAGTATGTCAGGATTAAATGGTAGTGGTGGTGGTCTGGAGAAGACTGGAGAGGCAATTCCTCAGCAATTGCCAAGAATATCAGCTTTGATATGTGGCTTCCTTTTATGGGTTGGCAGAAAGTTGGACATATCAGGAAATGAACTTAGCTTGAAGAACTGGGAGATGGTCTGAGTTTTAGGCCCATCTTTTTGTCAATTTTGTTTATTCAAAATTCAGGGTCTTGACAAAAATAGTTCTTATAAAAATATTGAATTGCTAACCAATATTGGACTATAGTCCAAGAGTAACCAGCCATGCCGTGTACCTATTCAAAGCAATACCCAGATGGGTTTTTTTAACTCAGAATTTTGAAAAGACTTCAAGTATCAGGTAAAAATGACAAAATTCCCATTTTAGATAGAAAACAAAACACAATTTCCCTATACAATTAACTACGTGGGTATAAAGACATATCTAAACTAATGCAAGATGATGTTAGATGAAATTCTGATGTAAGCTTCAAAGCTTTTCTCGCTAAGGGATATCTGAAAACAATAACCCTGTTGAGGCTGAGAGTTACAAACTGTGATTTTGGTTTGGACTTCTCTTGATTTTTCCAAGTTGTGTTGAATCTCCTATGTTTTTTCTGCAGTGTTTTCCTCTATCATACTTTTTTATTGCGTTGAGGTTCTTATTCCCAATTGTGGAAATTTTATATATATATGTGTGTGTTTGTGTGTGTATATATACATGAGTGTGTGTATATATATATATAATTATATATATAATTATATATAATATGTAATATACATATTACATATTATATAGAATATATATTACATATAATATATAATGATTACATATAATATAATTTATATATAAAAATTATATATAATATATATATTTCATGAAACTTTAGGGAATTTTTAAATTTCAAATTAATGCATACTTTGCATATCTAGGGAAATAATTCAAGATACAACAGGAAAATGTTAATCATCTCCCTCAATACACTACACAGGTCTTAAAGAGCTCTCTGAAATAACCAGTATTAATAGCAAGGTGTGTGTCTTGTACAGAATTCTATATGCTCTTGGAAATATGTAATCTGACATATGTTATATGAGATCACACTGAACAAGTTAACTACTTTTTCAATGACAAACGTAATTTAGATATTCTTACCAAGTTGTTAGATATTTCTGTTTTTTTTCTTGTCAGATTAATTGTTCCTATTTATTTGTACCATGTTTTATGCAAGTGTTGCCTATAGGTGGGCATGCATTTTATTGCCATCATTTTGCCAATATGAATAATTCTAAAATATATATTCAAGGTACTTATATAAATACTAAAAATTAAATCTTTCATCTTCTGATTAAGTTTGCTTCCTTTGAAACACTGAAAATTGCCTTGATGAGTTTCGTATTACACAAGGAATAACGTCTCTCCTTGGCCCCAAAATTCTGTGCTCTGCAGAGTTATCCTGCCCCTTTGTGATTTGATGATAGGTTATACTCTGCTTCTTTTGGTAAGGAGATGGACTTCCTGATTGAAGTGCAAGCTGAGAGGGAACCCTCACATTTGGCAGAAACAGGAATGTCTTCCTTCCTTTGTAACACTATCATAGATCCCAACAAGTGCTTGGGGTCAGCAATTCTACAATCTCATTACTTGTGGGCTGCTCTTGTGTGAAAAGTCAGCTTCGTTTGTCTGCCACCTTACATACAAAGTTAAAAGGGCAGCAGCAGTCAAGGACAATGTTAAGCAGCCCAACTCTTCCTAATAAATTTCAAAGCCCACTGAAATACTTTTGTCCTAGAACACATATTTTTTTCCAAAGGCTTTGGGCATCAGAATTTTTACTTTTGCATTATTATCTTGGGAATGTGTACAATTGTATTTCTTAACAACCCTCATCTGTTGAACTTGTTTGGTGCTACTTAATCAATGTCAAGTAATGTCATGGTTTATCAATTGAGCTGGAAAAACTGACTCTTGTAAATCTAATGAACCTAGGTTAAATCTGTTGCTCTTTATTTTTTCTCCTCTGTACTTGATATGTTTCTCACTTTTAATTCAAATGTTAATCAAGGTCAGAGCATGACAATAAAAAGAATAATACAAAAGTTAACCTATTTAAGATGTGATGCTGGGATGACACAGAAATATTTACTACCTAAAATATGTCTAGAAGATGGGAGATCATAAAGCCTCAACAGTTTCTTCTCCTAATAGAAAAGTGAGACCAAGAATGTGTATTTCTGATAGTAGTTAATCCTCTTTACATAGTCATATTTCACAGAACTTAATCATATCTTTCCAAGTTGATGACCAAATCTCACATGCTTTGGAAACTTAGGGAGTTTTTCCTTCCCAAGGACCTGACCTGAAAAGATGAACTTTAAAAAAAAAAAAAAAAAAAAAAAAAAAAAAAAAAAAAAAAAAAAAAAAAACCCGGAGTCAAATTAACATTTTTTTTGACTACTGGAAGACTCACCATTTTTTAACCCACGCTTAAAAATCGTTATTATATTATGCTTAATATACATTTAGTGCAAGTAGAAACATTTTAACAAAGTCTGGAAAAGGAATTTAGTAATCAGAAACAAAAACAGTGTGGTTAGGTGAAAGGACTCTGAGTGTGCTAGTAGAGCTAGTAGAGTAATAGTTGTGGGAGGTCCAATTTTTGATTCTACAGCTTGCTTTAATACCATTTCCTCAGAGTTACTTTACTTTTTAATATTTCAGCTTCTTGTCACTTCTTCCCATTATAAGAATATTTAGTTATTTGGTAAAAATGTCGTGAGGATCAATATTAGACTAATAGCAATGTGTTTCAATGTTCTGTGAAGAATGCCAATGTATTAACATATTATGAAGGTGATAAAATATAAATAAGAACCATTAACTCAAAGAGATTGTTATTAGTGATAATGGTAAGGAGAGGGCAATTGAAAAGCTTGGAATTGACTTGATACATGAATATAATGGAGCACGAATCCTTAAGATGGCTCAGATCAATGCTTTTCATTGAAACATTTCTTTGCACTTCCATTATGCTTCTCCACATCCATCTCCGCAATCAGCTGGACTGAAATCTTATAGAGATTTGCTGTCAGTATTTCTTATACTTCTTACATGAATTTTCTTTATTATTTTGTTGTGGAAGGGAGTGCAAGTCTGTCTCAGCTCTCTATTCAAAACTCACTGTATAGTCTGAGATGAATATATTGGAAAATTGGTTCTTACATTGCTATATTTCACAATACTTGCACTTTCCTCATTTAAGTTTCTAGGATGCCTTTTGTCCCCTAGAGTAAATAAATTAGAGGGGAGAAAAGGTGTCATTTTCCTGCAGCCAGCTTACAGAGTGTTAGCCCTTGCCTCCCTAGAGTGAAATCTCATGTTTAAAAATGCTGTGAGCGAGGCCAGCACTGGCTCTGGGTGTGGTATTGGGTTTTAACTAGATAATTCTTCAGACTATTCATTGGAAAATGAAGGAATGGAGTTTTTAGTTTTTTTCAGCTTAGCATTGAACTTTCAAATATCCTTCAAACTTGCCAATATTTAGCATTGCTAAACTTTAATTTTACCCTTTTGTTAATCTTCCTTCAATTACTATGGTTGCCTTTACCAAGTTCTTCATGCTGAAAACCCAAGGGCAATCTCAAAGGTCTTCAAGCGGTGTGATCCCCACCCCCTGCATGTGGTAGGTGTTTAGTAAGTGTCAATTGACTGAATGATTGGTCTACATGAAAGTGGCTGTTCCACATCCTGAACTCAAATAATACTCACTGAGCAATATATTCTGGACACTTAACCTTTTTTTCCTTCCTTTTGGTATATCCTATTAGCTCTCAGAATGGAGAATCTTCCACTTCATCTTTCTTCTGCCCTCAGATCTTACAACAGTGCTAGTCAGTATCTACTGAATAAAGAGTGTATAGTCTAATTCCCTACCCTAGACATCCTTTAGTTGATTTTATAATATTCAGGAAACTTAATAAAACCTACTTGATACTTATCTGTGCTTCCCTTATAGTTTGCTTTCTTCCTTTTTAATAATTCAAAATAATATTTCACTTCCAATTATAAAGATACTAAAGCTAAGACAAAAATGTTAAGGTAAAATTCTCCTCAAGATGGTTGGCATTTTTTTTTTCTGGGAAATATTTGGTTTCTTTTTGCTTACTCACATGTTTACTCTCAAGTCAACATTGACTCAATATAAAACATTTGTCTCAGTACGTCTACCTTCTCCCGCCCTTTTATGTATGTTTGGTTTCATGATGTTTTGTGAAAAAGGGAAATAAGATTTTTCAGTGTTTGTGCAATGTTGAATTTTAAGACCTTGAAGTCCAGTACTATATCTACTCATCATGTATCCTATAGTTACTAACATTGAGTTTGGTAGTTGGAATATTAGAACGTGAAATAAAATGCTCTTTCAATCAATACATGTTTCTGGAGCTCTCCCTTAGGCCACCACTGGTTGGGGGTGGTTTGGACAAGACAGTAGTTTAATGTGATTCTTGCCCCTCAGAAGTTGATAATTTATTTGAGAAAACAGAGAGGACTCATGAACAAAGGAGGTTAATCAAATGCTAAGTCATACGACATTGACTTAAATTGAGGAGAAAGGGCAAGGACTGTTGGAGCAAGTAGACCCTTAGAGGGAGAAGACAGTCTTGGGACAGGTTTGAGGTGGGCATATAATTGGGCATTTGGTATATTGCTTAAGTAAGAGCAGGAAGGGAAGGTATTCTTGCTAGAATAAAAGTAGAAACATAACACAGATTGGAATTGGGAAGGGACAATATAAGGACAAAATAGGCTTAGATGAAACAATCCATCAGAGAGGCATAAGGTTCTAAAGTCAGAGCACAGCAATGACAGAAAGGCTTTAAGAGGGTAGATGAGAAAAAGTGAATAATGGTTTCATTTTGGGGTAGGGAAGTGGTTTTGTAAGTTTCATTTGAAAGGCATAACCATGAATGCAAACAATGATAGATTTTTAATTCTTTATTGTTTTAATAAAATGCCTACATTTTGACTAAATGAATATGATTGGCCCTCCACATCTGTGGGCTCCACCACCCATGGTTTCTATCAACTGCAGGTTCCATCAAGTGTGGGTAGAAATTATTTGAAAAAAAAATTAAAAATAACAAAGCAATAGTAAAAATAATACAAATAAAAATATAGTATAGCAACTATTTACATAGCATTTACATGGTATTAGGTATTATAAGTAACCTAGAGATGATTTAAATTATATGGGAGGATGTGCATAAGTTATATGCAAACACTACACCATGATATATAAGGAATCTAAGCATCTGCAAATTTTAGTATGAGGGTGGGGGTGCCTGGAATCAATCCCCCATGGATAATGAGGGGCAACTGTACTTACAGATCTTCATATAGCAAAAAATCTAGTACAATGAAACATTAAAAGCTAGCAAATAGTCTTATTAAAAAAGGCCTGCACTATATATGACAAAAGTTTAATACCCTAGATATAAAATTTGCTTGTATGACTCAATAGGAAAAAAAGGGAGAACACATTCTAATAATAGAAGACACAAAAAAGCATAAATGAAGAAACAGAAATAGCTACCAAGCGCTCAAAAATATATGTCACTAATAGTCAAAGAAATAATAACTAATATAAGAGGGAGATATTATTTTTGCCTACTTGGTTTTTAAAGAGTTAAACATTTCCTAACAACCAGAGTAGACTGAGATATAGGAAGACAATCACTTTCAGTCATTGTTCATCCTTAGGGAAATATTACTGAATAGGTGAATTTTGGATATTTATGTGAGAGATAATGTATCAAAAGCTTTAAAAACATACATGCCCTGTTATATAGCAAAACCAATTCTAGAGATTTTTGAAAAGGGATTAAAGTGTATATCTACAAGATGCTTGTTGTCACACTGCTTTTAACAGAGAAGATTATAAGCAATCTAAATGTCCATCGATAAGGGAATAGATTAAATGAAAGATGTTATATCTTTACAAAGAACCACTATGCAGCCATGAAATCAATGAATATGGATATAATGACTGAGGAAAATACCATACTGTTAGATTTTAAAATATTATAAAGCAGTTTTATAATATGATTCCAAACCTTTCTTTGAAATCTTTGTATGTTTGTACACGTTTATGTTTGTATCTGTATTTATTTGTTCCTATAAAAAATGTAGAAAAAGTTTTGTGTGAGTTTCGGAGTTGCAGGCATTGTTAAATACTTTTGAATATGCATTGATTATCACTGCAAATAATTAATATTGAAAATTAAGGTGTTTCCAAAAAACGATAATAAGAAATTAAGAGGAAACCAAGCAAAGAAGTAAGGATCTTGATGCAATTCGTAGAAGGAAGCCATTGCAAGTTGATTAGTAGAGAGAGAAGTAACATACATAGAAAGTGCTTTGATTGATTGCTAGTATTTTACACAATGCAATGAAACAGAAAGGTAACATTTAAGAAATCAAAGTAATCCTGAGTGAGTATAGGTAGGGAAGCAGAAAACATGTGGGACCAGAGAAAGGCCAAAAGGTGGTAGATGATATGAAGATTTGAAAAATGGAGTCTGTGATAACCCCGAAAATAAAGGTATTAATCCAGGTTTAAATATATTAATTATATAACAATGAGACATCCAGATAAAGATGTGCTCTGGACAAATAAGAGAAAACTGAAGCATGATCTGAATCCAATGCTAAAAAAGAGACTTAGGTTTTGTCTCCATGGAGGTGACATTTGAAGTTATAAGTATGAATGAGATTACCAAAAGTGAGAATATCAAGCTACAATTATAGAGAGTGGTAATTTATCGGAAAAGTCTAACAAGAGAGCTTTACTCTTCTATCTATGCTATGCTTTACTTATGGTTTAAGATTGTCTTCAACATAATGAGGATTCTGTTAAGAAAACAATTAGTAACTAACAAGAGTATTTGAGTGAAAAGTATCAATGTTTAGAAAACTTGTTTAGCAGAAATTTAACCCCTCTTAACGTCTAAAATGTTATTTTCCAGGTTTTAGTTTGATGCTTACGTGCAATTGGTCCCTGACATCCGCTTCCTGTTTTGCTCTAATGATCCTTTAGTGTGAATCTCCCCAGTTTTGAGTAGTTTTCTTCAGAAAGAATGAGACAATTTGGCATATTTTCTTTGTTTGCTTGAATTACCGTTTTGTTTGTTTCTTTTTGTTTGCTTTCTTGAATGACCGACTGACTGTTTTATCTGGGATTTGTTTCTGAAGTTGTATTTTAGGGCATTTGTTCTCAAACTTTAGCATGCATAAGAAGCCTCTGAAGGACTTGTTAAAACATTGATTTATATTTCTTTCTTTGGGAATTTCTGACTCAGTAGGTTTGGGATGGGGCCTGAGAGCTAGGGATCTCCTAAGAGATTCTGATGTTGTGGGTCTGCAAAGCAGAGGTGAAATCGCACTGCTAGAGGAAACACGATATTGAAGCCCATTTTTATTTTCACGTAACCCTTTTTTCACACAAAGGCATATCCATCTCTATCACCAAGTATAATGTTAAACTTTTTTTGAAAGTTTTTATTATTTATTTATTTTATTTTATTTTATTTTTTTATGAGACGGAGTCTCGCTCTGTCGCCCAGGCTGGAGTGCAGTGGCATGATCTCTGCTCACTGCAAGCTCCGCCTCCCGGGTTCACGCCATTCTCCTGCCTCAGCCTCCTGAGCTGCTGGGACTACAGGCGCCCGCCACCACGCCAGGCTAATTTTTTTCTATTATTAGTAGAGACGGGGTTTCACCGTGTTGGCCAGGATGGTCTCCATCTCCTGACCTCGTGATCCGCTTGCCTCAGCCTCCCAAAGTGATGGGAGTACGGGAGTGAGCCACCGCGCCTGGCTAAAAAGGTTTTTTGAAGACAGAGTCTCACTCTGTTGTCCAGACTGGAGTGCAGAGGTATGGTCATGGCTCATTGCAGCCTTGAGCTTCTGGGTTCAAGTGATCTTCCTGCCTCAACCTCCTGAATAGCTGGGACTACAGGTGCATGCCACCACATTCATGCAATTTTTAAACATTTTTTGTAGAGATGAATTTTCACTATATTGTCCAAGCTGATCTGGACCTCCTGGGCTCAAGCAACCCTCCCACCTCGGCCTCCCAAAGTGCTGGGATTACAGGCGTGAACTACTGTGCCTGACCTGTTGAAATGTATCACTGGTGGTACTTTCTGATTATTGCTGTATACAAAATAACCATTTACCTAGATTTTAGTTTGCTCATAATTTAAATAACAAAAGTTGTTGTTTATGTCTTAACCTCCCTGGCTCTGGTGCCTTCAGACTTTCATCATGTGATTGGAAAGAAAATTTCAGGGAGAATACAGTGGATTGTCCCCACAATCTTGGCAAAAACCCCAAAAAACATATATATACACACACACACGCACGTATATATACACACACATATGTATAAACACACACACACACATATATATATAGTTTGTCTTCTGAGAGTCAAAATGAATTGGTTTCAATAGATGCTGAAATAATATTTATCCAGGTATATATGAATATCTAATCAGTAATTTTAAAATACATCTAAAGGAAGATTACACCATAGAAGGTACTGACAGTAGGATAGATGTGTATTGCCCTGGCACAGGGAGAAGAAATTTGAATCCCAGAGTCTAAACTTTCTTGCCAATAGAGAGAAGTTCTCTGCTATGTGGCTGGGATTCATTATCACCTCTTAACCTGGTCTGGGGGAAAAAAATGCTTCTTGCTGGTCGCTTTCTTTATCTTTTAATTACATTTTATCAGCAAACTTCTTATGTTTTTATTTCTACAAAATGTGAATATGTTGATCATAAAGGGATGTTTTCTGTTGTGTATCGACAAATTAGTCTTCTGGGTTATACCTTAGTCTCAGATGAATTAAGGTGACTCTGCCTCCAGGATTCTAATGATCTCAGTGTGTGCTGAAAAGTCTATTTCCTAGAGCCTCAGGGCTAGAGAACAACGTGACAGCCAAGTGGTGGATCCCTGAACAGCCAAAGCCACACCTCAATGGAGACTCGTCTACTTTTCTGAGCACTTTACCTGCTGTTTATTTGTTCATTCACTAGGAAGCAGAGCTATAGAATTTTCTAAAACTGAAAGAACTTTGAAGTCATCAGGGCCAGCCCTTTCATTGTGAGGTTGAGGTCACAACCTTCCATTGGTGTCTGACTCTTATGAACCTGGTAATTGAAATAATTCAAAGGCTAAGTTCACTGCTCAGAAATATTTCACAGTGTTGTGAGGTGTTTCCCTTTTATTATCTTAGTCTGAAGTGTGGTGCTTGGCATCAGGTTCAGGTGCTAATGCAGAGTGAGAATCCATTCAACCCTAACCTCTAGGCCCCTTCCTTACTTTAATTTGAGTCACATATCTGCATTATAAAACCTGCCTGTTTTGCTTACCTTTTCAAGTGAACTTTCATTGAATTTCCCTTTTTAACTGTTATAGCATAGAATGACACTTCTTGATAAAAACTGCAAAGAATAAGTCCTGTTGAGAGGAATACATTATTAAGAACATATCGAGAGAAAAATACATATCAAAGCATCAAATAAGTTAAATGGATTGTGTACTTACTGCATTAACAGACACAAAACATGCTTTCAAATATTCATTAATGAATAAGGGGGAATAGAGAAACTCTTTTCCTTTTCATAGAGTATTCGTCTGTTTTCACACTTTAAAGACATAACCGAGACGGGGAAGAAAAAGAGGTTTAATTGGACTTACACTCCCACATGGCTGGGGAGGCCTCAGAATCATGGTGGGAGGTGAAAGGCACTTCTTATATGGTGGCGGCAAGAAAAAAATGAGGAAGATGCAAAAAGCAGAAACCCCTGATAAAATCATCAGATCTCGTGAGACTTATTCACTACCATGAGAACAGTATGGGGGAAACTGCCCCCATGACTCAAATTATCTCCCACCAGGTCCCTCCTACAACATGTGGGAATTATGGGAGTACAATTCAAGATAAGATTTCGGTGGGGACTCAGAGCCAAACCATATCACATACAGAACTCGGTATTTGTTTGCTTTTGTGTAGAGTCTGTTATAATAGAAAAGAAAAGATTTTTTTTATAATAGATTTTTTTTATAATAGATTATAAGATATAAATCTTATATAAATCTTATCTAAGATATAAATCTTATCTAAGATAAGATATCTTAAATCTTATATAAGATATAAATAGATTATAAGATATAAATAGATATAAAGATTTTTTTTATAATAGAAAAAAAACATTCTAATCATGTGCTATAATTTTTGGGTTTCAGTTTTTTTCTCTAGGAGATTAGTTACAAGGACTAGGGATAATGTATGCAACTTGCCCAGTGGATGGTACTTTGTACATATTAAAGTAATGGTGATTATATTTATGCAATATATTCTAAGTTAAACTGATATTTGGAATGAGTGGTAAAACTCTGAGCGAAGATAGATTTAAAAGCACTAGGACACTATTGTCTGGACTCACCACTTTTTAGTGCTGCCTCTGCCTTCTTTAGATTTTCACAGCTGGATCAACTGATAACACAATCATGCTGACGAAGTCCTGCCCCCATATTGACTGACTTAAGGAAGGCTGTTACAGTTTTAATCTCACCATATAGAAGATTCCAGAAATAAATTACCCATCCATGTATGGGAATGTGGTAATCTGGTCACAAATACCAGCAATGCCCCAGCACTCTCCACAAGAACACCCCTAGGAAACCACGTTGCCCTTGAGTTTTCATAGAATTGTAGTTCTCTCCTAGTCCCTACTCATTAACTGGTTATTCCACCAGATATTACCACCCACTTTGTGTTATGTGCTGTGTTTCATGGTGGAGTCTGGATCCCTTGCATTTTTCATAGCCATCTTCCTCCTGAATGCAATCTAGTCCCTTGCTGAAGCCTTCCTTTTTCACTCCTCAAATTCCCAGATATGGCTCTTCACCAACTTGACTGTGTTTTCTTGATTTCTCTACCATCACAAAATATATATTCAGTGACTGCTTCTTGAAACACCAAGTTTGCTCTTACCAACCACCTTCTCTGCCCCGCCCAGCTCTATGACCTCTTCTCCTCCTCACTCTTTCATATTCCAGCCACAATGGCCTTTCTGTTGCTCTAATATGCCCAGAACTTTCAAGCCCCAGGACCTTGGCAAGAGGTCCTCCCTCTTTCTCAGTGGCCAACTCTCCAAGCCTAATCTTAACATAGATGATTCTTGTTTATCAGACCCCAGCTTAAATGTCTTTGCTGACCACCTAGTTTAAAAGAAGTCCCCAGTCAATCTCCATTGTTTCACCATATTTTGATTTCTTACAATGCAACTCCCTATTGTTACTGCGTATTTTTGTTGTTTATTTTCTTATTTGTTTGCTAATTGCCTTCCTATTAAAATGTAAGATCTACAAGAGCTGGGATCTGATCTATTACATTCTTTGCTATATCCCAAGAGTCGAGAACAATGGCTTGTATATAGCAGGTGCTCAATACATATTTGTTGAGTGAATAACCAGCTGCCCCTCAGTTTTATGTCTGGACCTGGTTCTGTTCTCCCAGTTCTTATGCCAAATTGTATGCCAGGATAGTAATCCTTTTGTCTCTGATAACAAAAATGAATCTACTCAAGTTAGATACATTGACCAGCCTCACCCACACACATACCATAGCAAGGGTGACATTGATAATTGATGATCATGCCCACCAAAATTCTGGAATTCTCATAGTGTTTCAGGAGGCACCGTGAGTTTACCTGAGCATGAAATAATAATGGCTTATCTATTGTTGATCCTTGAAGTTGTTTCCAGATTTCCATGTTACCAAAATTGAACTGATGACACCTGAAGTTAATTATGCACATGCTCTTTAAGTAAAGTGATTTTCCAGAGGAAATTGCTTAGGGAAAGTTTGTGCTTTATTTTAAAACTACCTTAAGGAAGTAATCAAAATAGTAAACTGTATAGATTCAGAGTTTGGGTCCCAATGACTCAGCTGTCACAGAATAGTCAGAAGGAAGAATGAACGTCAACAGACCAGGGAGCATTCATTACTTGTTCTAAAAACACACGAAGAAACAATGGCACATGTGTCTTCACACTCCCATGCCCATCTGTTGTTTGACATATCTTTTCTTTTAGACTTTTAGAAAATCTCTGTTCTGAAAATCACACAGTATGGATATTTGATTTTGCATGTACAGCATCTAGTGTTTCCTTGTTTTCATAATTGCATACTAATTTTCTTGTTGGAAAACTAATCTCTGATTGAATATGGATTTGGTTCAATTGCTTATCAAAGGGCAAGGCACCTGGACCCAAGGTGGACTCTTGACTCAATCTAGGAATAGCAGCTGTTCTTTTCCAAGAAGATATATGTGGATTTATCCATGTTATCTTTTGTATTTAAAAGAGACTATTGGCTTCTTCAGTTTAGGTCCCCAGACCTTCTCTTGTTCCTTCTCAGAAGCTTGCCTCTTCAGATTTTCCTTTGCTTTAGTTAACCAGGTTGGCTTTTGTTTGATTTTGTTTTGTTTTGACTAACAAGAATCAATTAGTGCCACTTGCAACCATAAAACCTTAATTCACAGAAAGTAAGTAATGTTGGATAATAATAAGATAAAGAAGTGATATTTAGTATGATAGGGAAATACAGCAGAACCTCAGATTTTTCCTCTCTTCCTTCTACATTTCTGCCAGAACCAGAACTATGTCATGTTCATATACATAAGGAAGAAACACTAATTACTTCCAAAGAAAGTAGAGTGTTCCTATGGAAGAGCCTCCCCACAGAGGCTCCTTTCAGTTGACCAAGCTGAGGCTCTATCTGCTTGACTTTGCTTATGTTTTCCCCTTTGATTGGAGTCTTTCTCAGTTCTTTTTGCCCTGTTTCTACTTTCCATGTTTGTTTACACACTACCTTTTATAACTAAGGCTTCTGATATTAAAATTAACCTTTTTCCTCTTCTTCACTGAGTCTTATTCATTTTGTGGACCCCATAACACATAACCAAAAGCTTTGCATCTTATTTCTATGGCAAAGCCACATTTAAATTTATTTGTTAAATTAATGAAAAAACACACAATTACAAGAAAACTCACTGTTTTGAAACTGTATTCACTGCTTAATTTACTGACCTTGTTTAAAATTGCTGCCAGTTCTATGTCCACTATTTTCATTTCATTCTTCAAACTCAGGCAGCTTTAAATCTATCCTCTCAATCATTACTTCCCTCCACTGACCAAATGTTTCCACCTGCATTGATGTTCTTTCCACAGCTGGTCATAGAGCTCATCAATGCATTGTACTTTACAGAAATTATAAGTTGAGAGTTGGAGGAAGATCCAACTTTCTTCAATGTAAATATTTCTGCATTGCATATAAGCAATTACATTTGTATGTTAGTCCTATTTTAAGTAGCTCACTTACAGCTGGTACTGAGCAAGGAGTAAGCATGTGGTTCTCTATTTCTAAAGTAGCCCCCTAATCTCTCACCATGATAGGCCAACTATACATAGTAGTCTATATTGAGAGAGGGGTTTTCTAGAGGTCAGGATTATGTGGCTAAAGAGCAGGGAAACCCAGGAAAATATAAGTGATTCACCACAGTGTGTTATTGTTGTTTCCTTGGGACCATGATGTTCAGTGCAAGGTTAAAGCCTGAGAAGAACAGATGAGAGACACTATTTAGAGTGACAGACATGTAGTAAGTGACTGCCTTTGATGGTAGGATTTCAAGAAAAAAATAAAAGAAAAACATATTATTTATGGGTTAGAATAATATTACAATAGTCCAAAAGTAGTTTTATTCTGGCAGTGTGGAAAACAGAAGCCTTTGTAAATTAATTGCTTGTCTATGATATGAGAGAGCACAGAGCAAGTGTGTTGAGCATAAATCAACTTGATTTGTAAATAATTTGTTATTCATATAAGATATTTAGTAGTATATATTAAATTCATTTTGTTATATAAAAATTAATGAGTGAATGAATGGTAAATGCATAAATAGGTAAATTACATAAATCAAGAAAATTACCCCTCACACTTTTGCTTTTGAGTTAAATTTACTAAAAATGCACTAGATTCCTCACCACTAAAACTTTCTATATATTGGAAACCCAAGTTGTTTTTTGTTTTAACTAGCATTTTGTAAGCCCGTTAAGTAGTATAAAGTTCTGTTATTTTTAACTGCTTGTCAGCAGTACGTTTTGGCAATTGGAATAAATACTTAGACAAATAAATGTTGAGTTTAACTTCTCATGGAGTTACAAACTTGCCATAGAGATTTTGGGAAGTGTTTGAATTCATGGTGGCTTTACTTCATTCACCTGTATGGTTGGGGACAATTCCATTCTATATACATTTATTCAGCACCTGCCATATATCAAGCACTCTGCTAGGCTGAAAGTGTTGACTCATTGGAGAAGACAGTGTTATTTTTACATTACATTTCCAGAGTATATCACAGTGTTTGGTACATAGAAAGCACTTAGTCAACAATGAATGCATAAGGGAGCTAAATCACTACATGGTGTTAAGACCAGAACATAAATGCTTACTATGTGATATAGAATATGGTTAGTGTTAGAGTTGATATAGGAACCTCCCAGGGCTAAAAAAAATTTAGAGATTTTGGCAGTCTGAAATATTGGTGAAAATTTCATGGAGGATGTGCCATTTGATATGAATTTTAAAGAATTTATAGAATTACATGTAAATGTCTCAAGGAATGGTATGGCCAGAGGTTTGGAGTTGGAAATATATGTTCCTGAAAGAAATATAGCATAGTGTCAGAAAACAGGAAAATAAAATTAGGAAAGAAAATTCAGTCAAAACAAAAAAACAGAAGACAAAAAAGCAAAAAAACAAAAAAAAAGAAAGAAAAGAAAGCTTGATCTTGGAAGCTTGGAAGACCTTGAATGCCGTGGTAAGAATGCTGACATGTTTTATCCAAATGATGATGAACTCTAATTCTTTTCTTCTTCCAGTGCAGGTGATGCTATCTGACAATGCTTTCAAACTGTTACCCTAGTATTAGTTAGGATAGGAGAGCTAAGGAGAGAACTTGGAGACAAGTCGAGATTGAATTTATAGAAATAACACAGGTAGCAGAACATTAATATCTGGCTTAGGACAGTTCTGTTGAAAGTGAAAAGGAACTGTGGAGGCCACATTGGCAGAGGGTGGGCAGTACTTTGATTCATGGGCGTGAAGTTATAAAGAGTTTTCTAAAGTGAGTCCAAACACTTCCTGCTGGAATGACATTGAAAATGGGGGTATTTCCACCTGAGAAAAGAGGATGTATAGGAGAAAGAACAGGTTTTTGGAGACATGACAGAGAGTTAAGTTTTGGGCATGTGCATTTGGAAGTGTGTATTAGTCTGTCAGCCATCTGTAGCTGCCTAGAAGTCTGCTAGAAATTTATCTTGAAGTTTAAAATAAATATTTAGATTGAATAATATTGAGAAAACAATAACAGCCACAAGAAACCCTTTGGGGGTATTTGTATCATAATGTACTGACTCGTTAAATTCTTACAATAACTTATAAGGTGGGTACTATGATTTATTTTGTCATTTTGCTGATATTTGGCAGTGATCATCATAGCACAAACAAGATTAAGAGGGATATTACAGAAATAAAAGAATTGAAAGATAGAATCCTAGGGAATATGCGGTGGGGGTGGTGATGGTAAGAATTTGTCAGAGAGATGGAAGAAACAGAAATGAATATTATTATAGCAAAGGGAATATGAAATGTCATGCCAAAAGGAGTTGTTAGTGATTTCATATATTGGAAAGAGTTTAAGGTATCTGAAGACTGAGGAAAAAAATGCATTGCATTTAATAATTTTAGGTCATTGTTGATCTTCGGGAAAATAGTTTCAGCTGGAGGTCAGGTGAAGCGGGGGTGAAGACTTAGAAGTGAGAACTAGAGGCATTAGTGTAGCCTACTTTTTAAAAAAAGCTTGAGATTTAAAATTAGAAAAGAAAGGGGCAGATACTGATGTGGGATAACATAATTAAGGGAACGTGTTTGTGAAATAGGGAGGCTTGGGCATATTTGTGATCTGAGTCGAAGGAGGAGGTGGCAGTGAAGAATAGGAGATGTGAGAACGTGGGTAAAAAAATGCCGTTAAAGGTAAATCCTGGGTCGAGGGGGCAGATATTGAACAGATCAAGGGCACAAGTGGAGCAATTGTCCTTAGGAAACCTAATCCATAATCACTTCTTTCTTTAAGAGAGGAAGAAAGAGACAGTGATAAGAACAAAGATAAATTTTGTGTTGGGATGGAGTAGAAATAGATCATGTCTGAAAACTTGAATCTCAGTAAAGTAGGTCATCTTCTGAATAAGCTGGGGGGACCCGGATAAGGTCATATCTGGAGAGACAAAGTCAAATATGTCTTTCTAGTAAAACTTCAGGCTTTATAGTTCAATAATTAAGGATTTTGAAACACAGGAAACTGTTATTAAATGCATGGGAAATACATGTATGGTAGAATTGGATCCTTTCCACTGAAATATTTAAATACACTTGAATCTGAGATTTCAATCTTCTGTATTTTTTTAAATGTTTTGATTTTTAGTGAAATTCTGAAAACCCTGGTTAAGGATGAGAGGCCTATAAATCATATATGTGTGCTAACACTTTAAGATTTGCTTGTTTGTTTTATGGGAAGATTTTCTCTTCCTGATGAACATAAAACCAAAGAAAGTCACAGGAGTGAATTCCTTCAGCCCCACCTTCCAAGTTGTTATTAGGCTAACGCTGGAGGGGAAAATCACTCAAGATGTGCTCCTTGGGGCAAATTGATGTGATGAAAATGTATTGTCACGTGGCACTTCAGGGAGCAGCATCTGGCATATTCGTCCATGTTGATGGCTCTGACGTTCATCTGTTATTCTATTTTTCTTACATAGATTAACTAATGTTTTATTTCCACTGAGTTTTTCTGTTATTAGATAAAAGTAAAGCAAAGCTAAGCAAACCAAAACAAAACATAAAACCTTTTAGTTTGCACAGTCCAACTCCCAGTGAGTCCAAATCTATCTCTGATGTTATATATCAACAGTGCTACTGTGTTATCACTCCTGAGTGCTGCTGCTCCTGTGGTCCATGTCATAGGCATTCTTTTCAAATCATAACCTTGATTCAGTAGGTTAATGGGGCCAGTGAGCATGGTACTGGTTGATAAACAGAGCTAATAAGCAAAGCTAGACATTATCTTTTATGTGCAAACAGATTTGAGGTGGGTTTGCTTGTTAGGTTCTCTTATTATCTCCGGAGAGCTCTGACAGGAGAATATCATTCTCCAGTTCTCTAAAATAGCTCTTCTCTGAATTGAAATTGAGATCTCCGATCAGCCTAGGTTTAAAGAATCTAATAATGTTTTCTGTAGACTGCTACATGTTCTATAGACAGCCTTCAAGGAGAGAAGGACATAGGTAGAACAGAAAATTGGTCTGAGTGTGAGGTGCACTGCCAGATTGGTTGAGGAATAAGCACTTGATATTCTAAGTTTGTGTCTCATACCACAGTATGCAAACCACCAAAAAACTTTGGCATTATGCTAGAAGATATGTGAATATGGCATGTGTTCCTGGGGTGCCATGTAATTTAGATTCAAGTGTTTGGGGAAAGTTTGAGATTTTCTATTTAATTCATGTATTTGGAGAAAGTTTGAGATTTACTCTTATAGGCTATTGGAAGCCACTATAGAGTAACAGGCATAAGAGCATTGCAATGAAATCTACATTTAGAAAGGTTTGCTTGATTTTAACATATACACTTGACTAGCAGAAGACAAGATTAGGGGGATTGGCCATTTTAGTGACCTAGGGGTGAAGAAATAAGGGTATGAAGAAATAAAACATATCCATAGCAATCATTAAATCAATCAGGGCCATCCATCCTGTTGCAGCATTTGGATAGCCAGATGTATGCCCTTAGAGAGGCCTTGGTTTCCTTATTTGGAAGTGAGAATGCTTGAGTTGCATCAGAGATTCCTAAGTGTGCTCCACAGTGTGCTCGTGCTGTGAAGCACACTCTGAAAAAGAAAAGGGTTCTATAATCAAGTCAGTTTGGTTTCCCATAGACCGCCTGCATGGTAGAGAGTCCTAATGCTGGATAGGATACTAAGGGATTTGAGAAGGTCTGAAGGCAGGACACCTGTTTAAATTTCCTGAACCACCCTTTCCCAGACTTTGTGAACACATAGTCTTGTGGAGAATAACACGTCTAGTGTTCATCTAATACTGGGGTTACATTCCGAATTTTAAGGCAACTATCAGAAATTTAAAATCCAACACAGCCAGTTATTTTTTTTTTTCTAGCATTCTGTTTTGTTGTTGTTGTTGCACATAAGATAATTTATGAATGCGCTTTTTGAGGAATACATGCTGTATTTTTAAAAGCTTGAACTGATCTCAACCTGACAAGAGGTTCACTTACGTAGGGACACAAGAGAACCGAGAGTGATCAGGGGAAGGCAGATTCATATTTCAGGACTTGAGTTTACTTTCTTTTATAAATGTATTCATGAAATAGCGGTGGAATTAGTAAGTGACCACAAATTTAAATCAATAATTGCTTCTCATTCTTTCTGTACTCTTGCACTCTTTCTTTTTTTTTTTTTTTTTGCATCTATATCTGTGTATCTTTTTCTCTCCTTTTCTTTGTATATCTATATGTCTCTGTCTATATCTGTCCCTTTGTCAATCTCTCTCCTTTTCTCTCTCTGTCATCTTTTCCCTTCACTCTCCTTTTTTTTCTCTCCCCTAAGGAGTCCATCCACAAATACGGAGATGAAGTGCCATAAATTAAATGCGCATGTGCTGTGACTGCCTGTATTAACCTTTCGTAGAACTGTGCTTCCCTGGAAACTGTGGACACTCTATATAATCCCAAGATCTTTTGCTTTGATCTGCTCTGCTCACTCTTCTCCTGGCTTTTGTGGATTCAGTTCTGCTTTTCACCTTTAACTTCACTGCCCCTGCTGTGCCATTCACATGTACTCCGTCATTTCAGGACACAGGCATGGAGAAGGATGAGAGAGTCTGCCTTTTCTCAATCCCTAAGCAAATAATCGTTACATTTCTCTATCCCTACTTGGAAAGCATTTTCTTACCATCTGTGGATCATATAATGAATGACTTTTTTGAAGGAATGTTCACATATCTTATCTTGCTTGTTATGCACATCATTTTTCAAACCTTGGAACGATGAGATGGCATTTCAAGTAAGGGTGGTCCCACAAATCAAATGTAGTGTGACTTTGGTTTCATTTCTTTGTTGAAACATCTGGTCTTGTTTAATGCACAACAAGAAAGAGGTAGGAAACATGTAAAAGTCCTCACTGCCCTTAGCTCTGATTGCTTTCTTTTATTGCCATTGTATTATGAAACTCACTGCCTCGAGTAGAGAAAGGAAGTTAATTCCACAATAACTATATTTGCCAAGAGTAACTTGCATGTCCATGGGCATGAAGGCACTGTGTGTATTGCTTTTCCACATTCTGGTCTGGGACTTCTGTCTTGAACGAGGAAATTTGAGGCATAGGTCACTGGAGTCTATGGTGACATGATTTATTTGCAACAGTACCAGGTTAAATGTCACGATATTAGTAAGGGTCGTGTGGCCACTGCTGCCCTTAAGTTTTCCAGTCGCAAAACAGCACTTTTTCCCCTCAGAAATCCTAAAACTCTCATGTAGGAACAAAATTCTATACCTTATGGTACACAGACTTCAGGTTGTCAATATTTGTTAAAACGGCATGATGCTTACTAGAGTACAGCATTGGTCTCCAGAGCTAGCCATGTGTGGCAAACCAGGTGACTGGTTTATAGATGGATAGTATGCTTAATATAAATCCAATCACTTTTACAGAGTCTCTCTTGAACGCTGGCCTCAAGTCTTGGCCTTATTCCCTCCCAGGGTTTAGCAGTTGACTTTCGGCAAAAGGAAAATTTGGGATGAGTGGAGAGTAGTCAGCACAAATTAGACAGATTATCCTTTAACAAATACACAGAAATATCCTTTCTGTTATTGCTTATCATCTTCTGGTTGCTTGGTCATTGGCAAATTTTCTTTCTTGGCTTTGTCTGCTTTGCAGTGCTGTGGTGGTGGAGGTGTAGGAGTGGTGATAGTAACAGAAGTCATAATGATAATAGGCAACATTATATACTCATCATGCTTTATGCAACTCCCTATTCTTGGTGTTTAACTCAGTCTTCATAGCAACTTTGTGGTAAAAATCCCATGATACTGTGTCCTACAAGTTTAGATGTGGTTGGCAGTTGGCTCCAGATTCCTTGAACTTATCAGCCAGCTAGCTAACTTTGGTCATTTCATTAATCTGGCAATAATACCTTCTCGTATGTTATAGGATTGAATATTTGGATTCCATGAACAAAGATATGACAGGACTCACTATCCTATTAGTATCCTCATTTTACACATTAGAAAATTGAAGTCTGACTTACCTTTTTTTTTTTTTTTTTTGAAAGTTTTTAGTTTATTAATCTGCTCGTGAAAAATCCAAAATGGACACAGGTAGCCTTTACTTCAGCACCTTTACTCCTTCGGCTGTGATCCAATCTGCAGCTCACTTTTTGCCATCACCAACATTGGCCTTTGCAGTCCCCCTGACTTTCTTCATTCTGTTCTTGCGTTCCTTTCGTTGCTTTCTTGAGGTCTTTTTCTTCTCATACAGGCCATGTCTTGCAAGTCTATGTTTGGGTTCATTTTTCTTTGCATAATCCAGGGAGTCATAAATCATGCCAAAGCCAGTTGTCTTGCCACCACCAAAATGAGTTCTGAATCCAAATACAAAGATGACATCCGGTGTGGTGTTGTACATTTTGGCTAGTTTTTCCCGAATTTCTGTCTTAGGCACTGTTGCCTTCCCGGGGTGAAGGACATCAATGACCATTTGTTTCCTCTGAAGTAGTCAGTTGGTCATGAACTTTCTAGTGTGGATAGTTAAGGTGTCGTTCATGATGGCGGCCTATCTTCAGACAGTCAGGAAGGAAAAGAGCGTCTGACTTACTTAAAGATCACTGCTGGAAGGCAGCAGACATATAGAGTCAGTGTGGCTCCAGAATTCATGCTTTCCATCACTGTGATGTAGGCTGAGGTTTATAAAGATATCTAAGGGAGGGATAAAGCTGTTGCTTAAAGGTTAAGAGACCATGGCTCTGACCCTGGTTTAATTACAGGTACCCTGGGTTTCAGCATTACATCCTATTTTTATCTCAGGTGCACATCGGTGGAGGGAACCAGATATGGTGTGCACAAAACCTACTGGGGGATTGAAGCCAGGAGCTGGTTTCTCAAGTGGCCTTGACTTTGATTTAAGTATTCAAGTTGTGTCCCAATTTGGGTTATATGAAGTGAAGCAAGCCTAACTTCATGTATCGAACATGAGTGTTGTCTTGTGTCGTGCTTTTCTGAATTAGAGTTGCTCTTTCCTTAAGTACCTAAAAATGTCATGTGCCTTTGCTCAGTAAAGTGATGCCAGTAGCTGGCATGAGATCAGTAAGAAACATGCCAAAAATCACTGGATCCTCCATTTGGATTTAGCTTTGGGGAACCCAGGATTGGGAAACATTCTAAATGACTGTGACCATAAATGTAGAGCTCCAAAGTTTATAGTCTGAAGCTTTTATGCCTAGGAGCATGCCAATCTCTGGTCTCAACATAGTCCTTGCTAACATTTAACTTGAAAAAGAAAACAGATAAATTAGACACTATTGGCACCATTGAAAAACAGTCTGGCATTATTTATCAATAACGTTAAAATGTTTATAGGCTTTCATCTAATAACTTCATATCTGAAATAGTAGGAAATGTATACATTCAGAGATATTTGTCGTAGTTTTATTTGTTTCATTTATTTCATTTAACTACAGAATAATATTCTGGTTGAGAAAAACCAAAAATATATAAAGTAAAATGTAAGATTCCTCTTGCAAAAGTTCAACCACTTTTAACAGTTTTGTATATACTTCAAAACTTCATCCTCGTTATATTTTTTCCTCCCCTTCTCATGTATATACACAAACACACATGCATTCATGTACACACATACATATATTCATGCACATGTATATACACATTTAGCTACACATGTATACAAAAATATAATTTCTAAGAAAATTGTAAGGCTATGGATATTGTTCATTAACTTATCTTTTTTATCATATTATGGGCATTTGTGTGTGTGAGAGAGAGCTTGTGGATCTACATAATTGTTTTATCAACTAGATGGTATTCTAGAGTCAGGATATACTGTTAAACATTAAACTTCATAAATACTAAGATTGTTTCCAATGTTGATCATACAATCATGCTGCAGTGAACACACTAGTTGCTATCTTTTGGTACATGTGTAGGGGCATGTCTATGAATCGAATTTTAGGAGTAGAATTGCGGAGTCGAAAGGACACTTGAATCTTTATAGATCGGGCTAAATGCATCTCCACCCTACCACTATCACTGACACAGCTCTACTGATTCACTTTCCCATAAACAACATATGAGAGTACTTCAGGTTTTGTTATTGTTCTTTTTCTAGCTTCTTGAGATCAATGCTATATCTTTTATGTTTTATGATAAATTTACTTTAGACTATAAATTGTCCTTCAAATGCTCTGTTGGCTACCTCTCATTGGTTTTGATAGGTTTTATCAGGGATGATATTAAGAATATCTAAGAACTGGTAAAAAAATTTCAGGAAAGAGGCCATCACTGCCGAGTCTAGCCATAAACAACTGGTATGACTGTCCTGGGGTGAATCTGCCGGATATCAGACATGTGACTCTCACTAGAATTCACTTCTTCCAGCCTATCACCCAACCAAACTCTACAACATGATATTTTCTAAATATATCAAATATGCATTGCTTGTATGTCTTTGATACGACTTTTTGTTTGTTTTGTTTCTTCTGGGATGGCTATTATCAATGAATCTGTTCATTAAAATTCTTACTAATAATTGAAAGTTCAACTTAAATGATAACTCCCTAGCAAAAATATCATTCTTCTATGAACAATTTTGTCATTTGGTTTGAACTTCATATGGTAGTTACTATTGTCATCATTAGGGATGAGTGAACTTTCTTGTAAAGGACCAGATAGTGAATATATCCTGCTTGCTATGTATACACTTTCCACTGTATTCATTCTGCTCTACGTAACATGAAAGCAAGCTTAGGCAATACCTAAACAAATGAGTTTATGTGGATCTGTCCTGATTAAATTAAAAATTATAATTAAATTATTAAATTAATTATATTACAAAAACAGTTGTCCCACCTCTGGGCCATATTTCACTGATTTCCGTATTTTGAGCTATACTATTTAATAGCTATTATAAACTTCTCTAATCATCTCTTCTGGACTATATACTTCTTGGAAATGAGGCTTGTGTAAGTGGCGATGTGGCTTAACCTTTAATTCCTGTACACTCAAGAGACATTTGTTGGATAAGTGAAAAATGTTAATACCATTGCTATTCACCTGTAGAAGTTTTAGTGATTCTAATATAAACAATGAATATTGGAGATATTGACATACCAGCATAAAATTTTTCTAAAACTCTAATTTGATGCCCAATTTGTAGGTAGATTATTCCCTTGCTTGTGTGCTAACTTTAGTTTATTCTTTTGTCAAAATGCTTTTAGGGATAAAAGCAGTATAGTAAAAACTCAGTCAAATATTTGAAAAAGCCTTAAGCCAAAATATGATAGATCTTAAAGGAAGCCTATTCATATTGCAGACTGTGACATTTATTCTTGTTTAGGAAGCTTTATGTAGGCTGTTAATTTGTTTTTGGCTTAGGTAAACCAAGCTATGATAGAGTTTAACAATGATATATTCAGAAAACCAACATAATTGGTGAATGAAATTTTTTATCCTTATTTTTTTTAAATGTCCAGATACGATATTCTTTCGGAGACTTATAGTAGCATATTGAGTTTTGTTTGGTATTTCTCTCTGTTTTTTGGCATTGCTTGAACCTAAAAGCTTTAAATAATCTATACATGAAAATCTCACCTATTCTATCATTATTGCAACAATGGAAGGAATGTGTAATTAATTTATAGGCATTCAGAAGCTGCACAGGCAAAACACATATAAGCTGTTATTAATTGGATGGAAAAGAAAATAATTAATAAAAACCCATAATATGCACACACAGAAATACATAAAAATAAAAGAAACTCTATGTAAATAATTAATGAATTTAAAAATTATAAAATGTGAAAGAAATTGTGTATTTACACAGTGAAGATTTGAGAAGAAATAATTCTACCTATTGATCATAAAAGGTCAAAAAATACAGTAATGTCACATAATTTAAACTGTGTAGTTCATCTTCCAGTAGTAGAAGGAGTTTGTTTTACTCATCTTTAGTTTTCTTCTTACAAGACTACACTCGTTTTATCCACTCATGGAAAGAACAGCTTGTCTTATCACCCTCCAGTGGAAATGAGTTATGAGCCTTTTATCTGGAGTTTACAGGACAGCTTTAACCTCTTTATAGTTGAACTTCAGTGATGAATGCAATCTTATTTTATCTTAGTTAATTTTTTTCCCAAGAATTCCTTTTCCTGTTCTGATTTGTAGGTACATACAAGATAATAATAGGAAAGATCAAATTACCCTATTTGAGATCATGTTAAACACTTTTCTATTGTCCTGCAAGTCGTCATTATTAATTTCCTGTTTCTTTTTCTGTTCATATCAATCTAACTAGAAAAAACAGGCATTTGAACATTCATAATAATCTGGTGTCTTCACTGTATTTCAAAGTAAAGCTTGTATTTTAAGCATCTTAAAATATTTTTGTGGGCTAAGTTGGTTTACTACTTCTTAGGTTTATAAACTAGGCTGCCAAGAATTTTGCAAACTAGAAATGTAGTGACTGAGGTAACAGACTGAGGTGTCTGTTGCAAGACAAAATGATCATTCACAAAGATGCAGAAGCCCTAACCTGGGTTCTGTGAGCAATAGCAGGAAGAATCAGATGTACTGCATAAGTCAAATGGATGGCCTTATTTGGTATCTGGCTAACATATCACTCTGGTTAATATATCACCCTCAGAATGCAAGGTCCTTACTGTTTTAACTCATCAAACACAAGAGATCCTTCCCATGGAACATATCCTCCCCTGGCACTGATTAGCAATTATTTCCGAATGATTACCTTTGAATGATTGGACAGAGTTTGCCAAGTCACAACCAATGTAGGTCATCATGGATTACCTTCTTTCCTTTGACATTTAATTAATTTATTCACACATTCATCATGTATCTTGTGCCAACTGTGGGCCAGGTATTGTGCTACGTGCTAGGGATGCCAACTTGAATGAGACAAGATCTGGAACCTTGAGAGACTTATAGTAAGTAATAAATATGCAAATCAATGATTACAATTTTATTAGTGCTATAATGGCAGCATGAATAGGATACTAGGGGGGCATAAGAGTATCAAAATCAGATTCAGGGAAGATACCCTAGAGGAAACAATATTGAGACTGAATTTTGAAGAACAAGTAGGATTGTTAGTTACAGAGCATTGAGACAGCATTGTAGCGTGTATCTAAGAGATATAAAACAGGACCAGGTATTTAAGTAATGACAAATACTTCAGCATGGCTTGAGTGATAGAAGCTAAGGGATATAGGTGGTAGATGTTGAAGCTAAGGATCCAGCCAGAGATCAGATCACCAAAGATGAAGATGCTAAACTAGGAAGTATAGTTTGGGACAAAATGACATAAGTTAAGGAAAGGATTCACGTTTCCCATTTCATAGCGTTCCAGCACCATGCCAATTCCATGTCACACAACCACAAAGCTCTTCCCTTGCCTCATTCAGTGCATTTCTATGGGGTTTGGGATATGAGCTTAAAAGTAAAGGCAGGACTTCTTTAACTTATTTCAGTTGTATCTCTTCTGTTAAGCTGGGGGCCTACTCAGCCTGCCTTCTTCTTGTGAGCAACTTCCCCTTTATCTATACTGGTTTGACTGTATAGAAAAAGATGCAGAGATGCCGTAAGGAAGGCATAAGCGAAAATAAGACAAAGCCAGTATCTGCTGTGGGCCAGGCATTGGGCTGGACCATTTACACAGTACCTTATTTAATCCTCACCATGTCTATTGATATTATTCTCATCTCCATTTTATAGATAAGTAAAATAAGTATCTTGTTTAAAATTGCACAGTAAATATGGAATTTGGATTTTTAACTTTAGTTGATCTGCTTCTAGAAGATCATTATTTGCATATTCTAATACTTCCTTGTCTGGGCAGTATTCTCCCAGATCTAAGTCCAAAGTACTTAGAATAGTAATTAAATCTAATACCTAGACCTGCTTCTATTATATTTAAATTGGTCATGTCAGCACATATCAAAGCTCTTAAGGACATAGTCAGTAAGCACCTTTTCCCCTTAAAACACTGCCTTCTTGAACTTTCTGTGCTAATATTCTGGCAGACACATGGTAGAAAGAATCTGTTTTCAGATTCTGGAGCGGGGTTTTAAACCTGGTGCTGACCATAACAATCTTTGAGATCAGACTTGAGTCAGTTAAACTCTCTGGATTTAGTCTGCCATGTAAAAGGAGGCAACTGACCTACCTCATCAAGTCCTTTTCCTCGAAGTACATAGATTTTTATTTTCATAGGTGAGACATTAAATGGGCTATTTAGATCACCTTTGCACAAATTGCCAGCTTTGTTACTGATGGATATCAAGAAGTTAATTTCACTCTCAGATTAGACTACAGTCAGCTGCGAATATGAAGGAACAGAAGTTCTACAAAATAAGAGAACTTTCTCAGAGACCTCTGAAAGGTTCAGACTGCCTGTTTTTATTATAACTCTTAAATATCAAACTCCTTTTAAATGCTCTAAAGGAATTTCATGAAAAGTGTTTTCTCCAAAGGTGAAGAAAGTAGCCATTGACTGAGTAAAAAAATAAATAAATGAATACAGAATAAAAGCTGGATCATCTTCCTTCCTAGAAACATTCTATGGCATATTAATGGAGAAATTCATACTATCACAGAGAAAAATTGACAAACATGACATAGGTAACTTGGAGATATTTAATCCCAAGAAATAATAGTAAAAGAGAATGTATTCACTTACAGAGGAATATTTTTAAAGGAAGGATTTGCTAGCAGATTGAGTTTCTATTTTGTGTTAGCTATTTATTAGTGAACTCATAACTTTGCTATTCAGGCAGCTTGGAGTCATAAGAGATGTATTATAGAAAAGCTATTATTTTTAGTTATTAAGAATTTGAATAAATAACTGTGGCCCTTTTTTGAAGTGGAGGGCTATTAAGAGGTACAGAAATGCAGATAAAAATACTCCTTAATAGAAAGGTCAGTTAAATATAATGTGACATATTTGAAAGAATAAACTTTGAAGTCAGAGGGCAAAATATAAGCCATGGCTCCAGTACTCTGTTTTTAAAATTTGGGGAAAATCTTTAAATTTTGTTTCTATGTCATGCAAAACAGTGAGTTTTGAGGAATGCATTGAGTTAAGATATCATATGATTAGCCAATGAAGGTACCAAATGACTCATACATCACCTGCTCAGGTCATAGGGCAGGAACCTTAAGATAGAATTTCATAGACCTCTTTCTTTCACTTATAACCTGAATAACCTACACATAATTACCTTGCTTTAAGTATTTTATTGTACTAGACATGGGTTTCCCAAACTTTTATGATATATTAGCCCCTTTCATTGAAATAACGTAATTCTAGCAACTTCCTTGGAAATTAAAAATACTAATCATTTTGACAGTATTACCTGTTGAAAAATAATATAAGACAAATTTTTATTGCTTTCCATTTAACAAATGTTGTGCTCTATTCAGTTACTTCAAAGTTAAATTTGTAAGCAACTTATAAAATATTTGAAAATACAACAATAATTTGAACCCAAAAAGATATCAGATTGCAGTGCATGTTATGTGGCTAAATTCTATAATTTTCTTGAGTTGTTTCTAATGGATGAGATAAAGAAACTCATGTTGTGAGCTTTTTCCACTTGTTATATTTTGCTGACATGAAGACTCAAATACGTACATATGTAGTTTTCCCTCTTGCAATTCCCTATGAAATACTAGGGTCATTTTAATGTTCTGTGTAAGATGAGCACCAATTTTATTCTCGAAAGCAGTGTTCCATATACTTCTTGCATTTTTACCAGAGCTCCTTCATCAATCTAAATAATAAATTACAAGACCAAAAATGAAAGCAGTTTGTACATCTATGAAGGTCAAAGCCACCAAGCTGGCTAGAGATATTCAGCTGAGGGCGGTAACTACTGAAGTCCTGAGTTATGGGCCCACTTGTCCTCTCTAAGTGCTGTGCATGCTCACTCAATAAACTCTAAGTGGCTCTAAATGGTTTCCTTTTAAGAAGAAAAAGCATGTGTGGTGTGTTATTTAATTCAATGATTTTTCAAAACTAGATATTATAATGGATCCCAATCATGCCCTTAATAATGAGACTGTACAAGAATATGTGATAACACTGTAGAAAAAGAAATAACAATGGTTTTGCCAGGCACTGAGCTTAGGGCTATATAGAATTTTCTGTAGGATGCTCCATCTATGAAGGGCTCTTCCTCTCTTTTATTTTTTTTCATTTCTGTCCTTCCCATTTGTTTTCTTTCTTCATTTTCTTCTTTTCTACCGTCTGGCTTATTTGAGTCAACCAACATTTACTGTATCCCCATGAAAAACCAGACATCATAGGAGGAACTGAGGATACGAGAAATTAAGGAGTTCATGATCTAGTAAAAAATGTTTTCTGTGTTTTTTGTGTGTTTGTTTTTAATTTATCCGGAGTTTATGTTTATTTATATATCCATACATGAGTGCATAATCACTTTGGATGCCTTAAAATACAATAATATTCTGCTGCCTCTATCACCTAATGTAATCCTCCACATGCTGTAGACATGATTAAAATGCTCATTCTCTAACATTCAAATAGATCTGGTGAAAATAAAGTGTACATTTTATGAGTTAAAAAATCTTAGTCCTGCTATTCTTGATTATAGTTCTTTTAAAGTACCTAGTCCAGATCAAGTCAGTTGCCATGCTAATTAGTTTTCACATACAAACAAACAAACAAACAAACAAACAAAATGGCCGTACTCCAGACACTGGTCTTTCTATTTCAGGAAAGTTGTCATATAAGAAAACCTCACTATATGCAAAGGATTCGTGGATGATTCCTTGGAGTTAATTTTCATGGGCTTTAGAAGATACTTAAGGAGAGGGTTTATAAACGATTGCCATAAGCTCTTTAGCTACTTAAGTCAAATAGGGTAGCACCTCTTAGCCATTCAATGAGTAGTATGGAGAATTTGTGGGGCTGCCTAGAACTCTAGGGCAGCCTATTTTTTGAAGATTATGCTTTTGACCTTTCTCGCTAGAAGTCATGCATTCATCTAATAAGTGTTATTTAAGTGCATGCAGTGTGCCAAGAACTCAACTTGGCCTCACCATGGAGATGGAGACCACAAAATTCTAGTCTCATCCTCTCATCCGTCAGAACCCAGCAGAAGTTGGTGCTGTTAATGTCAAGAGCAAATCAAGAAATCAAGAGAGACTGAAGCTCAGACACATTGTCACTGGTGTAATCTCCACCTTTGAAGGTGCTGCTCTGATATCAAATTTTATACGTGCACACACACACACACACACACTTGACAAATTAACAGACATAAATTATTTTTGTGCTTTATATGTTATTTTTTGAAGTAAAATCAGGTATGTACTTCAGCTTATTTTTCACACAAAGTTGATTTTTTGGATAATAACAATATAATTTATGCTAGTTGCAGGATTATCTACAACCACCATAGTAAAGAAAAAAAGCTGTAAACTAGCTCATATTATTACTGTTATATTTTGAATTTTTGGACAGAACTGATTTAATAATTTGGCAAACAAGTAACTAGGGTAACTAGAAAATGCTGAAATTTAAATCTATGTTATTTACATTATCTGGATCGTTATATGGCCTAAAAATGCATGTTTAACTCCAGCGCACATAGTAAAATTAACAGTAAAAAAAAAAACAAACATCAGAAGCCATATGTAGTATGTCTGTGGTGCTCTTGACACCCCTCTATCTTCTCTTCTGAAATGTATATTCCTTCTGATATTGTACACATACAGTTACACACACACACACACACATACACACACCCCTTAGATGGACTGAGTTCTAGATGAAATTTAAAAAATCAATAATTTAGTATCTCTTCATATAATTCAAACCCCTTCTTACATCCCGCATGATTTTTATTTAAGCATGTAAGCAATTTTTGGCATGAACTAAGCTTTTTAAGACTTTATGCCATTATAGGAATTTTTGGAAAACACTGATGAGGCCAATAAAATAACATACTGATTCAGATATTACCCTTGTTCAAACAGGGCTCTCAAATGGGTCCTATTTTCTTGGATTTGCCCACTCTGAAAAAAAAAAAAATCACTGCAGGCTAAATTATTGTCTTTAACATACCTAGAGATATTTTTATTTTATTTTTATTTTTAACGCTCACTTTATTAAGAGGACAAAGGAATTCACTGGAGTGGGAATAACACAGATTTTACTGTGCAATGAACTTAAATGCACTTCTATAAAGTAAGTCATGAACACTGATTTCAACCTTTCATTTTCCTCAGGAGGGGTCCAGTTTGAAGCAGCAGTCACTGTGGCTGACGGAAAAGGCACAGTATTCTGGTCTGGTCTAGGTTCTTCTTTCCTTATTCAGTTTCTTTTGTTGTTCCTTTCTGTTTGTACTGCTCTTGTGAGCTTCTTACTGTTCAAGCCTCGTAGCTATTTATGGATTATGCACAGTTTGGGCTAATATGATTAACATTTGCCGTAAGAGCCAGGTCTTTGCATGTAACTGGTTCTCTTTCAAAACATGTGGCCTCCGCCTGGATGACTGGCTTGCTACGTAATCTGGAACGGCCATGTCCTGGCCCTCTCTGTGCTTCATGTTTGGCCGTGGAATATATTTCTTCTGTCCTGCTGGAGTGGGTAGGATTGTTTGAACAGGAAGAGTCACTTCCTTGTTATGCTCTCCCAGCATTGTAGAGCTCCAAGATGTTTCCCATGTGCCCTTCCATTAAGCCCTTACAACCTCCTGCACTAAAGTTTAATCACTTCCCTCGTAATATCCTCAAGAAGACAAGAGCTTTCTCTCCTAATTCTTTCCTTCTCTCCTTTTTCTTTTTCTCATTCCTTCTTTCTCTTTGCTTACCTCGTATTCTTTCCAGCCTGCCTGCCTATCTGCCTTCCTTCTCTCCTTCCTCTCCTCTTTCTTTACTCTCGTTATTCCCTTTGTTTTCCTTTTCCTCACTCTGTTATTTTTTTTTTTCTGATTTCATGTTGTTTCTGTTATGAAAACTAGATCCTAATTAATGGAACTTTGTCATATTTGCACACAGATGAAAGGATACATGCATATAATGATGAATTGCTGCATTCTTTTAAAAAAGAGAATATTGAAAACAACTTGAATGTCCATTAATAGGGGACAAGTTGAATAAACTATAGCATGTCCGTAAAACAGAACACTCTGTAACTGCGGAAAAGAATCAGGAAACACTCTATGTATTAAGTTATAAATACCTCCAAAATATTTTCTGAAGGGAAAAAAAAGACAAAGTGCACAACATTTGTATTTTATATTTCCTTTGTGAAAAAAGGCGGTGGTGGGAAATAAGATTATATTTTACATTTTATTGCTCTTAGTAAACACCAAAAAATGTGTGTAGGAAACTCTTCCTGGGTGTCAAGGATAGATGGGCTGAGGAATATTAGAAAGGGAGATTTTATTGTTATGCCTTTTTGTATTTATTAACTTTCAAAAGTATGTTAATATATTATCCATTCAAAAAGTAAAATAAAATAAGGTAAGCCTGGGAAGCCAATGTAAGACTCAGTTGAAAGAAAACTATCCCATTAAATTCATATATATATAGATATATATATATACACACACACATACACACACACACATATATATAAAATTGACATGACTAGTATATTTATCCAAACTCATAGGTGTTCTTCTAGAATATTAGCTATCTATGGCTTAAATTATGTAAAATTGTCATTTTTTACTAAAAACCCTTTTAAATATTGGCAATTTCATACTATTAGCCTAATCTTTCCTTGTCTTAAGTTGAGGCATCAAAAATCTATCACCAGGTTGCCTGAGCTATTACTATCTTTAAATTCATTCTTCTCCTGTGCTTTTTGGAGTCATATTTCATTAATTTCCCCAGGTCACCTGGATAGGACTATGAGGTGTGGCAATCCTGAATCACCTTTCCATCCCTGCTTTATTAATTTTACACTTGGCTGTAGATTAAACTGTCATAATCTACCACTGAGAGTATGGTGTTTTTTTTTTTCCTAAGAAGTCATTCTGAATCTCAGGCTTTCCTTGAAGATCTAATATCTTCATTGCCACCAAATTTATCTTTATACAATGCAGTTTGACTCCTGTTCCTTTTTACTAATTGCATCCCATGTCTTCTCACTGGCTACAGAATATATAAACTCCTTGGAAAGCACGCAATTCAGCCTCATTCTTATCTCCACCCACCGATCTTTTCATAAACTCTTTAACCTGTTCTTTCCCCAAATTATGATCCCCAGTAAGTCTCCATGGCTTTGCTAATTACTTTCTGTTTATTAAAATGAGCTTCTTCACCTTCTATGTCTTGCAAGCATCTTATTACCATTTAAAGGTTTTACACAAATAAGTCTTCTCTCTGTAGTTCTGATTCCCAAATATCCACAATCAATCACTTGCTTATTTATGTTTCCATGGTCCTGTGTAACTACCCCTATTATAAATCTAGTCATTAGAACCTATTCCAGATATTTGTTTATGTGACTACCTACCTTCCTCACTAGCTTCTGAGTGATTGGCAGCACAGATAAAGGTCTTGGTTATCCTTGTATTCCCTCATCCTGAACTCAGTGTTTGGTATAGAGTTTTGTGATTAGTAAATATTGTTTTATTGAGTAATGCTTCAGTCTTACTACTGGAATCCTTTTTTCTTTTCTGTGATGGAGTCTTGCTCTGTCTCCAGGCTGGAGTGCAGTGACGCAATCTCGGCTCACTGCAACCTCTACCTCCTGGGTTCCAGCTATTCTCCTGCCTCAGTCTCCCAAGTAGCGGGGACTACAGACGTGCACCACCACGCCTGGCTAATTTTTTGTATTTTTAGCAGAGATGGGGTTTCACCATGTTGGCCAGGATGGTCTGGATCTCCTAACCTCATGATCCGCCCGCATTGGCCTCTCAAAGTGCTGGGATTACATGTGTGAGCCACCGCACCCAGCCTAGAATCCTTTTCTATATGGAAGGAAGTATTTTAAAAATCCCTTTTAAAAAAGTTAGGAGACTAATGTTAAGGAAGGCTTTGGGAGTGGGGAAAGAAATTCCTTTATATTAAGGACCTGAAAATTGAAAGTCCAAAGCGCACCCTCTAATTTGTTCATTATTCACCATAGGACATGATTTAGTTTTGAATGTATTCTACCAGGTTCTCTTTATCTCCCTTGCTTCATGTTAGTGTTTATTTTGATGATGATTAAGGCACTATACTACTAAGAATTGTGCTGTATTTTTGTAAGTTATACCTGAAAAAATCATGATTGTTCCTGTTGCTTTGAAGTCTTATGTATATATTTAATTGTAAAAGTTAAGGCTACCTCTATGTGATAGAGTGTTCTCCAAAAATGCCCTACAAATTTGGAGTGGAGGACAAATGACAGTTTTCTCCTCCTACTTCCTCCCTTCCTCCTTTTCCTCCTCCTTCTGTTACTTAATATTATCACTATTATCATTATTTTCTTCTAATCTGGAAATACAATAGCTTAATAGCCTAGCCTAGCTGAGTTGGACTTGTATATTTGTTGAAAATATTCAGCTATAACTTTGGAGTAAATACTCATCATAAAATGAGAATTATTTGATGGCGTGTAGTCTTGTGTATTGCACAGACACATTCCTGAGTGGCCCATAGAGTTGCAGTGAGGTTTACTGTAAGGGAGTATTTGAGCCATCATGTCTTTATTTTATCCAAGGTTTGCATGCCCTGTTTCCTAGGTCCTAATAAAAGATTGTATGTACATGTAATTCACTGTTGCAATTTCAGTTCATCAAGATTAGCACCAAGGAGCCATTATTGATCACGTTAGAGTGAGGCAGGTAGAATGCTAGAATTTTTTGAGGATGAAATAAAGTGATCTTAGTTTCCGACATCTTAGTTGTTGGATGCCTTCCTTTTTCTTTTATCAGCTAATGGCATCATGCAGTGCATTTCCTTCAACTGTTTGCAGAGTGCCTCTCCATTTACACAATGTGGCATGTTTAAGTAGTTTACTATTACTATAAAATTCTTGGCTTACTGTACGTTAGACTTTAAAACTTAGAAAATTTTCTGTTGAGCACAAGAGTATATAATGGCGAGCATGACTTTAAATATTGAAATGAAAAGTCTTTGATAACAATTAACTGTTTCATTATCTGTTAGAAGTGATAGATATGTTTTCTGTAAATGTGAATAAACTGAAACGAAATTTTAAAGCTTGTGGGATGAAACAAAAAAGGGACATTTAGTATTACACAATTTCTTTCAATTCCACCATCCCTACCACCCAACCCTTCACCCCAGAATTAGGATTGCTCTGTTGCTTTCCACAGGTTCCATGCAATAGTTAGATGATTTAAGAACTTTAGAATATGTCTTTTTTTTTTCCCTCAACCTCCGGGTAAATTTATTGATAGTTAATGTTGCTAGTCTTTTCAAGGCCTAGAAAATTGTTCTCTCTTTTCTTTACTTAGTTAACTTCTATTTTTCCTACTAATGAGAGCTCAGGTCTTCCTTACTATGCAAAGCTTCCCTGACCTCCTCAATTGGGTTGCTCAGAGCACTGCTTACTTGGCACACCTTCAAATTCACATTTGTTTACATGATTATTTTTATTAGTCTTCCTTCCCTATTAATCCAAAAGCCCTATAAAGCTGAGGGCAGTCTTTAACTCCCTATTGCATTATTAATTCTAAGTGTAATGTTTTACACATACTAGTCACTGAGTAAATATTTTTGAAACATGAAAGAGTGTTCAGATGTAAAAACACTCATTTTTGGCTATAGAATATAATTTGGGGTATCTCCATCAAATGCATACTTAGTTATGATTTTATTAATTTTCCGCAATTTAAATCAGTATTGTTTCTTTACTCTGAAATGTAAATTAAGGTTCGTGTTTAATGCCTCTATACAGGTACAATATATGTTTTTGGCTTTTAATTCCATAACGTGTATTTTTACCCCTAAAATTCAATTAAATGTTCTCTAGTTGGTTTTCGTTGGGGGGAGGGTGGGGGATTGTAAGATAACCCTTTTGGTTTTAGGGCATAACTACATCCATACTTTTATAACCCATTTACAAGTGTTGTAAGTATATGAACTTTAAAATGTATATACAATTCTTCAAAGCTCATGATGTAATTAAAATTTGGAAGAGCAGGTGGTTGAGAAGTTCTAGTAATTTATTGTGTTACTCTAAGATTGGAATCAAAAATTTAAAAATCACAGGAGAATCTATAGTTAGCATGTGTCTAATTGATACGCAGCGAAAACCACAGAAAGCATTTGTTGAAAGACTCATAATGAAACCGAAAGAAATACTCCATTAGGAGTTAAGTCATAGAATAGCATATAGAAAACTGAATAAGGTTTAGAGAAATATCTTACTCTTTGACTCTTCTTTGGGCAGAAGGTGCTACAGAATATTAACTAGATAGATTTTCATGATTACCTATTCAAAGAAAATGAAGTATTTTGATGTGCCATGCATTGAGTCAAGCTTAATGCATATTTAAGCACAGTTCGAGCATCTGAGTGGTAAACTGGTCTTTTACTCCCTAATAGAATTTCTGTTCCTGACATGGAAAAAAGTCATGTGAAAAATTTGAAACTTTTGTTATATTCACAAGATACTTTAAAATCTTATTCATTTCTCCAACTTCTAGAACAATTTGTCCTGTGCAACTATTCAAATCTTTGTGAAATATACATCTTACTCTATGACATCACTAGGGACTATAGCCAGAATAGACCAGGCATTCAGAGCTCTATGTCTGTACCACGTAGACATCAGACAGTGTTTGAACAAAGCACAGATCTGACACTTGCACTATTGCTAATTTTTGACCCCTGAATACCTACGTTTGAATATACCACTGTGTGGGATTTTGGTCTCTATTTCTCCACACAACAAAAATCTGCCTTCCTGGATTCCCATGGTCCTGTTTTCAGAGTGGGTGTGTGTTTGTAGGTGCTAGCAGTATGTTTGTAATTCCAGTTATGATTGTCACTCAACAGCTTCTGCATTCAACTATCTCTGTACTGGATACACTTTGGAATAAGTAATACTTAATAAGTAATAATTGAAACTAAACTACTTTATCTAATTTATGAAATCATTTGGGCTGGAAGAGCCCTACAGTGAAATACATAGCTCATGCCCTTTTCTGGAATAGTGGGATAGCTTATTATTGTCTATAAAATCCATTCTGGGTGGGTATCTATTCTCAGCCTTCATTATCTACAGTGATAGCAATTCCACAGTCTCCCTTGGCAGCCTTCCCTATTGCTGAACTAGCCTTGCTTATTAATCCTATAATAATACCTTATGTTCTCTAAATATTGAAGCAGTGCTTAAGTTTCCCCTGCTAACTCATTCCTCCCTGCCCACCCTGTGAAATGCTTCTAGTGGGGGAATAATTATATAAGCACACAGCACCAAATAATGTGTTGTGCAGCCTTGTCCTAAGGCATTCCACAAAGGGCTTGTTAGGATGGACGTTGTCAGTCCATAGAAAATTAAGCTATTAAATCTGCAGCACCCGGGTGGTGATTGAATTGCTTGTGCCACTGGAATAAAATTGCTTTGCAGACATATGAATTTCACAGCTAGTAGTGACCTTCCCTTCCTGCATGCTCTAATTGTATTTTTATATTAATGCAGTGATTTAGGGGCTATTTTGGCATATTTGTACTGGGGCTGGGACAAGAGTATTGGCTGGACATTTCTTAGAGGGTGTGGTCCACAAATTTTTCCAGAAACTGCATTGATTATGCTGATGGGATTTTCCATCAGTCTGTGCGCTGCCTGGTGTTGGCACTCTTACCCATATCTCTTTGAATCCCTTTTTACTATTCCTGCACTCCCTTTCTCAGCTTCTGGGTGTTTGATTTGTGCAGGCTAGCACTTGTGACTTTCCTCAGAGGACTGTCTTAGGACAGCTGGAGACCTGAGGTACCTGTGAGTTTCACTTCCGCCCTGGTGTTTATAAGAGCCCAGCTCCCTTTCCTTAAGTTAAGACAAACTCCAATATATAACTTACAGTCTGTAATTTCCCAGTAGGACCAAACTAAAGTTACCCTTCGTTGAACTTCACTTGAAAAAGTACTCTTGCTTGGCTTATTTCCCTTCTCTGTCTTGTTTCCCCATGATTTCCTTACCAATTATCCTGGGAGCACTTCTTTAATACATTTTACCCACAAATCCTCATCTCAGACTTTGCTTCCAGGAAACCAAGACTTGAGACATCATTCCTTTTTCTGTGATCTACATAGAATGTTACAGTCAGGCTTCTCAGCTTCGAGTGGCTAACCAGATTTCTCTGACTATTTTTCTCTCATGGTGCACACATTTCATCCTGCCCATGGAAATCACAAGGTTTTTTTCCAGATTCACAGGGGCTTGTCCTTAATAGTGATTTGAGTTTTCTGAAATCACAAAACTTATTCAAACCCAGGATAGCTCCTTTTTTTTTTTTCTTCCCTGTTTGCTTTTCTCAAGTGCCACATCTTTCCTGTGCTGTTTCTGAAACTGGCTTGTTCATCTATTAGAGCTCAGGCCACATACTACGTCCATTACAGAATTTGTTTCTCAAACTGGACGGTGAACTCTTTGGGGGAGTATCTGGTCATCAGAATCCCTGACAAGCAACTCACATGGTGTCTTCCACTCCACAGCTCCTCTGTAGTTGGTTGCTGCCTTTTACTGATGAAAGGACTGAAGTATACCTAGGTTTGTGGTAACAGTCTTTGTGACTGCTTCATTTTGATTAGCCTCTTCTGTTTCAGTTTATTCAGATCAGCTCTGAAAACACTGACTGATTTCTCTTTTTTAAAATCCATACATTTTCTATCCCCAATCCAGTGAGTATCAGAATATCAAGATAATCAAGAACCAATGGCAAGTTAGGAAGTGATGCATTTGGAGACAAAATGACAAGAAGCAGTCATGAACATTCTCTTGCCTCCTTTTGTTGTTTTCCTAAGGTCTTTATTCACAAATGAAATGTTACTGTTTTTTCAGTTCTCTCTTGCTCTCACTCTGTGTCATCCTCAAATACGTTAGACATATTAACTGAGGAACATGCTTTATCTCAGAAATGAATATCTTTTCAAGAATGAACGCTGACCTGAATATAATGTGGAATTACCCTAGGCACCAAAGGCAGCTTGCCTGGGCATGATTGTTCCGGAAGCTATTACTGAAATTTAGAACAGCACCCTCAATGTGGTGTCAATGCCTCCTTCAGTTCTGAAGTTTTGAAATGAATACTTGAAACATCCAGATATACACCCTCTTTCTAAGAGTGTTTGCACATATTTGGTGCTCCTCAAGTTTTTCAAATTAATGTTGATGAAATAAAACAATGATCAGATGAATCTGGCACTATATTTCTTGCAAGGACAAAAAGCTATTTTTCAGAATCTTGCCCCAAATATGTAATTGATAACATTGAAAAATAAATAAGGGAGTTTTACTTACGTCCCATGTTCCTGCCATCATTAGCAGACTGACTTTGAAATGAGAATTCAAAGTATTATTAAATAATGGCATTATTCTGGGATGACTTCATACCATTGTTGTAGACTAGCATATGATTTTACTAGTTATTGCTTTCTCAGCTAGTCTCTTAAATATAGAAAAATTTCAGTAGCAGAAGATATTGAAACATTTTAGAAACAGGAAAATCTAACCTTTTACCTAGTAACCATGTACTTTTTTTCATTTGGTATCCTCTTAAATTTGTTTACGTGTGTACACAATCTGTATGTATAGTAATATTTGCATATGTTACTTTTATATCGGACAGAAATTAAGGGAAAAGGTTCTGGCAAACTCTAAAACTATATGTAGTCCATCTTTGAATCAATTGCCTGTTTCTTTCACGGCATGATCCTACCTGGTAGATTATTTCCTTTATTCCCAGAGGTGAACTAGTCAGTGATCACTTGCATCCAGTCCAGTGCCCTCTCAAGGGTTTATGCCCAATTAGAAAGCTGTAGCACTATAATGCAGCATCCGCATGTATAACATTCAGTGCTGAGACAGTGGCTTAAGAATTCATGGGGCTTGATAAAAAGTATAGTTAAAAAAAGAAAATCCACTACATTAACCCATTTTTCTTTAACTCTAGGACCAGACTGAGGGAAAAGTAAAACAACAAAACTGCTTTCAACCTACTGGGCAGTTTAAAATTTAAATTTATAGTGAAACTACAATTAAGGCAATTTAGTATAGTCCCTATTCTCAGTTAACAACTTCCCTTTGGAACTGGGGTGGGCGAGGCTTGAAATATTCAACGAAGAGTGATCCACGTGACTAAGTTGAGTCATTGAGTCTCCATTGCTACAGTGTAATGAAGCCTCCATCTTGAATGAATTCAGCATCTTTAGCAAGTAAGAACAGGGATGCAAAGTTGTCTTTGTTTTCCTAGTAGGATTAGGCTATGATTTTTGATATGACAGATAGTTCTTTATAGGGTACCCTGAAAATCCTATTTAGTATTTGTTTATGCAAAGAAAATTTCTTGTTCAGTGGAGCAAGAGTCAAGAAAATGTAGTGAAACAGAATGGTTAAGTGCTCAGTACTTCCAAGATCAGAGAGATCTGACTTGCTTGCATCTAGCGTTATGACCATAGGCAAGCTATACAATTCATACAATTCTATGTTTTATTTTCCACATCTGTACAGTGGGACTATACTAGAGAATTGATGAAGAGTGAAAATTTAAAAATTATGTCTAAAGTGCTTATTAGCATAGGACTCAACAACTAGCAAATGTTTCTTAATAATGGTACTGTGAAAATTAACAGTAAAGTCATAATTGTTGCATTAGCCTTTTGCTTTTATTATACATTATTACTATTTAAGCTTTTCACAGTTCCTATTTGCAATACAAATATAACTTAATCCTTTAGGTTCATTCCAAGATTGAGAGTTAAGATGTCTTTACTAATATGAAAAAGATTAAGAGGTTAGTTAGCTTAAATTACTTGCTATTCCTAATTTTAATCAAGTATTTTCTTAATATGTTGCATTATTTAGTAGTTAATTTTTCCTGTCCTATAAGAATGCTTATAAATATTCTCATGTCTCTATATTTTTAAGAAACAGTGTTCTGTTTTTATATTAAGTTTAATAGTTTAATGGGTTTTTTTGCAGCTGTGAGGCAGTAGATGATAAATCAAAAACTAATATTTTCAACTATCAAAAAATAGAAGTCTGACAGACTAAATATGGACTAAATGAGGCTTATGGATGATTTATTCTAATTAGATATAAGGTAAATGCTCCTGCAATTGCAAATTTTATTAAAGTCAGAACATGTCGTTGTTCAGGCTTTCCTGCATTGCCCTTTAAAGAATCATTTGAAAATATTTTGGGTCTGCTGTTGCTGAGACAATATGGCTTGGCAGTGTATTGGTAACTTAATAAGCTCACCACATTTGTCATGCAGAAACTGTTCTTTATATGCAAAGCTGTCAGACAGATTGAGTATATAATTCTTCGCATGAAATAATATGATAAAACTCCAGTATCAAATTGAATGCTGTACTAGCGTTTGGAATCTTTCATGCATAGGTTGGAATTGTTTTACAATGGAAGCATTGTTTGATGACAAATACGGTTTTTGTAACATTCATCAGTTATGTTTTAATAGCAGGCATTTTCCCCCTGACTATAGGTCTGCTTTTTTTGCTGTTAACATACTGGAAAATGAAGCCTGCTTCTCAGTTATGTTTGACTTTTTTTTTTTTTTTTAATGGTTAACCGTTACAATTAGATTGCACTGTCAGTGTTGTAGATGTTTTTGTTCCTCCTACAAAAGACTATCCTATTGAATTTTGCCAGTTTTGTGATAGAGCAAACATTATTTACCCCCTTCCTGGTTTTGATTCAGTCTCCAGTGATAATGCTTACTGATGCAATATTTTAAGTCTCAGTTCATCACAGAAGAGAATTGTGTGGTATGTGCCCATATAATGCTTGCTGGTGCAAGCAGTGAGATAATAAATTAGCAGAAATTATGCATACAGTTCATGTGGTACATTCTAGAAGGTTAAGCATTGATCTGTATTTTGGTCAGTGGCAGATACACTCAAAGAACTCCCCTGCCATGTCAATTTCAAGGGTCTAAAAGGGGAAGAAATTGTTACAAATACATACACAGCAAATGTGCTTAAAGCAGCTCTTTGCCAAGCAAGTTCCTGTTACAGAGTGGCCTGGTGCCAAAGCTCTTCTAAGCACTCTACTGCTACTTAATGTATTTGGTATGTGGGAGAAACTCGTAACTCTGGGACTGCCCAGTGTACGGTGTCTGTCACGTCTGAAGTGTGAGCATTCCAAAGCCTCACAGCCACCCAGCTCAGAACTCAGCAGGGAAGACACGAACAGGGGTCAGCCTGAATAGAAAGAGACGAAAAGATACCTTTGTGAAATTTGTCAAGATATCTTTTTCTCTCTTTCCTCCTTCCTTTTTCCTCCCTTCCTCTTAATTCCTCACTTCCTGCCTCCCTCCCTCTTTTTCATTTCGTTTTTTATTCTGTTTTGTTTTTGAGGGGTACTCTGTTCTAAATGTATTAAAATGATCATTAAATATTCATGGAAATTCTTAGGTCTGGACCTGGCATACCTTAATTTTTCAACTGATCAGCCTTTCCGGTTTTTCTTAACAAAGGAAAACCAGATCTTTTGCATGCCATAACTTCATAGCAAAGCCTCCATCTGGAATGAATTCGGCATCTTTAACAAATATGTGTTCTCTATTCAAAAACTATCTAAAAATAGTTCTCAAACAAGTAAGAAAAAAAATATTTTGACATTTTCTTCATGTTTTGTGTGGTAAGCACGGTTTGAAACAGGCTTTCTGTTAATTTTCATAGGCTTAGGAGTCGATGTACTTTTGCGTGCATGTACAACATATTTTGCTCAAGGATGCTTTCTGATCCAAACTATACCATGGTAATTGTTTTTGTTTTTGTTTTTGTTTTTTGCAAGGCGCAATTCTTATCACGAGTCAGCTTTTCCATAAAACTCAATTACAAGTATTCAAAGTAAAATGCTCAATTAAGATCTACTGGCACATGCCAATACTGATTTTGCTTACGTAATTTTACATGAAAAAAAAGAAAAAAGAAAAAACATAATCAACCTTGAGATTTTGTTTGCAGCCTGAACTCCAAAGATCCTGATGGCAATGACTTTACTGTGGAACCAAAGGATTGCTTTATAGGAAAGCTGAGCCCCTCTAAGAACAGCATCACTTCCTCTAAATTATTCATCAGCTGCCATGTCTTAGGAATTATGAAACGAAATATACATATGTGAATATTCTTATACAGAGATATATCTTGCCATTTAATCCTAAAAATAAATTATTAGTCACTCTATATTAAAAAAACTGAAGCTTGCAAAGTTGAGCAATTGTCAAAGGTAAATTGGTATAGACATGCAAACTCAATCCTGACACTGCCTGCTTTTCCCTCATGTTTTCCTTTAGGAAAGATAAAAAGGACAATATATTGATTTGGGGGGTCAAATTCATATTTAAATAATTAGAAATAAAATGAAGTCAAATTCCATGTACCTTCTCCTATTTCCTAGCCTTCTAATACTCTTTGGTGTTTTAAAGTATACAGTTTTAGCAAATCTGAAACTGTTTTTTAAAAATGCTCTCATTATAATTTCATTGTAACGTGTTTAAAATTCTAAAATTAACTCTAGAATATTTATATATAAATATGTATATAATATGGTTAATTATTCTTAACTCCCAAAGCTTATCCCTTTTGTTGTTTTATAAAGATGATTTCAGTTTAAAATTGATGGTCATTTATGGAAATATTTGTAAACTAATGAGTACATTGCTATCACTGGAAGATTTCTAGCACCCAGCATAATGTCCTTGGGATATTTGATACAAAGTGTTAAAAGAAATTCTCCGTATTGATCAAAATTATTTTTTCTATATGTCACCATATAGGTACTAAAATAGTACCTATATGGCCCAAGTAATCCATAAGATGTAGGAATATGTGGCTAGATGCAGTGGCTCATGCCTATAATCCCAGCACTTTGGGATCCAGGGGTGATAGGATTGCTTGAGGCCAGGAGTTGGCGACTAGCCTAGACAACATAATGAGACCCCATCTCTACAAAAAAATTAAAAATTAACTGGTCATGGTGGCATGAGCCTTTTAGTTCTAGCTACTTGGGTGGCTGAGGCTGAGGCAAGAGGATTGCTTGAGACCAGGAGGTTGAGGGAACAGTGAGCTATGATCATGCTGCTGCAACCCAGGCTTGGTGACAGAGTGAGACCCTGTATCTAATTTTTTAAAAAGACTCGGGAATAGGAATACACTAGGGAAGGTTATGTTTTAGATGTTCTAATGTGATATGAAGTTGCACAGAATCAAAGACTAATGTAATAATACAACCATCTGATAAAGCACAAGTACAAAACAACCTTACAATACTACTTGAATCTGCAAACACTGTGTTTCCAGTAGCCTAGGCAGGGGACATGTTTGATAAGGTTGATCTTTCTAAATTACATTTGTGGTGCAAAATGGTTTCTGGTAATTATAATTTAGGAAAAAGCAGGTCACTTGGAAAACAACTCTGTTAACTACCTTATAACCTTGGCTAGAATGTTGTAAATGGAAGGGACTCATCTATTTTGACCTCTCCATTTTTGAGATGGGAAAATTGAGGCTCAGCAGTATCAAGTGAACAGAAAGTCTCAAGACCTAAGGCCAGTTAAAGGTGTAGGGATCCAGGAACAAAATCTGCGTGCCATGGTCTATGCTGTTTCTTCTGTGTTGTGATTGGCTCTCTTTATGCTTTTTATTAAACCAAGCTCCACTTCTATTTTATCTTTGATTTGCATTCCTTTTCATACGCCAGTTATAAACTATCAATTCTAGCATCTTAAATATCACAAATGAGGCTTAGAATGTATTTTATACTTCATCTATGAGTTATATAAAAGCAAATAAGATGTGTCATAATTTATAGATTGATGTCAACTAAAGCACAAAAAAAGAGTAATTGGTTTGCCTTCAGCCCAACAATGTGGCTTTTGTAAACTACAGAATAGAATCTCTCCTGTAAAGGTTTAGAATAGTGGTTCTCAAAGTGTGGTCCCTGGAGAAGAAGTTTTAGCTCCATCTGGGAACTTGTAAGAAATGCAGATTCTCAGATTTCTCCTCAGACTTACTGAATCAGAAACACAGTGGGTGGAGTCAAGCAATCTGTATGTGAAAACTCTTCACATAATTTTGATAAATGCTAATGTGTGAGTTACTGGTCTATTGGTCTAGATTATGCTGTCTAGGATTTCTTCTTCTCCTCTCCTCTCCTCTCCTCTCCTCTCGTCTCCTCTCCTCTACTCTCCTCTCCTCTCCTCTCCTTTCCCCTCTCCTCCCCTCCCCTCCCCTCTCCCCTTCCTTCCTTCCTTCCTTCCTTCCTTCCTTCCTTCCTTCCTTCCTTCCTTCCTTCCTCCCTTCCTTCCTCATCCTTATTCCATAAATAATTTGTGCCACAATTATTATTATATAAATAATTTATTTTTGCTTGAGTAATGTCTCTTAAATATATAGTTATTAAGAACCACTATATCAGCTATTACTCCAGACTTCTGATACGGTTTAGAACAAATTTTGTCACCATGTTATGGTTGAGTGAAACAGCATCATCAATTTTGATATGATTCTTGGCAGGTGTTTTCCTTGCTAATTTCAAATGATTGCCTCACCTGTTTGTCTCTGCCACTCTTGCTACTAATTGTCATCTTTGCTGGCAGACCTCACTAAGAGGTCAGCCACTGTAAGCCAGGAGACTCCAGGATCCTCTAACTCTTGTTGCCCTCTCACCCCCACGTGTGGTACCCCCTGACAGGGCTGTGCAAAGGTTGAGTTAGTAGAGGAAACCTGACTTCTCTAGGGCCTATGCCATAATTCTTCTAGAGATAAGTAGGGAAACCTCATTCTTCAAACTCTAGGCCCAAATTCTGTTTTCACCAACACTGAATTCACTTCATTATCCTTGTCTGCCTGAAGACAGACTAAGACAAATGGTATTTACAAATGAAAATCTTGGGGTCAGGAGCATTAAAGTGTGCCTAATAAGAAATCAGTTGTTCTCTTAGTGTTTCGTGTGCTGGTCTGAGCACCAGGAAGTGGCTGCAGGTCCTCGCAGATGTGGAATTTCTGATCTGAATTTCTGATCTTTTGTCCAAAAATAGTTGGACAGTACTATTTGCAATCATTAATCATGATTATTAAGCAAAGGATTAAGAGAGCTTTACAGCTGTTATTTAACTCCTAATGACACTGCAGAGTGATTAGATCTCAAGTAGACTTTAACACTTTTTTTTTTTTTAAAGAAGAATAATGTGGTCAGAACAGTCATATCTTTTTAGCGAGGGGAACAGTGGTATGAAATAAGCGGTTGCCACACAAGTACAATTCCTGGAATTCTGGCAAGAACTGCTATCTAAAATAATATGTTATTCACAACTCTCAGAAGTTACGTTACCCTTTAATAGAGTAAAAAATTTGAATACATTCATGGAAGATTTGAAGGATAATAGAAATGCCTTGAGAAGAGATGAACTATTGCCTTAAAGTCACAAGACAGTACAGAGTATGTTGTCTGACTATGCATCAGTGTAGGGTGAGCAGCACATTTTGTTGCCTGCAGGTAGGAGGGAAATGAGAGAAGTAGCATCCTTTGCACCTAAGGAGATGGCTGCCAAGGGAAAACACTGTGCAAAAAACCAAGATGGGGCTAGACACAAACATTACCATGCATTTTTGCTGAGGACAGGTCTCTACTGATAGATATCTTCTATTAAAGCACAATCCTAGATCAAAGTAATGTCAAGCACATATAGGAAGATATTTTGATAGAGTTTGTCTGTCTTCTCCCAGGACTGGCTACATAATTTGTGGAGCCTAGTTCGAAATGATAATGTGAGACTTCTGGTTAAAACAACAACAACAAAAAATAAGTATTTCCGAAGTGGTAGCAAAGAATTAAACTAAGTATGGTGTCCCTCTAACTGAAGAGCTCTTTGTACGAGTCTCATGCCCATGAAGCTGGCCTTGTCTTCCTTTAGCACATCTACTTTTTCTGTTTTTTATTTGGTCAATGGGCACCACCATTGGGGTGTTATCTTATGACAGAATGTAATTTTGTAAAGTCTAATTTTAAAATTGTGTATTAAAACTTTTCCCTGAACTTAATGAAGGATTTTGAATACCCTCTCTAGTTGCCAAATAAATTGAGTTTAATGAATCTCAAAATCATATGTGTTCATCATATTCTTTATAGCATCAGTTCCAAGTTTGTACTAGTAAGATTTGACAAAATGCCAAATCTTTTCTTCTGTTCAAAAGTCAAGTATCTTTAGAAGAGAGGAATACCTTTTGCCTGAGTCTATTATAGCAAAAGCAAAGCTGGTCTTACTGTGAAATCCCCTAAAACCAATTCTACTTTTTAGGAGATGTGAAATATCTTGGTTTTCTCTATGTGCTTCGCTTTTTCAGTTTGACAAGATTATTAGATCATAGTATTTCAGTGGCATAGCAGAAATGGTAGCAAATAAAGTACATTTTAGATTTTCTATCCCTCCTCACCATTATATATATATCATTTTTAAAAGTTTAAGTTAAATCCTTTTTGAATAGATAAAATGCTATCTTTAATGCTTTTTAAATTAATTTAAACTTAATTTAATAATTTTTAATATATTTGTCTGTTTTATTAGTTTTCAACATGTGAATTATCATTATCATAAGCTCCATACCACTCTTGCAATGATTAAGGAAAGCTAGCCACTAGCAATAATCCTTTTTCTTGTTAAAGGAAAATGAATCCATGTAAATACGAAAAATCCCTGTATTTATGGAAATAAAAATCCATATATAAAAATTCATATATACATAAAATGCTGTTATATGTATGCAGATATAAATAAAAGAAATCTTAAGTAATGAAGCCTATAAGTGGTAATTGCATACAAAATTTTGAATTACAGAAGAATCAAAATGTTTTGTATATTCTCTCATTTAATTATGAACATCTTCGTGAAGTTGGCTTTATCATCACTTGGTCAGAAAAAGAGATTCAGGGAAATTTCATTGTGTTGCCCATTGTCACTCATTGGAGGATTTGAACACTCATTTTTATTAATTCCAAAATGCATGGCCTTTTCATACCACCCTGCCATCTCAAGCATAATATTATAAATCTTATACGTATTTTTATTCTATCATCTATTTTTATTTCTACTTTTTTATATTAAGTCATATAATAAATATTCAATTTGACCAGCAAGGTTATTAAAGCTCAAGGAGGTAAGGTGAATTGTCTGAGCTTGCTCATTTCTCTGGGAGCCCATCAGAGTCTGGAACATTGCACCGATGACCCCCGGCTCTGTGGTCTTGTCCCTAGACCTCCGCTTGGCTTCTCCTCCTCTTACTGCTCTTAACTAACAGCATGCATTTGGCTTTAGTGGTTTATAATCCTTTGTAAGAATTTCTGCCTATTTAACATATATGAAATTATTATTTTTCATCTCCCACCATCTAAAATAATAATTACCCTCAAACAAGGAAGACAAACTAAAGTCATTTTTTATTCTGAAAATTTAGAACTGAATTCTTCATTTTCAGGATGATGCCAAACACTACTAATTGGATTTCATTTAATTGGATTAAAACTGAAGGGACACATATTTTCTTGAATGTGCAACCTCACCCGTCTTGCTTGATCTTCATAAAACATCATATATTTAGTCAGATTGCAGTTGGGGTAGCTGGTGACTCTAGAGAAGTCTGAAAGTAAGATAACGATTCTTAGTGTGGTAAGGAAATATGTTTTTGAAGTAATAATGTGGAATAAATCAAGAATAGACTGTGCTGAATTTTGAGTTATTTCCAGAAATGGAGGCTTCAGATGTGAGCAGAAAATGGATACTTGGTTTTCTTATCAATTGATTTACTAGATCATCCAAGGGGATTTGAGACCTAGTTCTTTCTACTACTCACAGATATATGGAAGAGCTGCCCAATCATAAAACCAATTTTGAGGCCAATTCCAAATGGACAGATAATGGTATATTTTTATTGGTTTGATTATGTTTTTAGCCAGTTGCCTTTCTGTATTTGGAATATGCTAAAAATTAATTTACCTGTGCCTTACCCATTGTGTCTATTATTGGCACCTCTCATTTCTATTTGAATAAGGCAGTGAAAGTTTAGAATAATTGAAAAAAGAATTGTTTAAAGTATCTCTAAGAATCACAGTACAATAAATAGCTAATTTAAAGCCTGGACTGTGAAAACACAATGGATAAAATAGTTATAGTATGACATAGCTATATGCGGAGGTTATTATCAAGTGGGTAGGGATTTGTTTCCATTGTTATAAAAAATATAATTACCTTGAAACTTATGTTTTACTCCTACTTTGGTCAATTATATGGTCAGGTAAGTATGTGTTAAAATCTATACATAGTGATTGAATTACACAGTTTTTCACACATTATACAAACAGTTCGTTTGTTTGAGAAAGAGTTGAGGAAGATCCTCCAGCCACTTCTCATCATGAAATTATATGATTCTAAGTTTATAAGATACAAAAACGCCAAATAAAAGTTTTTAATGGAAAAACTGATTTACTGGCTTGTGTGAAAGTAGGGACTGAAATTCTAATTAGATGAATGTTATGTATTATATGTTTAAGCTATTTTAAAAATTGGGCTATTAGGAAAGAATTTTAGTGCAACCGGTTTCTTATATCGTTGCTATTCAGTAGGATAATTTTGAAATGGTGAAAAGTTTCTATCTATATATATCTCTCAATTCAGTGATATGTTTGTATCCATATTTTTGATCTAATGTGGTAGTATAAAAACAACCTAAGAAGAGCTTCCATGTATACATAGAGGTTATGAGTTGTGTTCTGAGTGAAATATCTTTTGGGATTGGCTTATAACAAATAAGTATGTGCATAAATAATGCTGTTTGGGGAGTTTTGTAAAAGAAATTTCTTAAGATAGAGCCAGTTATATAAGAAAATATTGTGTTTTCTATTTATCTGGTTGTACCAACACTGATAATGTTGAGAAATCTACATTAATTGACAAAAAAGAACAATGCAATTTGACATATTAACGACTTCAGTCTGAGTGAATTATTTTTGGATCTTTCAAAATAAACTTGATACTTGAAAAAAATATTTACATATCTGTCAAATTAATAGACTATAGTTTCCCTTAAATAGATGGCTAATATTTTACCCTTATTTATGAACAGTTTTTATTTTGTATGTAGTATCAAATCACAGAAAAATATGCTCCTAACTTCAAAATGGAAGACAACATGCCTCTCAACTGGAATACGACTTAGGTCTTGGCTGGAATGTTGGTGAACTGAAGGCACCGGGGAGAGCCAATTCTAACTCATTGTCCACTAGAAAACAGTCCCTTTACAGAATGAAGAACCAAGTATGATGGCATAAATTTAACTTTCCCACTGCTTTTGATCCTAAGGTCACAACTAGTAATAGCGGAGCCAGAATTTGAACTAAGACCATTCTCTGCATTCCTTATTTTGCTATGCTATGTAGTGGACTGGGCTGCACTCTGGTAGTTTGCCTCTATTATCCTTGCCCTTTGCTACAATAATTCACTGCAAACATAAATAATAGTGTTTTCATTTTATAGATACAGAAATGGGGAGAGAGTACAGTACAAGTACTTGCCTAAGGGCATACAATAATGGATGGTGAAGCTGGCATTTGGACTTAGATCTCTTTCCTAAGTATATATTATTGCCTATATTGACCCCAGACAGAAGAAATTACATTTTTCTCCCTTTTCTCCTCCCTCCCTCCTTTCCTTCTTTCCTTACGTCTGTCCTTCCTTTCATTAAAGCAAAGAAACTGAGCTCCCTCATATTTGTAAGGAAAGCCTTTTCGTATCACTTTTATTCATCCATTATTTGTAAAGGCATGTTGTAGACCAGGTGCTGTGCTAGGCACCATGGAGTGCTAAACAGTTTTGAACACTGCCACAGTACCATGTGGTCTGTGGAATTTTATCACACAATAGCAGTAGCTTATTTCCTGAAAAGTAGAACAGACACTCCTAAAAACTTAGTATTTCTCTTAACAAAACAAGGGCAAATTGAAATTGTCCTTGGTTCTGCTTCAGTTCAGCAGTTTTGAATCTTCTTTTGGGAATTGCTGGTAGAGAGCAAGTTCCCAATCATAGCTACTATTTTTAGTTTCATAAGACTCTTGTGTCTATAAATGATATTACCTTTTTTGAGGATAATGTCTTAAATGCAGTCCAAAATCAATTAGCTATTATGTGCAACCAGGCTACTCATTAGAAAGGTGACTGTTCTTTTTTTGTATATACTTACCAGTATTTGGCACCTAGACCACAAGGCAAGGGATTGAAGTAGTCACTGGTATTTTTCTGGGAGTAGCTTAAGCTGATAGTTTTCATGTACATATTTCCCTTTCTTTCTTTCCAAAAAGGATTATTTAAATTTTTCAATATTTAAGCATAGAGGAAATAAATAAAATAGGTTATCTTGTCATTTTCTCCATAAGGAACTTCTTCAGAAAAAACAGTGTATAGATACTCCCAGTGGCTATCACCTTTAACTCAAGCCCAGGACCTACAGATTTCTCTGTAGCTCAACAAAATATCTTTCTACAAAGGACTGTAAGATTCTTAATTATCAAATTCTGTCGAATTTCAGTCATCCTAAGTACACCATTTAGCCAACTGTGATGGCAGCGATATTTGTCTTGTTAAAGACCCCGAAGTTAAATTACTGCTGTACTGTTTTCCTTCAAGGCCGACTTGTTAGTTATGGTGGAAGTGAGCTATTGACTGGGGTCTTCCCCGTTCATCTAGACTTCCTTTTATTTTAAATGATCTCTAGAGCTAGGGGGCAGCAATTTGCATTCTTTATTCAATGAATGCTACCTGATAGTCTTGTCTATAATTTCCCTTGTGAAGAGAACAGAAAGACTAAGAATGAATAAATTGTCTCTTGAAAACTCATGGCTTTATCTGCTTCTGTCACAGAAATGCTATAGATTCCAGTTTTCTTGACTGAGGAATATTTAATAACAAGAAGCTCTACATTATAGCAGTTTCGAAGCAGGAGGAATTTTTATCCCACTCTTTCTGTCTCACTGTTTTTTACTCTCAGCTATACTTTACCTAAAACCTTAGTTTCCCCCTTGCTTTTATGGGGATTCCTCTGAAAGACATAAAATGCCTATCTCCATAAAAAACCCTGTCATAGGAGATAGCTCTTTCCATCTGTGTATTTTACTTGCCTTGCATGTAATTTTTTCATCCAAATGGAAAGCTCACCAGGCTCTAATGAAACTTACTAGAGACTCCCAGAAAATTCATGTAACCAGGTTTATTTGTGGGTCTGATGTTTTAAGGGACAGGCTGACCATCCATGGCCAGAGGAGGCCATTAAGGAAACAGGTTTGATTGAAGTCCTGACACAGATGTTGACAGCATAATTAAAATGATTAATTGGAGTAAGAGAAGTATTTCAAACTAATTAGAAAAATGATTTGGTTATACACCCAGACTGTACATGTGGCCAGAGGAGCCAATTTTTTTTTATATATAGAGAGAAGGGAAAAGTGAAGATATATGTTAAAACAATGTCATTCTTCTTTTATTAAGAGGATGCTGCAAAGTTTAAAACTATGATTATTGTTATGTTGATTTTCCTGTGAGTCTTTAGGTCTGTTATCCCAGACCCTTTGGCCAGGTGGCTGACTGGGCATAGGGGTGCAGCCACGTTCAAGAAACAGGAAATACTTGCATCAAACTGGAGTTGGCCCATATTAACATAAGACAATTCTCAATCACAATAACTATTTACTTGCATGTTGCTTCTCCAGAGAGAATACAAGTACCCTAAATTACCATCAGATGACTTAGCACATAGTAGGGCCTCAATATTTTGTGTGTTTGCTGAGGCAACCAAAGCCATATTTTTAAGTATGGCTAAATAATAGGACTGAGAAATTTTTCTTCCAGTTACGCTTTCATTTTCTTCATCTTTTCTGTTATCTTGTGAATTTGTGAATCCTAGTAAAGGCAATTCATTCTTTTTTTTTTTTTTGAGATGGAGTCTTGCTTTGTCACCCAGGCTGGAATGCAGTGGCACCATCTCAGCTCACTGCAACCTCCACCTCCTGGGTTCAAGTGATTCTCCTGCCTCAGCCTCCCGAGTAGCTGGGAATACAGGTGCCTACCACCATGCCCAGCTAATTTTTGTATATTTAGTAGAGATGGAGTTTCACCAGGTTGACCGGGCTGGTCTTGAACTCCTGACCTCAGGTGATCTACTCGCCTTGGTCTCCCAAAGTGCTGGGATTATAGGCGTGAGCCACCGCGCCTGGCCAGCAATTCATTCTTATACCTTCAGAAAACCTGAACTATCATGGACCAATCAGTTTTAGAGATTATTAATGAGCATTAGCAGGGGCATGCTTCAGAACTCTTTACAGACACAATTTAGTTAAAACATTTCTTAGTTTCTGTAAAAGCAAATATATGCTATTGTGGTGCTGAAGCTCTTTGTATACAAAGTAAACATTACATGAAAGAACTCCTTTGGCTTACAAACATAACATTTAAATGGCTATTAACCATAAATTTCTAACTAAAAGCACTATGAAAAACAAGTTCTTGCCAGATTTCAGGTTTTTCTTCTAGTTGTGTTCTTTGAAGCCTGGTGGTGGGTTTTCAGTTAATGCCTTTGGCTACATGAACAAGGAGTTTCACCAAGAATGTTGGGAATTCCTTTGGTGCCCAAAAGGAAATATGAAAACTCTGGAGGCTGATGAGAGAGACAAAAAATGGGGAAGCCATAAACATCATGCCAACTCCTGTCATTTATTTCATTTTCTTTTTACAATAATATCTGAAATTGTTTAAAAGAATTTTTGAAAAGCATTAAGTTAACTTTCGAGCACCTTTAAGTTTAATGAAAATCAGTACTCTTCAAGTGACACATGAATATGTGTAGGTAAGTTCTCTGTTTCTAGGTCTATAATTTTTAAAGATGTTTAATAAATAGGTTCCATTCATTGCATGCAGGATGCTGACAGATAGGGGAAAGGTCTAGGAGTTTGTTTATTTTAATTTAATAAAACAAAATACACTTGTAATCCTATTAAATTATAGTCTATTTTGTATATTATTGATAATTAAAGTTATTATCTATGGGTGTGTGCATTCGTGATGGGGGGGAAAATGGTCTATTGGGAAGAATGGCATTTTGACAAATCACAGGAAATAGTCAATTATGTGGATTCCACGCAGTTTCCAAGGTTATGACAAAGATTTTACCCCTGAAATTCGTGAACCATAGTCTGGAGGGAGTTTGGATGGAATTACAATTCAAGTGGTTTACTTTGGGAGGAGTATAGGGTGGGGACAGATTAAATGTTCAGTTTATTTCTCCTAACAAAACTCTCCGTGACAGCATCCTTAAGAGGGAGAGAATGCAAACTTGTTTTCTTTAACACAAAATTTCTAGCAGAATGGAGTACTGAAACATTCCAGATGATAAGGGCCTTAAAGCTTAGGTTGGTGATCATAACAATAACCTATTCACAACATTTCAGGAACTGAAACATTAATATACTCAACAAAGTTGGCTATATACAGGAAGTGCTAATGCAGTAAACAACAAATGAATTTTCCAGGATGTTGCATACTTGAAATTTACTAAGTGTACGGTTTCTTTATCAATAAACTTGGAAATTAATTTTTTCCATTGTTTTCCTCTTGTTTCAAGTCTCTTGACTGTCTTGTCATTTAAGTAAATGACAAACAACAAATGAGTTTTCCAGGATGCTGCATACTTGAAATTTACTGAGTGTAGGATCTCTTTATCAATAAAGTTGGAAATTTATTTTTTTCCTCAGTATTCTTGTTTTCCTCTTGTTTCTAGTCTCTTGACTGCCTTGCCATTTAAGCTATTAAGGCTGAAAATAATTCCCCAAAGGGGACATTGAACTAAAATATTTCAGGCAAATTTATTTCTAAAACTTTTAATTTAGTCAGGAAATATTAATAATATGCAAGTGGGGTTGTGCATAAAAGAAATGCTATAAAATGCTACATTGTTCATCGAGCATATAGTAAGACAAAACACTGCATTTACTGTCTCCAGAAAATGAAAGTTAATTTATGTACTTCATCAACAGACTTTATTATAGTGCCACATATTTGTGGTAGACTTAAGGCCGTGAGAACTTTTCACTCTTGACTTCTCCCTGCTAAAAAAAAAAAATATCAAATCAAACCACTCTTTATGTTTAAAAATGGTTACAATACAATAATAAAAATGTGGCCTACTCTCTGCTTTTCACTAATAAGTTGAGTAGCAATTGGCAAAAACCAAAAAATCGTAAACTCTCTGAGCTCCAATTTCCTCCTTAATTAAATGAGGTCACAGAGACCAGGATCTACTTTAAGTAGCAAATTGAGGCTCAATTCTGAAATTAGAACGTGCCGTTCCCATTCAATAATCCATCTTTAATAAAAATGTAGATTAGCAATGTGCCCCATCCTCCCAGCCCACGTCTGCAGTAGAAGGGACTTGAGAGTAAGATGCTTGATGCTTCTTTTTCTTTCCTCTCTTGCAGTTCAACTCATCCTTCAACTGCTGGCTCTCCTTTCTAACCTTGCTAGTGTCAAAGTGAGAGGGTAGGGGAGGAGAGGTGAGGAAGGTAGGGAAGTTCCTACTTGACTTTCTTGAGATGGCTTTGTATAATCTTACCAGGTCTCTCTCTTTCGTGAGATCTTTCTTAGGCTCCTTTGAGGCCTTTACTGTGAATGTTTGAAAGCACATCTGTGACATTGATGATAGATTTTTCTCCAGCTCTCTGCTCCCTTTGCGCCCCATGGAGATCTACTCCTAAAATTCTCTCTGTAGGAATCTCATTAGCTTCCAGTGGTTTTCCTGGACAGGAGACAAAAAAGCTACAACCTTACTCTCTCTATTCCTCTGTAACCCACATCTTGTCCAGGGACATTGATCCCTGACTCCAACAAAGTCTGAGATGCAGGCCAATTCCAGTACAGCTGCACCTTTCCACTTTGTGCCCAAAGCATTCATCAGTTGCTTACTTTGTCCTCTGTGTTTCCTGTATAGGGACCAATCACAGTTCACTTTGCCATCTTAACTATATTAACTCAGAGGAACATATGAAGCTCTCGAGGGGACCCTCTGAAGCTCCTCTCTTAACTTGAGAAACAAGCACAGAACAGCTTTCTCCAAACAGATCTTTAACACAAGTCCTTCCTGGTTTCATTGGTTTGCACTAATTTTTAACCCTCAATGTAGATTTTAGGCCATGTAGCTCTCTGTCATCCTACTCTGCAAATGGTATTGTATGGTGTGTCTAACGACTCAGCTGTCTGCTGTCTGTTTTATCTTGGCGCCTCGGTTAAAGAATCCAATTTAACATACTGTTGCAAATGAGTTAAATTCCAGTAGCCTTCAGAACTTCTTATTTTTTGTTTTCCTTTGTGAATCCATCCAATGAATCTTGATTTATTCATAAAAATATAGTTGTTCAGGCCGGGTGAGGTGGCTCATGCCTGTAATCACAGCACTTTGGGAGGCCAAGGCGGGCGGATCACTTGAGATTGGGAGTTCGAGACCAGCCTGATGAACATGGAGAAACCCCTATCTCTACTAGAAATACAAAATTAGCCGGGCGTGGTGGTGCATGCCTGTTATCCCAGTTACTCCGAAGAATGAGGCAGGAGAATTGCTTGAACCTGGGATGCGGGGGTTGCAGTGAGCCAAGGTCACACCATTGCACTCCAGTCTGGTCAACAAGAGCAAAACTCCATCTGAAAGGAAAAAAAAAAAATCTAGTTGTTCATTTTTAACATTTTCGAAAGTTAGAGTTTTTTTAAAAAACTGTCATTATAAAATTATGGCTAAGAATTAAGGAATGGCTGTTCCTGCTAGTTAACATGGTTCATAATTGGTTGTTTTATGTTTGTTTGCAAATTGAAATGATCAATTGAGTTAGGTTTGGTTCTTTCCTTTTAGAGATTGCCAATATATGTAAAATTTGTCTAGATATGGATTGATGTCCCCAGAACAGAAAATCATGTAGGTAATTATATAAAGTAAACTAATTTCAGTTAGTTTACTTCATGTAAAATGATTGAAAACATAATTCAATCTTAAAAGGTCTTCATGTGATGAAATTGCCCTAAGCATCTCATATATGTAAGGCATTATAAGTAGACAGTACAGGGGCCACAACGATGGATAGAACTAAGCCCCCTCTGTCCTAGGACAAAGCTGATGCTCTGCTTTCAAAGTGTCTGTCTTGAGTGAGCCTTAATCAGCATCGCAAATTGGAGTATCTTAGTTTATTTTGCATGGTAATCGATTGTTTAGGGGAATAGTTTTAAATGTATGAAATAGTGTGTTTTTCTTTTAATGTTAAAGAATATAAAAAAGGACTTGCAAAATGTTTCATAGTCTACTGCACAGATTAGCCTTTTGCCATAAAAGGTAAAACAAAAACTAAGTAAAAACAAAAAACTATATATGTGCATTGTAAAAAAAAAAAAAAAAAAAAAATTAATACTATGGAAAGCTATAAAAGGAAAAGTAGACATCTTCTGTGCCATTTTCTCCTTCCAAATCTACCATTAACAATTCTGTTTTTCTAGAAAATATTATGTGTGTATATTTATATTTGAATATATATAAAATTATTATAGATATGCCTATATCAACTTGCTTACTTGATTTCTTCCCTCCTTCCCTAAGTTATTCATTTTGCTTTTTCTCTTAAAGCTCTACCTCATTCTATTTAATAGCAACATTGTGTTTGCTATTAGTCCACTCTTAATGGATGATTTCATTGGTAATACAAATAATGATGTGACGAACATTTTTCTGCAAATACCTTTATGAACCTCTAGGATTGTATTCTTAGGATTACTTTCTCTAAGAGTTACTGTATTACATCAAAGAAATCCTGAGTTTTCTGTTATTGTAATACAAATTGCTAAATTGCCCATAAGAAATTATCCATGCATTTACACTTTACCCAGTACAATTTTCTGTGTTTCCTCATAATGGTGCTAACATTACAATCACCGTATTTACAAATGTTTTCTAATCTGAACTGTGAAAAACACAATCTCTTAATTTTACTATATATCTACTTCATCATAAAGAAGGATAAAATATTTGTTTATTTTTCCTAGAAACCTACCCTTCCTTACAGATTTTTCACTTTGTGTTGTCTTTTATTGACTTTTTTGAGTTCTTTGTAGATTAGGAAAATACATATGTATTTGATAAGGCATTACATAGATTTTCCCCATTTAGTTTTCTACATTTTGATTTTGTTTATATTTTTCCATATAGAAGCTTAAAATATATGTATGATGATATCTAATATGTTTTTCTTTTGTGCTTTCTAGGTTTTGATGTCTACTTAAATACCTTTCCCACTCAAATTTCATGAATAAATGCAACCATTCTTTCTTCTAGATTTTTTGTATTTATTTTTATATTTTAGTGTAAGCAATGAAATACACATATACATGCTCATAGATTGCACACGCACGCACACACACACACACACACACAAATATGTACAGGTATATAATTTCATTCCAGTCAACTGGACCTAGAGTCCCAACACTAATTGTTGTAATCATTGAATAACTCCTTCTTCTATACCGATTTAAAATTTGGTTGTGTCATTATGGATTTAATTCCCTTATGTTTTGGTTATATTTCTGAATTCTTCTATTTTTTACATTTACTATAGATCTATTCTCCTCCAAAAAAGAGTTTTATAACTTATAATTTTATAATTATTTTTAAGACTATTCTCATTTCTTGAATCTTAATTTTCAAAAATTTTCTGCAACTCTTTATGTCTTTTTTTGAGACAAATGTTTTATTCATTTTCAGAAACATACACTAATTTATGGATATTTCATTTGGGCCTACATTTTACTTATAAATTAATTTTGAACAATTTTCGCTTCTTTATACATTCAGGTCCCCCTTTTATAGTACATGATATATCTATTCATTCACTAAAATATTTTATGGTATGTGCTTGAATTTTAAATTTTTTCACATAAGTGATATAAATTTATGTTACATTCATACCTAGTGTTTTATATGATATTTATTTTTAATTGATACATAATACATATTTATAAGGTACATTTGATATTTTATTACATGCAGTAGAATGTGTAATGATCAAATCAACGTATTTGAGGTATCCATAACTTTGGGTATTTATCATTGCTATGTGTTGGGAACAATTCAAGTTATCTAGCTAGGCTGAAATATACAATACATTGTTGTTAAATATAGTCACTCTATTCTGCTGTTGGATTACGACTCTTATGCCTTTTGTCTAACTGTATGTTTGTACCCATCAACCTACCTTTCTTTATCCCTCTTCTGCCCATAAACACTTCCCAACCTGTAGTTTCTATCATTCTACTCTCACTCTTTATGAGATCAACTTTTTTAGCTCCCACATGTGACTGAGAATATGCAGTATTTGTCTTTCTGTGCCAGACCTATTTTACTTAACATAATGACCTCCAGTTCCATCCATGTTGCTGTAAATGACATAAATTCATTCTTTTTTTTTTTCTTTTTAATGGCTGGACAGCATTTCATTGTGTATATAGTATTTTATGTTTTTGCTTGCTATTGATTGCTTCTTGCCTTCATTATACTTAATACATTTAAATGGCAATGTTATATATTGCTTTCTTATAGAATAATCTTAGTGTTCCTAATATATTATTAATTTGATAGTTGGGTTTTTTTAGGTGTAATCACATCACCTAAGATTAATGATTAATATGTCTCTAGCTCTGGCTTCCCATTTCTATAACTCTTTTTCTTCTTGTCTGATTGCATTATCTAGTACCTCCGGAGCAGTATAAAATTATGGCACATTTTTATTATGTTCTTCATTGTAATGAGAACAATTCTTGTTTCCTCATTAAATGTGATGGTGGCATTTGACTTTGTGTGTATTGGTACAAATAAACCAGATATTTTTATTATTAGGAGTATTTTATTATTAATATTAGACTCGAACTCTATGCCATTTTGCGTTAAAGAGTATAGATTTATAGAAACATTTATTTCTTGGCCAGGTGCAGTGGCTCATGCCTGTAATCCCAGCACTTTGGGAGGCCGAGGCGGGCGGATCACCTGAGGTCGGGAATTCGAGATCAGCCTGACCAACATGGAGAAACCCCGTCTCTACTAAAAATACAAAATTAGCCAGACGTGGTGGCACATGCCTATAATCCCAGCTGCTAGGGAGGTTGAGGCAGGAGAATCACTTGAACCTGGGAGGCGGAGGTTGCGGTGAGCTGAGATCGTGCCATTGCACTCCCACCTGGGCAACAAGAGTGAAACTCCATCTCAAAAAAAAAAAAAAAAAGAAACATTTATTTCTTAAATAGCTATAAGCTACTTTCTTTGCTTGATTGAGGCTGGGCATTTCTGCTGTTCTTTTACTTATAATTAGGTCTATGGGAAGGAAGATTTTGTAATCATGCTTCATTTTGCCATCTGAAATGAAAAGTCTGGTGGGAATATTTTAATTATTCATCATGGAATCTCTGTACAACAAATCAAACGGAGTTATGTATTTTTTACTTGATGATTTTGCTAATGTTGTTCTAATATTCACAGCTTCAGCAACCAAAAACAACCAATAATGTTTTAAAACAACATAATTAATTATTGCTTGAAAGTTTCTACCAAGGGGCAGATGGACTTCTATGAGATAAAATTATAAACCAGGAAAAAGAGAGTTCAACACTTGTATTTTAACACATATACAGTTTCTTATTAGAAAAATTTCATTGATAAACATATATGCTAAGTTATTTTAGATGTGAGCCAAAAGTTCTTTAGAAGTAGATGTGTCCTACATTTGATCTCTACAGCATTTGAAATCACATCAGCTGACAACAACTAGTATTAGATCTGGATGCTTTGCCAGTAATTCTTCTAGTCTCCAGTAAAAGTAAGAGGCTTTCATTTTTGTTTGCTTTTTGGTTTGTTGGTTTTGCTTTCATTTCTGATTGTTGTTTAGTGGTAGGTGCTTTTATGAAACACTTTTTAAAATTACTCTTGCAATTTATTGTTTAATTATTGATATTTTCTCCCTTTCTTAGTGTTTTTCTTCAAACTCTGCAATTAGGAATACCCACATAATGGAACATTTACTACTCTCTCTCATTCTACATATGTGTGTGTATGGTGTGTATATGTGTTTACATATTTGTGTACGTTAATTTCCACAAGTACTTTATGTCCATAAATATTCATGCCATAATAGAATTTTGTTCATTTATGATGCAAAAATTAACTCTGAAGCAAACTGTATTCTTGCTTCTTGTGGTCACATGTTTTCTCTCTCTGTCTCTGAGCTTTGTTAACCCAGTGATAAATTCTGTGGTACCCAGTTGCATGCATACATACATGTGTATGTGTGTGTGAGTGTGTGTGTGTGTGTGTGTATATATATAATTCACTATTTGTATCCATGGTGCACATGCCTGCATGCACACAGGCAGACACACACACATATATATACCCTGTATAGCAAGTCAAGTTTTTAGGGACTTTCCTGAAGTTAAACCAAGAATTTCAATATATTTTACTATTATCAAACAGTATAAGCCCTGCAAACCTGACGCATTCCTTGCCAAAATCAAGACACCTAACAGAGTGGATACTGAGCAAGGGGAAGTATTATCTTGCCCAGATGGTGCTTATTTAGGCAATGCCAGTGCTGGCTAATTTCACTTTTCCTTTATGGCCTCTGCCTCTGTGTTACTTATGTAGCACTCATTCTGTGTCAGACTGTGCTCTAAGAACTTCAACTATATTACCTTACTGAACCATTAAAAAGACTTCTGAGATAGATACCATTTATCCATTTCATTTTCAGGTGGGAAATTGAGGCGTAAGGCATTTAGGCAATGTGTTCAATGACAATTATACAGCTAGTAAGTGCTTGGTTAGCTAGGATGTAAGCCAGGCATTTTGGTTCCTGAGCCCATACTCTTATCCACTGTAGTACTGTATCATTCATCCTGCTGTAATTATTCATTTAATTACATGAGCTCCTGCCAGACTGCATGTTCTATGAATTAGGGGCCATGTCAATCTTGCCTGTCTTTCTATCTTGTGTCATCGTAATGCCTGGTAGGTAATAGGGAATACATAACTGGTTTTCACTTTAAATTGAATTAAAGTAAAACTTTGTCTCTATAAGATCCCTTTTCATATATCTCTCTAATAAAAAACCTGTTTAATAAGCTGAAAAGATGAGGTTTGGTTAAGAAGAGGTGATACAGAAAAACAGCACCACATTTTTCTAACATATGCCTCATCTGGCTTACTGCTTAGCTCTCATTTGTCATCAGTGCACTTAAAAAGTTATTTTGAAAAATTGTTATTTTTAATAGCTTGGACTTTCCTAACACATTACCTATTTTTTAACCAAACAAAGTGATTCCTTATGGGAAAACACATACAGCAAGAAAAAAAGGAAAAAAAAATTATTGATGATACCTGTTTAATTGGGAAATATGGTTGTGTATTTGTTACATCTCAGAAAAAAATGTACAACTCATTATAGCAGCATTTCGTCTTCCAAAATATCAGTGACTCCACAGTATATGCCTTCATTTCCAAAATGAGGGGAAAAGCATTGAGTGTATAGTAATTCCTTTTCTCCCCCACAAAGAAAAAAAACACAGTGGAAATTACATTGAAGAATAATCTACACAAAACAAAAAAGCACAAATCTTATGTTTCTGGTTCAGTGACTTTTGATAAAGGTAACCCATAATTACTAACCCAGTCAAGATATAGACCCGTACTGTACCCCCAGAAAGTTCCCATAGTTTTTCTCCCAGTGAATCTTCCCCAGTCCCACCCCTTGGTAATCACTGATATGATACCTATCGCAATAACTTAATTCTGCCTGTTCAAGAACTTCAGTTTGAACCTTACAAAACCAGAAGTTACTGAAAGAAATGTGATTGTAACCATCTTTGTTTTTGTAAGGACCATGAGTTAACTACACGTAGATATAGCATCCAGAGAAAAGTCCTGATAAAAGTATAATCAGTGCAAGTTGAATTCACAGGTAATGTTGACTGTAGACATGGAAGGGTATTTCAAAATTACTCTTGAGAAACAGGTCTCAGGCTAACAGTTTCTCTCACCTCTGTTGCATTGTCTCTTTCTTTTGACTAACTACTGTGTGCTGTGGTTTCACAAACCTCTCAGTAAAGTACTGATGGGAAAATACTTTTATTCTATGTTTTGTTGACCTAGTGGTAAACTCTGTTACCCAGCTGTCAAGCAATTAGATTATAATAATGAATATTTTCTTAAGGCAATTTATTGGGCCAAAGAACCCTGTGAATAAATAGTAGTATCTTTTATTTTCAGAGAGCCTAGTTAACCTCCCTCCACTTGCTAAAACTAGCCAAAATGTGATCTGAGTAATTTTCATTCTATTAAATAAACATTTATGATTGTCCTAACCATTCTTGCCAAATATGCATATGAAAATAGCATGGCTGCTATAATTGTTAAGTCAGTCACTTTTTCTCAAGGACTGTGTTGCTTTAAAAAATTAGTAGTGTCTACACATTCATGTGATTGGTCTGAAGTTTACGTGGTGAATAATATTTACTGTGAAAGATATGTGTGTTTGTCAGTGGCATATATTCAGATACCTAATACAACCAGTGTGACCACAAGGGACCCCATTTTCTTCTGCTATAAATTGAGGTTAATGATAGCATTTATTGTATCAAGCTGCTGGGGGGACCAAATGAGATAATGCATTCGGAAATGTTGAGTGTTATTTGGTTTGGAAATTGATTAAAAGGGCAGGTCTTACATTGAGTGTAGCTTTATAACATATTTTCCACGCATGATTACATATAAACAAAAATGTTCCATTTAGAAAGGGAAAAATAGTGGGAATAATCGCAATTTTAACCTATATGATTTCTTCCAAAATTCTGCAGCTTACTTTTTAGATTGAACCATGTATAGTATACTGCACAAATGGATTAAAATATTTTAAGGTATTTTTAGGAGTAATTTTGACTGTACTTGAGCTAATTAACACTGAGCTAGAATCTACTCACTGGTAAAAGTAAACGCCATTATATTGCTATTCTTTAGTTGTTTTGGTAGAATCCCATTTTGCATATTATTCCAACATCCATCTCTCTGTCTATCTATCTATCTATCTATCTATCTATCTATCTATCTATCTATGATCTTGCTGTGTACAAAGAAATAAACAGGTGATTCCCTTGCTTTTGACATTTTGGGTTAAGTAGAAATTTTTCCTCTCTCTTATCTATCCTTAAGGTTGACCTCATCTACGTGCAAGTCTATCCAAAATATGTGATAATGGCTTCAGTGTCTGTTTTTTTTTATTTTTGTGCTCACCTCAAGGCCTTTTTAGCTGAACTTGGCCTCTCTTCATGCTTTGGCCTAAATCTGAGGGTTGCCTTATTATAATCCTTCAGGAGACTTAGTGTGTTATTCAGAAAGAGTTGGATACAGTACGTTTATTTTATGGTGCATTTGGGCAGAAATATGCCTGGGAAGAATTGAAACTAGATTGTTCCCTATTTTTGTTTGTCTACTTTGTAACCCAGTGTCTTTACTACAAATAATCATGAAGAGATCAGCAAGATCTGATTACTATCTAATATGACACCTACAGAGACTCTCTAATCCAAGGCTTTATGAAACATCAAAATGTGAAAAGGATGATGAAGGCTTCACTATGTAGTGAAAATATTTATACATTACCACAAAGTCAATTGACGCTCAAATTAAAACAATTGTTTGCTGGGCATGGTGGCTCATGCTTGTAATTCCAGCACTTTGGGCTGCCAAAGCAGGCGGATCACCTGAGATTGGGAGTTTGAGACCAGCCTGGCCAACATGGCAAAACCCTATCTCTACTAAAAACATAAAAAACACAAGCCGAGCATTGTGGCATGCACCTGTAGTCCCAGCTACTCAGGAGGCTGAGGCATGAGAATTACTTGAACCCAGGAGGCGGACGTTGTGGTGAGCTGAAATTGCGCCACTGCACTCTAGCATGGGTGCCAGAGTGAGACTCCACCGCAAAAACAAAAACAAACAAACAAACAAAACCCTGTTGTTTTAACAACAATTAAGAGCAACAAATATTTTAATTGATAAAAATAATTTTTTTGCTATCAATTTGGATAGAAATTTAAAACACATATTATTTAATGTGACAAAGATAAGCAGAAACAGTTACTTTCATATACTATTAAATATAACTTAGAAAAACTTTTGTGTTACCACTTGGGAATATTCGTCAGATTTTTACTTATTTATTTATTTATTTGTTTGTTTGTTTGAGGTGGAGTCTCACTCTGTTGCCCAGGCTGGAGTGCAGTGGTGCAAGCTCAGCTCACTGCAAGCTCCGCCTCCTGGGTTCATGCCATTCTCCTGCCTCAGCCTCCCAAGTAGCTGGGACTACAGGCGACCACCACCACACCCGGGTAATTTTTTGTATTTTTAGTAGAGACGGGGTTTCACTGTATTAGCCAGGATGGTCTCGATCTCCTGACCTCGTGATCCACCCACCTCAGCCTCCCAAAGTACTGGGATTAGAGGCGTGATCCACCACGCCCAGCCCAGATTTTTAAATGCATGTATCTTAGGGCCAATATTTGTATTTCTAGGAAGTGGAATTATATAGGTACAGGAATGTTTATTGCATGCATGTTGGAACCACTAAATGTCCAAAGTGAGGGGGAGGGATGATTACATATATGACAGATGCATATGTTCGTTAAAAAATCTCAAATATATCATTAATCAAAGACAATTCTGCAAAACAATGCATGTAGAATGATGTTATATAAAAAATTGATTTATAAACATTTACAATTGCATAAAAACATTAGCAGAGAATAAGGGGGATTCAGGGAAGGGTGATAAATGGGAGAAGAACAAACATCAGCAGAGGACCTAATTGTGGCAGACCCTGGCTATATTTTATAACTAAGCAGAGCTTCCAGGGGTTTTATCCTAAACACAGTATGTCTTATCTAGGTATTCTTATGCTTCCACAGCAAAGTATGAATAACTATTTAATGAAAACAACCTATATATATTAATCGAAGTTTACTGGCTAAAGTTGGCTTCTTTTCTGAGGAATATATATGAAGGTAACTAGCAGCAAAACATCATAGATAGTACCAGTCTTGAGCCTTTTTCACATACTTTACATTTTCCCATATATAAAAAGATGCTTTGGAAACAGCCATGAGAGTCCTTCAGGAGTGGCCCAGTCTCGGCAGTCTTATTAGATGCGTAGATGTGTGTCTCCTGGTGAGAGTCTCATGCTGTGGAAGTCATTAAAATAATAAATTAAACTTCTTTGTAAACAGGCTTTTTAAGCTTCAGGTGCATATCTTTTTATACCTTTTCTAGTTTCTTATAGCTTGAAGTATTGAGATTGTCGACCAATTCCTTCCTCCAAAGTTTTGCCAGCATAATGAGTTCATGGAGTCACTGATGCCTAAAATAATTTGTAGAGTTTGGGTTGAAATAGCTCTACACAGGCTTCCTTTTTTCCCAGTTCCTAAGAACTAAGTAAAAAGATCAGACCTAATCAATGATAATAAACTTCTCAAGGGTCAAAATGGAAGATCCTATAAAATTATTTTTTGATATTTTATATTAGGATATGACTACAGGTTCCACTAATGTCAATATCAAGATTATTCAATAGTACCTATTTATATATGTGGAAATTATTGCATAAAATTTCAATTTTCGCATAGATTTTAGAAGAGGCCTTGGCTGCACCAAATGGAAATTTTATAAGTGGAACAATATTTGTGGGGAAGACTTCAGAAAGCAATAACACATAAATTTAACATTAAGTTGTGCCTTTTAAAGGTAATGACATCAAAGCAAATTAGGAGATATATATATATATATATATATATATATATATATATATTCTTCAAAATTTGTTTAGATATTGCCATTCAATTTAAGAAATTCAGTGGAAAAAACGTTTTCCATCTTCACAATGTTAGCATGGATTATTTTCTTTCTTCTATCAAAGAATTAAAGGAAAACAATACAACATTACTTTCTTACAATGGTGATCGACATCTGGATCTTCTAGGCTAAAATTTGAAAAAAATATTATTTAAACTACAGTGAACATGAAACAAAAATACAGTATTCTTCATGTTAAATCTCTATGTATTGTTTCCTTCCAGCCTATGCTCTTAGAAAAGATCACCTTTGTTCTCTTAGGTATCTCTGTTAGTCCTTAATTTCTCCTGTGCATGCAATGTCCATTGCCTTGGCTGCCTTCAAATCATTCTCCTTCACTTCTGCCGTTAGGTACATGCAACTGTCTACTGTATTTCCTCTGTTTCTGAATGGAAAAAGAAATCACCTTAATTTAGCTACTAATTTTTCTTTCTAGTTCCCTATATTTTATTTTGAAACTTCTTGAACCCAACATTTTCATCGACTTTTTTCCAGTTTTTGAACACTGCCTCTTTAACATTTGTGAGCTGCAACAGGTTCTTACCAGTTTACTGAGGATTCTCTGGGAACCTCATATTTGACTTAAGTGATTTTACTCATTTGCTCTTATTATTTTCATTGAAGGAAAAAAGTCACACAGTATAATTTTAGCAGAGAGGATATGAAGTAAGAGTTGAACCAACTGTAAGCTTTAAAAATATTCCACACTGTAGTATGCATATAAATTTGAGACAGATAAAGAAATCCTTCTTTGTAAAAATGTAACTGAAGTCAGGTTTATTTTTTTCATATAAAGTGACTAAAATAATTTCTGGAATTTGAATTGCAAATAGGATATATAATAATATAAAAATATGGTTACTTTGTTAAGTGATAGTTGTATTATCACTGCCATGCAGACATTACCCAAACACATAGATCTAGATTGATCAATTTGAGAACTATAACATGAACGTAGAATCCTAATGAACAATGTCTCCAAATTTATGTTTCTGAATCCTTTTTTTTTTCCCCCTAGACCGGGTCTTGCTGTGTTGCCTAGGCTAGAGCACAGTTGGTATATCAAAGTTAACTGCAGCCTCAGATTCCTGGGCTCAATCTTTCCACCTCAGCTCATGAGTAGCTGGTACTATAGCCATGAGCCACCAGGCTGAGCTAATTTAAATTTTTTTTTGTAAAGACATTGTCTCGCCATGTTACCAAGGCTGATTTCAAACTCCTAGATCAAGTGATCTGCCCACCTCTGCCTCTCAAAGTACTTCTACTATAGGCATGAGCCACCACACCTGGCAGTATCCAACTGTTTTAAGAACTACAGGGATGTGGTATCTCTGGGGCCAAGAGTTCCCTGTACAGCTTGAAGAGCAAATCAACTACTTTAACACAAATAAAATTAATCTTCCTGCATCATTTTATTCCTCTTTCTATAGCAGGGCTATGTCACTTTTTGATGACTTTTTTGCCGTTTTAAAAAAATCTATAGCTTGACATGAAAATGAAAGTCAATCTCTAGCAGAAAAGCATTTTGGTCCTTGATCAAGTAATCAAAGCAATTATAAAGTCTGATCAGCAACCTAGATGTCTAATAATGGGGAAAATACTATATAGAACACAAAATGATATTTGGTAACACATGGAAGAACTAAAAAGGAAAAAGGCTACAAATTTGTATATAACATCTGGTGAAAATTGTGTAAACATTACTTCTAAGTTGAATATACAGTATTTATAGAGAGATTTGAATGTGCTTAAAATTTTGATATGTTTTTCCATTTTATGAAAAAACTGGGCAATGTGAATTAAAGAAAAATTAATATTCATTTCATCAATTGTAATAGAAAAATGATTTTACCTAATTCAAATAATGTGTAAGCATTCAGTTATTTTATATCTGTATGAATATTATATCTCTGCTAAAACATATATTCAAAAATGTTTTTAATAACCTGAAAAACAATTGGGATATATTAAGAAAGCAACATACAATGTGAGTGTCTATGTGTGTGAGCGAGAGAGACAGAGATTGAGACAAGAAATAACATTTAATATGATATTGAAAAGAAATGTGTCAATATAAAAGCACTGGTATAATCACAGATATTTTTAATACTAATATGATGTTGAAAGGAAACGTGCCAATATAAAAACATTGGTATATTGGTATAATCACAGATTTTTTTTTTTTTTTTTGAGAGGGAGTCTCGCTCTATCGCCCAGGTTGGAGTGCAGTGGCTGGATCTCAGCTCACTGCAAGTTCCGCCTTCCGGGTTTACGCCATTCTCCTGCCTCAGCCTCCCGAGTAGCTGGGACTACAGGCGCCCGCCACCTCGCCCAGCTAGTTTTTTGTATTTTTTAGTAGAGATAGGGTTTCACCGGGTTAGCAAGGGTGGTCTCGATCTCCTAACCTTGTGATCCACCCGTCTCGGCCTCCCAAAGTGCTGGGATTACAGGCTTGAGCCACCGCACCGGGCCATCACAGATATTTTTAATACGACTCTCCATATTCCAAATCAGCTGTTAATGTATATTTATATTCATAATCAGAAACCACAATAAATAGTATATTATTTACAAACAAAGCGTAATACTCAAAGAATGTACTATTTTTTAAATAATGTTTGTACTTATAGGAATATAATTGCCTTTTGTTTATTTTTGACTTTCTGTAGTTTCTGTTTTTTCCTATAAAGAACATGTATCGCTCTTAGAAGAAAAGATAAAGTTGATTTTTAAAAGAGACAAATAATATTCCCCTATGCTTAATCAAATATTTTGATGAAGTTAGAAAAATAAGACAGTAATGCACTTTTCTCTACAACTCGATTATTACTAATCAGGAAGGACAATAGTACATTTTATTTTATTATGCTTTCTTCCTCTGTTCTAAGCCAATAGATAAAAACAAAATCAAGAAGGATATGTTCAAACATCCATTAGAAAAAAAAATCAAGATTTTAACTTGGATAGAAATAAGTGAAACATTGCTACATCTTTCTTTTATACGTATAGACCAGTTTGAACACAGAACTCACTGAAACTGTAACTAGCTCTTCAAATCCTGCATTAGTAGTCAGATAATTGTAAAATGTCTCCTTGTATATAGATTTGGAATACTTATGTGGCCATCAATTTAGTTGACTTTCTATCAAAATAGAGAAGTTTTATCCTGAAATAGCTAACCAATAGAAGTTAGAAGTGGGTCTGACATTCCATTATTTGGTGGAAAAGACCATCAGGGTCTGTGGAGTAAAGCTGATGCAGCTCTGTGAACTAGCAAATCCTGTTAGTACTTAGCCTGATCACCTGGGAAGATGAAATTGTCCTTACTGAGATGTGGAAGGCTGAAAGTGAAACAGGTTGATCTATATTTATTGGAGTATTGCTGGGTAGAAAATTTGTCATCACATTATCCCGAGTGCCTAGTGTCTAGGTATCTAGTAGCACTTAATAGGTATTCAGTAAATATTTGTTGAATGAATTCCTGAATTCTAAAAGGCTTCAATCTGAGGTATTTTTCACATCACTACTGAAAAGTGGGAGTTCACGAGGAGCTGTTAAAAGAAAAAAAAAAAAAAAAAGGTCTTCACTTTAAATAGAATGAAGAAAAATGAGATTTTTTAAAGATTTTTTGAGTCTGTGACAGTCTCAATTTGTATTAGTCTTTTTAAAAAATCTCACAAATATTTATAGAGAAAAAGGAATGCTTATATACTGTTGCTGGGAATGTAAATTAGTTCAATCATTGTGGAAAACAGTGTGGTGATTCCTCAAATACCTGAAAACAGAAATACCATTCGACCCAGCAATCCTATTACTGAGTATATACCCTAAGGAATATAAATCTGTCTACATACACGCATATGTTCATTGCAACACTATTCACAATAGCAAAGACATAGAATCAACCTAAATGTCCATCAGTGGTAGACTGGATAAAGAATATGTGGTACATATACATCATGGAATACTGTACAAGCATAAAAAAAATAACAAGATCATGTCCTTTGCAGGAACATGGATAGAGCTGAAGCCATTATCCTCAGCAAACTAATGTAGGAACAACAAGCGAAATACCATATGTTCTCACTTATAACAGGGAGCTGAATGATGACACATAGACACATAGAGGGGAACAGCATGCACTGGGGCCTGCTTGAGAGCGGAGGGTTAGAGGAGGGAGAGGATCAGGAACAATAACTGATGGGTACTAGACTTAACACCTGGGTGATGAAATAATCTTGCAACCAACCCCCATGACACAAGTTTACCTATATAATGAATCTGCACATGTATGCCTGAAAGAAAATACATTTTAAAAATCTTGCAAATGTTTATATTAGGTTGGTGCAAAAGTTTTGCTATTATGTTCAATGGCAAAAAAATGCATTTACTTTTGCACCAACCTAATAGTCATTTAAAGGAAAATTCTTAAGCCAGTGTCCCCAACTCAGATCCTCAGATCATCAATCCTTAACACACACACACACACACACACACACACACACACACACACACACACTTTGAGTGAGGGTAAGGAGAGGAGAGGGAACAATGAAGAAAAAGTTCTGCTAATTAAGGGAACTGTTGAAGTTTCCTTTCAGCTAGTCTTGGTAATGGTTGAAATAACATCAAGGAAAAAGAGAATGTAGGAAGGACAGGTGGGAAAATGATTCAGAGTCTAGAGCTAAGGGACAAAGAAGAGACAGAAAATATGGGGAACTAATGTGGCATAGATTATTGATCCTAGAAATGAATGTAGCTAAAATTCTTTCCAGTACAGAGGTCCCAATTTGGTGATAGTTAGGACTTTTAAAGGCAGCCATTCTTATTACACTCTCCAGTTCTACCCCGATTTACAGTGATAAGTATCCTAGTAAAGAAGCAGCTTTGTCTGAAACTTCAATTCCAAACCTCCAAGACTTTGGCTTAATTAATCCGAAGATACAGTGCAGGCACCAGTTTTTCTTTCAGATATTATTTTGTTTAAAGTTATGTCTTTCTAACAAATAACCCAAAGAAATAAATGACTTTGTGGTTTTCCTTACATACGTTCAGGGATGATGGACGGCCCGGCCTCATGACAGGTGTTCTGGGAAGTCTTTTTAATTGACTTGTCTATAGATGTAAAGAATTTGAACAACCAAGTTGTCTGGTATTTTCTCTATCACTTTCCTGAGGGTCTTGTCTCAAGAGAACAAGTGAACTATGATGTTATTATGTCATTTATTGGTTTTAATTGGACTTCGTTGAACCTATGAAGCTGTGTGAGATATAGTCATAATATCTTGCGTCTCATGTCTGAAAATTAATTTCTATATTTTAGTTATTTTTAGGCTCAACTATGCACAACATTTAGATTTAGTACTTGGCTTTTAAGGCATAGTTAGACCATTTTTAAGGCATAAGACTCTTTCTATTGGTTAATTGTGGTATAAACTGGGTTCTTCCACTTGTGAGACTCTTAGATTCCAAGTGTCTAATAAATCACCAGAGGAGGAATAATTAAAAGCTTCTTTCAGTTCTAGTATTAAATCAACAAGATTGCCTAGACCCTGCTTCTAGATGTGCTGTAATTTATACTATTAGTGTGGATTGTTTTGGTTTTCTAAAAATAATAAATGACCCAGTGAGTAGCATTTGGCCAGAGGCATACAAGAAACAATCTATAGTATATAGATTTGTTCAATGGCATTTAAAAGACCTTGATTAGAATTCAGTCTGGGCTGGAGTGATGAGAAGGCTGTTTACTGATGGCTGTTTGAAGTCTCCCTACATGGCAGAGGCTAGAGGAATTCACAAATAGTAACATTTCTTAACTCCGATGGCTGGATCCAGCTGTCTGGAAGAGCTGACATTTTAAAAGAGAGGTATAAAAATGTCTGAATATCATGATTGCTGATGCCATTTTCATGATTTTATTTTTAAGCGATCTTTGTTTGCTCAGTGCTCCAGCAATGAGCTGGGTCAGAATTCCCAAAACGCTGTGTTAAAAATTCCTTGTGAAAATTCAGTGGTTTTGTTCATGGAGTGGGAAGTATCTTCTCTGACAAAGCTGTTCACTCATACCTGTCGTTTCTGCCACCCAACCTGAGAATCATTTCAACATACTTAATGTTTTAAGATTGGTAGGTTTTATTTGGATGACACAGGGATAGAGGAGAGGCAGGGAGAAGGCAGGTATAAGTCAATAAGTTTGAATAGTTCGTCTTTGAAACAGAAACAGACATTCGATTGGTTTTGTCAGTGAGCCTGGGAAATTTCTGATGTTGAAAAAGCAAAAACATGTACTTGATGGTCCAGACAAGTTTATGCACCAGAATGGGATTTAAATATCTAGCTGTAAAATTGTGTTGGAAACACACAGACACACACATGCTTTACTGAGTGAGAAAACGTGGTCACTGCTTGCAAGGAATTAAGGAACGCCATGCACTAATAATAACCATATTAAAACACGATAGTGATAGTTTGTTGTTTATATAAGCATGTGTGTGAATATGTATGAGTGTACATGAGAACATGTATGTGACTATGTTTGTCTGGGTGTTATTTTAAAGGAAGGTAGGAGATGGCACGTGTAACATAAGTAAGTTTGTTTTATTGGTTCCAAGGAAGGCTTTACATTTGATCTAAATTTCTCAAGAAAGATCCATAGTAAAGATAGATATGATACTCTGGAGGAGAAAGGAATTAAAACCAGCAAACCTGACTAACCCAGAGCTTGGAGAACTAGGCTATGTTTCAATCAGTTTCATTTACAAAAAGTTTTTTTTTAATTATTTTTCCATATCCTCGTCACCTTTAAAAGATTCTTCTATTCATTTATTTCTTCATTTATTAATCATTCGAACATTTTTAAGCAACAAGCTTGTATCAACATTCTGTTTGATGGCAGAGATTCAAAGATGACTGTTCTAGATCACAGAACAATAAGCAAAGCCAAAAGGCACCCGGTAAGTAGGGAGAAAGGAAGGCACCACAGAAGTGCACATAAGCTTCCAATGATTGCTGTTAGAATGCAAGTTCAAATGAGTGAAACAGTTAAGTAAGAAACCCTGTCCCTACTAAAATACAAAAAAAAAAAAAAAAAAAATTAGCTGAGTGTGGCGACGTGCACCTGTAGTCCCAGCTACTCAGGAGGCTGAGGCAGGAGAATTGTTTGAACCTGAGAGGTGGAGGTTGCAGTGAGCGAGATCACGCCACGCCACTGCACTCCAGTCTGGGTGACAGAGCAAGACTCTGTCTCAAAAGAAAAAAAAAAAAGAAAAAAGAAAAAAAGAAAAGTTTACCAAAGCATTGATTTTATTTTATTCAAAAAATAACTTTAATAATTCTGAGTTCTATTTGTTCATAATGAGATAAGCTACAGTGTCATTAGTTTCCCCTTCTGATAAACAGGATATTACCTAGTAAATAATAAAACAGAAATATTTCAGAAATTTAGGTTGGAAACTAATGGAAAAAAAATAACTTTGTTGGGAGGCAAAGTCCCAATGTTTCTTTGAGCCAATAAGCAAATAAATAATTCAACTTGATTTTTTAAATTGCACTGTTTTTATGTATTGGATTTTTGTTCCCCTCTCTCAATTTTACTGTTATTCCTCTAATAATAAATGTCTCAGGGAGACAAAGCACATCTCTCTTGTGTGATGGGAAAAGGGAAACCACTAATTGAAATATCTGCTCTGCTTAAAATTACCGTTGCATAAAATGGAAAAAGGACAAACAGATTTGTCTTCAAGTTTACTCATCTATAAAATGGGAATGATAATAGAACCTGCCTAATAGCTTTATTGTGATGTTTTCAGTGAGAACAAACAAACAAACAAAAATACACCTTGAAAACATCAGAGTGGTGCCTAGAATATAATAAGTGCTCGTGTATGTTATCTCTATTTTATGCTTACATATTAGTAAACCTAAATATAAATTTTTAAAACTAGTAGGAAAAATTCTACGATGGGGCACACATAACTTTCTCCGGGTTTTTAATACCACAAAGCAGGTGCTTGAAATTACTTTCTGAATTATTGTGTGATGTTTCTCATATTAGAGTTACTGTCTGGAGGCAACATGCATGGGGCGGTGATGTCGTGGTCTCTTTCTGTGTTAGTCTTGAATTCCTTCTGTCCATTTGCTTCCAGAACCCACTGATCATGGGCAATCCAGTGAATTCTCAGCACTGTTACTCTGGGTAGAAGCAGCATCTGAAACTGAGAAAAAAGAAAAAAAGATACTATTCGATCATGCCAAGGATAATCCTCCCCCTAAAAGAAATTTTGGCTTCCCAATAATACCAGCTGGGTGTTCTCCCTAACCTCCTGGATGCACATATGTAACAAATAATTGTGATTCAGCAAAAGAAAGTGAATGGAAATGGAACAAATTGAAACAATTAACCAAAAGATGCAGAAGGGAAACAAGAGTCAGACTTGACCCCTAGACCTTGTGGGAAGGAAACCCTCGGTGTTGGTTTAAAAAATGGTAATGATCAGTTTCTGTTTCCAGACTGTTATCAGTGGTTAAGGTCCTTATGATTTGTGCTAGAGACTGAGAAAGAATGCTAACATATGAAACCAAGCAAAGAAGTGGCAAGTAATTGAGCCTTGAGGGATCCCTTTGGAAAGCGTCTTGTCATTTAGAAGGATGCATTTTTCATATTCATCTAGCTGGTTTCTGAGTGCCTGTTTGCAGGAAATGAAATTCTAGGCTTTGCTGTTTGAAAAGGGTTAGATGGTGGTGGGTAGTGTTCTCAGAAGTAATCAAAGCTTTTTTAGTATTAAAGATGACTCTGGAATGTTTAGAGCTAGAGGCACAATGATGCAAATCAAATGGCGTATTAGTATCCTGCCTAGTAAATGTGGAAAATTTTTGCTGGTGGATGGGTGGTCAGCATTAGAGCACTAGACACAAGGCACTGAGGCAAAGAAACCCAGAAGGCTATGCACTTTTGCTGGGAAAGAGAGTTTACTGTGAGGGCTGAGTAGGATAGCAATGGGCTTGCAGAGAAGGGGAAATGTATCAGCCTGGGGACTATAACCATTTGACTTTTCTCCATCTTCATGTAACAACCAATCCAAAATGGCAGAGATCAGCAAGAAGAAGATACTAACATTGTGAAGATGGATCATTCACGACCTAGATAAATAGCCTTTTAGAAAATGTGAGTTGGTTTTATAAGAAGAATGTATCAGTAAAGTTGTAGCAGGTACGGGTATGCTACAGATAGCTCAGACCAACTTGTGAGACATGAGTTTTTGATTTCCCAGGAATTTTTTCAAGCTGATTTTGAAATAGAACCAATATGAAAAGTTACATCATAGAAACTTACACAGATGGTATGTAACTTAGTGATGGCTTGAAAGCAATTTGCATTTAGTAGAAACTGTACTTTGGGCACCCATACAAACATTCTGTTTTTTACTTTCAGTACAGTAGTCAATAAATTACCTAAGATATTCAAGACTTTATTATCAGATAGGCTTTCTGTCAGATGATTTTACCCAACTGTAGTCTAATGTAAGTATTCTGAGCATGTTTAGGTTTGGCTGGACTAAGCTATGATGTTTGGCAGACTAGATGTATGAAATGCATTTTCAACTTGTGATATTTTCTTATTTAAAATGGATTTATTGGGATGTAACCCAGTAATAACTTGAGGAGCAACTGTGTTTGAATAAATTACAGTATATAGAAAAGGCAATACTCAAAACTCATCATGTTATAATAACTGTACTATGTTTTACCATTATGCTTCTGCAACTATTTACATATATTGTGTCTATATGATGACAATACTACATAATGAGGTGCTACTGCACATTTCTTTCCAAACCTGCATTCTATGATGTGATGTTGGTGGCTTGAAATTGGCTTTCCGCTACAGTAACCAAAACAGCATGGTACTAATAGAAGAACAGAAACATAGACCAATGGCACAGAATAGAGAACTCAGAAGTAAGTCTGCACACCTACAACCATCTGATCTTTGACAAACCTGACAAAAACAAGCAATAGGGACAGGATTTCTCATTTAGTAAAGGGTGCTGGAAAAACTGGCTGGCTATATATAGAAAGTTGAAACTGGACCCTTTCTTTATACCATATAGAAGATCAACTCAAGACAGATTAAAGACTTAAATGTAAAACTCAAAGCTGTAAAACTCCTAGAAGAAAATCTAGGCAATACCATTCAGGACATAGGCACAGGCAAATATTTCATGATGAAGACACCAAAAGCAATTGCAACAAAAGCAAAAATTGACAAATGGGATCCAATTAAACTAAAGAGATCTGCACAGAAAAAGAAACTATCATCAGAGTGCAACCTACAGAATGGGAGAACATTTTTGCAATCTATCCATCTGACAGAGCTCTATTATCCAGCATCTACAAGGAACTTAAACAAATTTCCAAGAAGAAAAAAAAAAATAACCCCATTAAAAAGTGAACAAATGACATGAACAGACACTTCTCAAAAGAAGACATACATGCAGCCAACAAACATATGAAAAAAAATCTCAGTATCACTGATCATTAGAGAAATGCAAATCAAAACCAGTGTGATACCATCTCACACCAACCAGAATGGTTATTATTAAAAAGTCAGTAAAACAACAGATGCTGGCAAGGTTATGGAGAAAAAGAAACACACTTTTACACGTTGGTAAAAGTGTAAATTAGTTCAACCATTGTGGAAGACAGTGTGGGAATTCCTCAAAGACCTAGAGAGAGAAATACCATTTGACCTAGCAATCCCATCGGGTATATATCCAAAGGAATCAAAATCATTCTATTATAAAGAAAAATACATGTGCATGTTCATTGTAGCACTATTCACAGTAGCAAAGACATGGAATCAACCTAAATGCCCATCAATGATGTATTAAATAAGGAAAATGTGGTACATATACAATATTGAATACTATGAAAAAGAAGATCATGTCCTTTGCAGGGACATGAATGGAACTAGAGGCCATTATCCCTAGCAAACTAATGCAGAAACAGAAAACCAAATACCATGTGTTCTCACTTATAAGTGGGAGCTGAATGATGAGAACACATGAACACACGATGGGGGAACAACACACACTGGGTCTTGTCAGAGGGTGGGCAGGGGGAGGAGGGAGAGCATCAGAAAGAATAGCTAACGGATAGTGGTCTTAATACCTAAGTGATGGGATAATTTGTGCAGCAAACCACTATGGAGCACGTTTAATGATGTAACAAACCTGCATATCCTGTGCATATATCCCTCAACTTAAAAGTTGGAAATAAAAAAAATAAAATAAATTGGATTTCCATTTACCACTTTGATTGCCCTTACCCCTATCCATACGTAAAGCAGCAGCAGGGTGGTGATTCTGAATGTTTCACGGGAGCAGTTAAAAAGACACAATGTGGGCCTGGTGCAGTGGTTCACGCCTGTAATCCCAACATTTTGGGAGGCTGAGGCAAGTGGATCACCTGAGATCAGGAGTTCAAGACCAGCCTGACCAACATGGTGAAACTTCGCCTCTACTACAAAATACACACACACAAAAATGACTGGGCACAATGGCTCACGCCTGTAATCCCAGTACTTTGGGAGGCCGAGGTGGGCGGATCAGGAGGTCAGGAGATCGAGACCTTCCTGGGTAATATGGTGAAACCTTGTCTCTACTAAAAATACAAAAAATTAGCCAGGCATGGTGGTGGGCACCTGTAGTCCCAGCTACTCAGGAGACTGAGGCAGGAGAATCGTTGAAGCCGGGAGGTGGAGGTTGCAGTGAGCCAAGATCATGCCATTGCACTCTAGCCTGGGTGACAAGAGCAAAACTCCATCTCAGGAAAAAAACAAAACAAAACAAACAAACAAAAAATATGTAATGCTATTTGCTAAAGTCAACCTCTTTATGGGTCTTTTGTTGTCTTCATCCTTAGTGGCTCCACTTCTTAGAAGCAGCAGAGCCTCTACCAAAGCAGGGGGACTTCGGGGAACCACTGGTTGTGGGATGTGCTGGGCATGAACATGAGCATGAACAGAGGAAAAGTGTCTGATTTAGCTGGTCTTGGGTGAGGCCTGCATGTTGGGATATTTAGAGGCTCCCAATGATATTAATAAGCCAAGGTTGAAAACCACATCTAGGCCGAACTGTGATTAATTTTTGCCTTCCACCTCTTTATCGATGTCCTCTTCCCCTTATGACCCTGCTGCCTACATGACTCAGGGGCATCCACTTTCTCAGTGAATCTTCCTTTACCTCCATGTTGGCTGCCAACTTCAAGACTGCATGCCCCTCTGAGCAACTTGTCTCTAAAGAGAGGTATTCCTTTCCATGAGTTCCATTAAAAGTCCAAAGGAGAAGTTAATTGGCCTGACTTTGGACCATATGTGCCCATGTCTCAACCAATCACTGTAGCCAGGACAGTCATCCCTTTGCCCAGCCATGCTCCTATATCAGAGAAGCACTGCCATGACAGATATTGGGCTAACTGATATATGACCCCCAATACTGGGTTTGGTGCTCACTATTGTTAATGCATGTGTTAAGGGTTTCATTCTAATCATCTGCAAAAAAGTGGTTGTTGTCTTTAAAATGTTACCAAAACTAATCTTTTAGCAAGAATCTTACTAGAGTAAAATAGCTCTTGCTACCTGTATTTTTAATCAGCCTGTGTATAGAGCAGCCCCGGTTCCTCTTATTGAGCACTGATTGCTAGGGAAAGCAAAAAGTTATAGTGGAAAAACTACTGAGGTCTCCTCTCTAATTTGCCCGTGTCTGCCTCTAACTAGCTCTGAGGTCTTGAACAAGTCCTTTAACAGTTCTCTATCAGCTGCTTAGACTGTGAAATAGAGATAAAAATACCTGTCTTTCATAGAGGTATTGTGAGGATTAAATGAGATAATGTTGATGAAGTAATTTTGAAAAGTGCATCAATATGCAGCCATAAAGTTGTATTCGTATTTACTGGCTAGCTAAATGGTATTAGCTGTTATAAGTAAAGGTAAACATCCAAATGCATATGTTCAGATGATTATTTTTAATATACATTTTCTCCCGATACATATTTTTCTAGTTGCAGATCTGATTGGGCTGTATATTCTGTCTTTGCTAAAACAGAATTGTATTGAAAATCTTCAAATGAGTTTTTCCAGTGATCATTCCTAATCATTGTAATGTCAAAATTAAAACAAAAAACATGTAAAACCAAAATGCATTCATATGGGAATATACTTAATTGAGTTTCCAAATAAGCTGAATGGTATTTGGGATACTGTCTCTCATTTGATTTCTATAACCTTTGAAACAAGTTTGCTGACTTAACTTTCTCAGCGTCCACAGCATTATCTCTGTCTTATCTGCAGAGAGATTTTCCTTTGAGATCAATCTCAAACTTACAGCCTTCTTTGGATCTTCCATGGTAAAACTCCTTTTGCCATTCTCTATGCCTTCTTCTTGAGTTTCCTGAGCACCAAACACACACATATATATGTACATACAGGCATGCAGGGACATAAGTCCTCGCATATAGTGCAAGTCACATTTTACAAAGGTAATTTGTTAAATGGTATTTCTCTAATTCTTAAAAGCAATGACTCAATATATTATTCTAACCTCTTGTACCTAAGAGGTTATATACCTGTAATCCAGTACATCTTGAATGCATGATAGAATTAGAGAATTTTCTAAGTTGATAAGAAGTTAGAGTAACAAGAAAAAATGGGTCTTTTATTTTAGATGAATAGAGAAATTTGCCTCTGTATTAGTCCGTTTTCATGCTGCTGATAAAGACATACCTAAGACTGGACAATTTATGGAAGGAGTTTTATTGGACTTACAGTTCCACGTGGCTGGGGAGGCATCATAATCATGGTAGAAGGTGAAAGGCATGTCTCACATGGCGGCAGTGCAGGGAAACTCCTCTTTTTAAAACTATCAGATCTCATGATACTCACTATCACGAGAGCAGCACAGGAAAGACCTGTCCCCGTGATTCAATTGCCTCCCACTAGGTCCCTCCCCTGACAAGTGGGGATTCAAGATGAGATTTTGGTGGGGACACAGCCAAACCATATCAACCTCATTGACTGAACAAGTATTTGCTGAATATACTGTATACCAGGTATCAAGATGGTTATGAGATTTATCAGTGAAGACCACAGATCCTGCCTTGATCCGCATTGAGGTAGACAAACAACACATTAATAAATCATTTCAGTCTGTGATCAGAGCTGTAAAGGAAATAAGCAAGGGGTGGGAATAGAAGATAATGAGGAAGACTTAATTTAGTCAGCATAGTCAGGAAGGACACGCTTTAAAAAATGGCCTTTCAACTGAAACCTGAAGAAATAGAATGAATTTGCTTTGCAGAAACACAGAGGGAGGACATTTCTGACAGGGGGAAAGAGCAAAAGAGTATGGGGACTTGCAAGAAGAGAAAAGGAGGAGGAAAATGTGCGGCTTTTATGAAGTTTAAAATGAATAGTGGGTGCTATATTATTCAAGCCTTTCAGCCAGGTTAAAGAATAAAGAATAGTAAGAATCTAGTAGGTATTTAGTAGGGGAATCATACACATACATGTATATCTGCAATACTGTTATAAAAATTACAGGATATTTCTTAAAAATTTCTTAAAAATATCCTGTAATTTTTATAACATGTTAGCTTATTATAAATATGGTTATTGGCATGACAAAGAATGCCAATATTTTCTACTATCTTTTATATGCTGCTCTACATATTTTGATATATACTAGTTACAAAGCCAGCCATATAAGTTAAAGTGGCATAATTGTAAAAAATCTAAAACGTAATGCTTATAATGTGCTTGGTATTGTTCTAATTGTGGTAAGTTGCATTGCATGTGTTAGCTAATTTTAATTCTCACAACAAGCCTGTGACGTAAGTATTGTTTTGTTACCATTTCACAGATAAGAAAACTGGGTCGTAGAGGGATTAAGTAAATTGCCATGTCACATACATTTGTAAGTAAGGGATGGAGCCAGGATTAGGGCAGGTCAGTAAGGCTCAAATCCCATAGTCAAAATCAGTGGTACTCAAAGTATAGTCCACAGATTGATGCCAATTTGTGAATTATTTGTTACTAGTCTATGATAAATACAGAAATTGGAAGTAAATGTGTGATGATTGGCCTTGTCCTATTGAACAAGTATAGAGCACTTTGAGTATAGTGTGGAATTGCACGTGACGTGAACTGCATATGAGTCAGGAACTGTAGGAACACATTTCCATTCATGATGGATTGGAGATAAATGGTCCTTCACCTCAGATAATTCAAAAGTAATACTCTAAACTACATGTTGTGCCACCATAGATGAAATAAGGTGTTAAATCTTCTCTCCTGTGTCTCTTGATACTCCACGGGATACATCTTGTGCCAAAAGTGCCATTTGTAATTTGCCTTGTGGAATTCATTTTATTTTATTTTTCTCATCTCTTGGACCTATGAGGAAGTGAATATGAGAGAAAGATCCAGAAAGGGGAGAGGTCATATGACCTCCTACTCTCCACTGGCAGTAACAAGTAGTTTGGGTTCCATAGTATGATAGTCACTTTCCTGCAATCATTCTGCAATACCTCTGGAAATTGTGAGCCTATGGGAGAAGCAAGAAAGTGTTAAGTGCTAAATACTTATCAACATCCTAGCTGGTCAAGTGGTCCAGAAAATTTGAGCATAGTGTTAACTGGACCAATGATATGTGCTACCTTTTTTCTCTACTGAGGTAATAACATACTCTTCTAGCTGTGACCTATCAGGTTACAGAAATGGGGTTGGTTTTGAGGTTTGGGTAGATCCCTGTAATGTTATAACCCTGAAGTAGGGGTGGGGGAGTGCTGAAGATAGTTTCACAGTGCCATCTTTGTATGTAAACATGGCTCAATTATCCTCAAGTGAAGAAATAATGTAAAAAGACCAGAAGTAGTGCTTTTTCTACCATTTTGCAGAAAATTAGTGTCAGCAGCACATTATTCAGAAATCTTTATCTTTTAATTTAATATGCTAACCCTTAACATATCTGCCTCTGCCCTGTTGCTCTAACTTGAGACGTTTATTTTGTTCCCTTAGCTAATGACTCTCTCTGGGTCAGACATCACATATGTGACACCTGGGTGGAAGTGATGAGTTCATTTTTGTCTTTTTGTTATTGTTATTAACCTCATGTGTTTGGTATTGTGTGTTGGCTGTCGAACCAGATTCCTCTTCCTTTCCTGAAACAAAACAGGGCCTAGCACAGGAACAGTTTCTATCTTTCTTTCCTTCCCTGTCTATCTCTTTCTTTCTTCCTTAACTGGGGAATTAGGAAACTTCTGATGAAAAATCAGTATCATAGTTTTGAGTAAATATTGTGAGTAGACGGGCATTTCCTTGCAGTTTTGAGTAGAATCATACCCCTAATAAAGACATTCTGAAGGCTTATAATTCACACAAAGTCCAGATGTTTCTACAAATAAGGCACACATGGAGGTAAAATGTGGAATTTTTGAAAGACGTTTAGTTCCCATGTTGTCTTAGTCAAAAACAATGAAAATTTCATTTCCAGTTAACTAGCAATTACCTTCAGTAGAAGACGAACATCTTCCTTGGGGAGTTTGCTTCATGGATAGTAAATGGAAACAGACAGCAGTTATTCTGCAGCACACAATGGCATGAATGCTCCCACATATATAATATGTATATGTAAAAGCATGGAATTGTACAGTATTGATTTCTTCCTCCACGCTTACTACTTCCCGCCTCTTTGGTGTTGCAAGCTTTTGTCTGTTGTTTTAGTATTTAAATTGTCTCACTTAAGAAATGTGCCCATTATGTATGGGGGAGAGGAAGGATTTCATGAAAACGAATACTCTGAAGTACTTGAAATTCTTCTATGAGCACCAAAGCACTGAAACTCACACTGCTGTGTTCATCAAAGTCCTAAAAGCAACACGTTGTTTTGACTTTAAGAAACAATAACGAAATTATAAAGTCATCTAACATCTTTACAATTTTAACATAGACTCTAAATATGTACCAATTCAGTATTTTTTTTTTTCATTTATATACCCGTCCTATACTACCACCGCTTAAACTAACACAAAGTTGTTCTTTACAGTTTTAATATAAAATCCAGAGATGACATCCTGGATTTATTTTTTCTCCTGTTTCTTTTTATAACCCTATTTAAGCAAGTTAACAATATCTGGGTTGATTAATGAAAAAGCCGCACATACTCATAGACTCATCTGTATGTACATATTGTGAATGACCCCTCTGATCAGGAAATCAAACAGCAAAATGAGAAAACCTGTTCGCTTGTTCAGTGGGTCAGGTGTAACTGTCAAAGAGAATGGCTTGGGGAACTATACCCTTCACCTGTGCTCTGGCCTTTCGGGCCCCACAAGCAGCCTCTAAGGCAGCAAGGTCATAGATGATATATTCTGTTAAAATAACAATGCCTTTTATTTTTAGGGCACTACTTATATTGGGAAAATGATCTTTTCCAAGATAGCGATTACCAATGTGAATCCATAAATAAGTTAAAAATTACATTTTTTCATCATAAGAATTGACACTTGAGTGGAAATATTCCTCTGATGAGACTAGCTTTGTTTTCTCTCACCACTTGTCTATGTAGGAAGAGTTACAATGCATAACTGTCCTTTTTGATTTTGCCACTGACATTGAATGCAAATATTTTGGCTGTCAGTCTTTCCTGATGCTACTTACCCCTCGAATATGGGGGAAAAAACTGAAGAAAGTTATTTCTGTAATCTTAATATTTCTTCCATGACACTTGTACATTGATTTGCCAAAAAGGGTAAACAAATCAATGCAGATGGTTAGTTAAGTTTACTGTGGTTCAGGCTCAAATTGTTGTATGTGGATGTATACTTGGGAGCCAAGGAAGAGGGATATATTGTTAGCGTAAAATATCCATTTCCATAATAACTTATGAACTCTTTCAGGTCATTCATCTCTTTCAACTTCATTTCCTGTCACTTCACTTAGTACCTGACAATGTATTGTATTGTAGTAGCTAAGAAAATGTGTGCTCTGGACTGTGACTATCCAGGTTCAAATTTTTGCTCTTCTGTTTGCTAACAATATGATCCTGGATCATAAGTTTTCAGTGACCATAAATTTTCAGTGTCTTTAGCTGTAAAATGAGGGCAATACTGTTTTATTTAACTCACAGAATTATTATAAAGATTGAAAAGGCAAAGTGTAAAGTACTCAGCCCATAGTGAGCAACCAGTATAAATTAACTATACAATAAGTCTTTACTCACCAAATTTTGAAATAAACTGTTACCTGAGGTGGTTGGTAATTATGAAATTATAATGGAAGAGAGTTGGGCACAGTGGCTTGGCTAGGCACTTTGGGCAGCCAAGCAAGGTAGATTGTTTTAGCCCTGGAGTTCAAGACCAGCTGGGGCAACATGGTGAAATCACATATCTACAAAAAATACAAAAATTAGCCAGGCGTGGTGAGCTGTGCCCATAGTCTCAACTAATAGGGAGGCTGAAGTGGGAGGATCTCTTGAACCCGGGAGGTTGAGGCTGCTGTAAGCCGTGATCACACCACTACACCCCAGCCTGGGCATCAGAGTGAGATTCTGTCTCAGAAAAAAAAAAAAAAAAAAAGAAAGAAAAAGAAAAGAAAAGGAATTATAATGGAAGAGAATCTGAACCTGATGATGGAATTCTAACCTTGCTTAAGAAGTAAAGCATATACACCAAAAAAATAAATAATAATAAGCCAGAAAGACTCCAGACAGAGGAAATAACACCTGACAGAATTTGAAAAAGTGTAGTGAAGTGAAATAGAGGCCCACAGCTCCTCTTTTCTGCTCTAAAACATTTTATTGAACTGCCTGTGTCATAAAACAGGGAGAGAAGTTTTGCCACCGATAATGATAATTCAATGCCTTAACCATATGAATATAGCAAGTGTGACTCAAGGATGTCTGGAGTCTAAATAAAAAGGTCTGAGAAGAGACATGAGTGTTTCAGAGGTTTAGAGCTGTGAAGCCAATAAGTGGTTTCCGGCCTTCCCAGGCCACTCTGCATAAAGCATCCTCGCTCTCTGAGGGCCTCTGACATTCCTCAGTGTTGTGAGCGGGGAAGAGAAAAATGCTTTTTAGTTGGCTCAGATTACCTTGTTCCGGTTAAATGAAAAAGTATTAACGTACGTTTCTTGTCACCACAATTCCAGCTGTCCCAGTTAGTGCTTTTGGAGCAGAGATGTATGATCTTATAACTCCTGAGGTTAAAAACGAAATGTGTTGCCGAGCAAACCTCCTCATCTTTGACACCCTGTTTCCTGGCTGTTGCGTGTGACAGGAAGGTAAAAAGGTAAAGACTAAACAATAGATACTCCTCAGTGAGTGGTTAGTCCAACATTACCTGATGGTATCTAGTAATTGCCGTTCTGAAAGATGATCAGAAAGCAAACCCCTTAAAGAGAAAACTTAAGCAGATTGTTTTGGCAGGCTATTCTGGAGCACATGTTAAAGTGACCACAGTTGTTTTTAATGCCCAGCAGACCTTCACAACTAACCCTATTACCACAGGACTCCCAGGACTGTCTGGTTAGCACTCAGGCTCTAATCCTCGCAGATTTGTCCCCTCCTTTTTCTGACCCCACAACCAATCCCTTCCCTTGGGCTCTCTGGAACTCAGTCATACACAAAATCTCCTTGATCCTCAAATTTTTCTGAATTTCTTGGTTTCACTTTTTCACTCAAATTCAAACTTGGATACCCCAGAAGACACTACTTCCTCTAAGCCACCTCAAATTGGGGGAGCATACCTGCTGGTGCCAATGGGCCTTCATTATTGTAGTTTCAGATCATTCTCATTCCATCTTCTGTGCAACCCTCCTCTATGAGTCTCATGGGTCTTCAGACTATGTCACTCACTACCTCTCCTTTCTTCATTCACTGTATCCTGTACTGACCTTGTCATATTCTTGGAAATTTTTACATCATGGCCCCTCCATTCTTTGACTTCTTCTCCTCCATTGATTTTATTCATATTCTACCTTAGTCACACATGCAATGGACATATCCTAGACTCTCTCATTACCAAGTACTAAAACCCTTCATAATTCCTATCTCAGGCATCTTACTTTTGGGTCATTTGTTCCTGTTTTAGCAGCTCAACACTTTGACCATTCTGATACCAACACTTTTTTTAAAAATCTCGTTATGAACTATTGCATCTATTAGTTTTTCTTTGTTGCTAATTTTCCTCATGTCCTAGTATCTCTCTATACTCTACTTAGATTTCGTGAAAAGCCATTATTTCATGAAAAACCATTCCAAACTACCAATGTCTGTATCCTTATACCCTTCCTTATATAAACTCCCTTGTCCCTCTCTCTCCTTCCTTTGAACGACTCTAGTAAAATACTAATTCTGGTATATCCCATTGACTTTTGTTTTATCTGCATGTACACACTTGAACGGAGCTGAAGAAAAACACTCTATCCTGCCTAACAGTCTCAGTTTAACAGCGTGACCATTCACTCACCTTAAGTGGGTTCTTGGTGCTGCCACACAACCTATTATATTTTTCTAGTCTGTTTATTCTCCCACTCCATAATGATGACTATTTTGTACATTTTCTCTCCTTTCTCCTCCTCAATAATTATTCCAGCTGATAACTTTACTATTTCATTAAAAACAGAGAATCAATGGAAAGAGAACTTCAAAACAATCTCTCTATAACACCTCCCAACCTTTCCATACTACCAACATCTACATCCTGATACTCTTCTTTCTTTCATGTTGCTGTGGATGAATCATGAGTGTCCTTCCTAGCAAAGGTCATCTCTTCTACTCGTGCACTGAATCACATACCTCTTCCCTATACAGAGAAGCAATTGTTAGTCTCCTGAAACATCAGTTATTTTTTTTTTTCCTTTTCAACTGAGTTATTTCTACCAGCATACAAACATGCTGCAATGCTTCCCATCTTAAGAGAAAAAAAGCTCTTGGCTCCATTTCATTTTCAGTGACTGCCTAATCTCTGCCCCATTTTAAAGCGAACTCAATAAACAAGAAGTCTCTACTCACTATTTCCACTTCCATTCTTCCTGTTCTCTCCTAAAGCCACTTCAATCATGTGTGCATGTCCACTACTCCAGCAAAATGATTTTTGTTAACATCATCAAAGATCTTTATATTGCCAGATCCAATGGACCATTCCCATTTTTTGTTTTACTTCAAAATCTTGGTAATATTTGATATCCTTGATCAACTCTTCTTTCTTAAAACTTGGTTTGCGAGACACTCTTCTTTCATGTCCCTTATTGCTTACCAGTTACCCCTTCTCAATCTCGTCGGCTTGCTTTGCCTTATTTCAATGTGGTAGGGGATTCTGGCGCTCAGTCCTTGGATCTCTGGATGTCTTTATCTTCACTCATTTCTTTGAGGAGCATATATAAATTTGCTTCTTTAAATATCATCTGTATCATGATGATTCTCAAATTTGTATCACTATAGTTGACTTCTCACCTAAACTCCAGACTTATAAAAAACTGAAAACTGCATTTTCATTTTGGATGTTAAATAGGAATTCCAAAGTTAACATGTTCAAAACAAGGCATTATTTTCCCCAAACCTGCTTTACTTTTGGTCTTTACAATCACAAAGAAAAAACAACTCCATCCTTTTCACTGATTTAGCTAAAACTTTGATCTTCCCCTTTTTTCTCACCTGTCACATAGAATTTGTCAGCAAATATCAATGGCTCTACTTGACCATTTCTCACATTTCCATCTCTATAATCCTGACCCAAACCTACATAATTGCCTGCCTATAGTATGGCAATACATTTTTAACTGCTAAACTTGCTTATATCCCTTCCTCACTACAATCTGTTCTCCAACCTGCAGCCAGAGTAAACGTTTTAAAAAATATATATGACCAGGTGCGGTGGCTCATGCCCATAATCCCAGTACTTTGGGAGGCCAAGGTGGGCAGATCACAAAGTCAGGAGATCAAGACCACCCTGGGTAACACGGTGAAACCCCGTCAGTACTAAAATTACAAAAAAATAAAAATAATAAAATAAAATAATATATATATATATATAAATTCATGCCATGTTTTTCTGCCATAAACCTTCCAAAAGTTTTGCATCTCATTCAAAGTAAAAAAAGAAGCTTTTATAAATATCCACACAACCTTGCTCCTCTTCTGTGTTACCTTCTTCTCTCCTAATTTACTGCATTCTAACAGTGCTGGTCTCTTACCTATTTATTAGGCTAAGAAAACCTAAACATTTTTCCTACCAGTCCCACCCTCATTTATCTGTTTGGTTTATTTATTCAGGTCTCTGATGAAATGTGACTCCATCAGAAATAACTTCCCCAACCAAACTGTCTACACACACACACACACACACACACACACACACACACACACGTATACGTATGTATGTATATTAAAAAATACATGTGTATCACTACTCCCTTTACCCCTAGCTTTTCATATACCTTTACCTGCTTTATTTATCTCCATATTCTAAAATCACTCAAGATAGAGAAATAAATGGTTTGCTTGTTGTCTGACTCTGTATAATAGAATATCAGCTTCAGAAAAGTATAAACTTTTGTGTGTTTTATTCATTGTCAGATTTTTAGCACCTAGAAGAGTCCATGACATATAGTAGATGCCCCATAAATATTTGGTGCATGTATAACTCACTGAATAAAGGTGTATGAGCTTAGATTTGACTGTTTATCTTTTTTTTTTTTATCACTGCAGCGTAAAACCCAAGTTTGGTTTCCAGGAAGGCCAAGTTAAAGACACAGTGTAATTAGAGTGTTAGAGAATTTGACATTGAGTAAACACCACTTTGCCCCCCGCCACCAATCTGTGCACTGGCAAAATTTTTCTGTTGAAATAAGATACTACTATTTTCTTACAGAAAGAACTTGCAGACCTGATGTCTCCCTCCCATTTATGTAGACACACCGTCAGGCAGTTTAGCTCAGTATTGATCTGAGAATTTGAGAGGAATCCTCTCTTGATTTTTTAAAATTTAAACGTTTTATTTAATGGAATCCTTTTGGAGAATTATCCTACCTTAGGAAAAATAGTGAAGACGTAACAGCAGAATCAGTTTGGTGCTCCCTTTAGACAAGCAAAAAATACGAGTGTACAGAAAATCTGACTCTCTGTCTTCTGTTCCCCTCTGACTGCCCAGGTTTATCTCTGAGCCATGGGTTCTCATTTTTCTTCGTTGCCATTAGTTCGGCTTTTTTATTTTCTCTGTTAAAGCACTTCACCCTTGAGATTGCTGTAACAGTGATCTCAACCTCTGATAAGTTTATAAACTTAATGAGGAAAAAATGGGAAAAAAGGTTACTCTTCTGTTGTAGAACTGCACTTGGCTTTATGTTTGCTGCCTGTTCACCGGCATTAGGGTACCTGAACAAGTGTTTTATCACAGAGAATGAACAGTTGAAGGATGTTCACAATGCATCGAACATCCTTAGGCATAACTTTTATGTGAACTGGGCATCCTTAAATACATTCTGACTCCGTGATCAGATTACCAGGCACTGCAGGTCCCACTCACTATCTTGATTCAGCATCTCCCATCTGGCTGTAGTTGAATTTTACATTGAGTTGGATGGTGATAAATACACTTAGCCAAAGTATCTTCATTGCTTCTGAAGTTCTCTGTGGTGATAAACACTGGCTGGAACTAGGGAAGTTGGCCCCAAATAAAACAATAGCGATAATCCCCAGACTGCTTGAGTAGTGTCAGTCTTTATTCTTGTTCACTAAATGGAAGTTGTAGTTTAGTTTTATTTCTCTCATGAGGCTCTGCTGTTTGAGCACTCAGCTTGGGGTCCATTGAGTGCTTATTAGTGGTAGCTCCAGAATTGCTTCATAGGGGTAGAAATAGGGAACAGGGGGGCTCCTGGTAGGTGGAAGGAAGGGTAAGGGACTGCTACTGAAAGTGGTCATTATGCTTTATTTGGATTTTATATTTGTTTGTGATGACTTTGGTAGGAATTGATAGGCAGTGCATGTGCTGATGGAGATAAAAGAGGCTCTAAAAGACCCCTCGTACAAAACGCCTTGATATCACTCCTGTGAAAAAAATAAAGTTTTGATTTTTGTTTGCATGGCTTTTATCAAATTCCATTTTGAATGAGTAACAAAGCTATGGGAGACTTTTTAAACTCTTGAAAATTGAAGATTGTAGGAATCCCCCTAGACAGCTTGGGGATTTCCAAATTCAAGATGAAATGTTATTGTTCTAAAATAAATAGATTTCGGAAATGTGGTTTTGACACTGTATTTACCAAAAAAAGTTCTATTGCTACATATTTAAAGAGATATTTTATTATTTAAAAAAGTCAAATAAGCTGGGAAGGCCCTGCCTATTAATGCATTTCATTAAATCGAAGATGCTTTTGATTATATTGTAACCTGTTTTAATGTACTGCTAAGAAAAAAATCTGCCAATTAGCCTCCGCTTCAACTGTAAGAAGCATCTCCATATCAAAGTTTATTTGTAAAAAAATGAAAAGATGTCTTTGAATTTATGAAATATAATATATACAACCTTTCAGGAGAGCCCCGTGTTTGATTAGTATATCTTCAGTTTTGAGAAATACTGCGGTAAAAATATCTGCTAAGATTTCTTTATACTAGCATTTCCCAAACCACCTGATTAGCATTTGAGTTTTTATCACACCACTCTGCCTCATAACATTTGTTAGAATTTCTTTGGCTCTTTCACTGCCAAGTTGCCTTATTGTGAGGAGGCATTGAAAATTGGGATTCACCCATAACTCACTGCCATGCCCAGCGAAGGCATTGCTGCTGGAGGCGTAGTGGACACTAACGCTGCTTTACAAGAGGAGCTGAAGACCAGCCTCATCCATGACAGCTACCATGGGGAATTTGTAAAGTAGTTACAGTCTTAGACAAAATCCACGTCCATCTCTGTGTGTTTACATTCAACTATGAACTTTGTATGTCAAGTTGGTGGAGGCCCTTTGTGTTGAACACCAAATCAACCTAATTAAGACTGATGACACCAAGAGACTAGGAATCAACAGAGGGGGAACCCCCACAAAATGGTTGGTTGCAGTTGTGTAGTAGTTAAGGTCTATGGCAAAGAATCGCAGGGCAACCATGTCATTAAAGAGTGCTTCAAAGCCAGAAATGAACAAATAAAATATTGACTCAAAAAATTGTTCGAAAATAACATGGAATATTGTCCAATACAAGCATGGCAAAGGCAGGTTATCTATTGAAAGATTTGAAGAAATTCTGAGAAAGAAAAGAAATGAAAGATAAACTTGAAAGAAAATAGATGGAGCAAGCCAGGTAGAACAACTGTTAAGAATCCAGAAGAAACAAAAATCAAAGTAACTATTCTAAACAAGCTATCAAATTTTGTGAGAAACTGTGACTTCACTGAGAAGAGTTCAGTTAGAAAAACGGTAGAAAGGAGATTAAGACTTTGGTGAGAGTTTATGAAGACTGACACAATTGAAAAAGCTATTATCGTTATTAATACAGTCTTAGCTGTAAGCATATACCTTTCCTAGAATGCTATTTCAATCTGACATCAGACGACAACCAAAATTATATTTGTATAAGTCATATGGGAAGGGTTGGGGGAGGGAGAGATGTGGCTTATCCTTGGGAAAAGATGTTCATGTCAACTTTGCAGTCTCTACTGTCTCATCTGTAAAGTAGGGATGAGCAAAATTGAACAAGATATTTAGTTTTACAAAAATAGTCATGCATGTTATATAAAAATATTATTTTCGTAAAACAACATAAATGGAAATTGATGACATGCAACTCATTGACAACTAAATGAGTTGTATGAGATTGATTTTTAACATAATACAGGAATTATAGCCATGATAAATAAAGTTAAATTAAGAAAACATAGAGGCCAGGCATGTTGGCTCACACCTGTAATCCCAGCACTTTGGGAGGCCGAAGAGGGTGGATCACTTGAGGTCAGGAGTTCAAGACCAACTTGGACAACATGGTGAAACCCCATCTCTATTAAAAATACAAAACTTAGCCAGGCATGGTGGCGCAAGCCTGTGGTTGCAGCTACTCGAGAAGCTGAGTCATGAGAATCACTTGAACCCAGGAGGCGGAGGCTGCAGTGAGCCGAGATCACGCCACTGCACTCCAGCCTGGGTGACAGAGCGAGTTCCTGTGTAAAAAAGAAAAAGAAAAAGAAAACGTAGAGAAAAATAAAAGGTTAGATCTATTGTCAAATATATGTAAAACATATACAAACCAAATGAATATGTCTATGATACTACCTGAAATAATCTTATTTTTTGGTTACTTGTTTACTCCATCTCATCCACCTGGAAAATATCACTAATAAGTGGAGACTTTCTTTTATTCATCACTGTATCCCAGCTCTCATGGTTAGTTCCTGGAATATAGGAGTCATTCAGTAAATATTTGTAAAATAGTTGCAAAGTAAATGAATACATTAATGACATATAATTTAAACCCACCATTTACTATTAATTATAATTTGATACTGTGTCCTCCTTAAAGCTTTTAAACCTTTGCTTAGTAGATAACATTTTTGTTTGGAATTTTTTAAAATCACAAATAACAAAATATTTTAAACTGCAAACTGTGACTCTACAGAGGAGAGAATGTTACACACACAGACATACACACACACACATATGCACACACACACACGTATAAATTGCCTTAATATATTTGGTCACAGTTATACATCCATGATGGTAAGGATGACAGAAGAGAATCTACTGCTATGTTGGGTCAAGTGAAAAGAGATCATGCCAGCCACTTCACTGTAGTTGCCCTTTGCCACATTACAAAATGGCATAGTGTCTGCAGAAAAAAAAAAAAATGAAGACTTATCTTCTCCCCATTATAATTTTTCATCTAAAGGTCAGGGTCAGATTCACCCTGCTGAATGTTTTTTGCTCCTTTTTGTGAAAAAGCCACTATTTCCACAGGTTGCTTTAACAATGAGTAAACTTTTGTTGGTTTATGTGTGAAAACTACACTGCAGAGGTGAAGCTACATCTTTGAAAGTCAGTGGGGATGAAACGATGTCTCGGCAGCCCAACGATATGACCCATGTTGTTTTCTATCGTAAGTTGAAATTTAAACTTCAAAAATGTTTTTATATATGAATATGTACAAAGGACCATATTAAACTTTCTGTTACTTTGTATTCTAATATTGCCTCAGGAAAAGTGAATCTTTTAAAATGTTTTATTTGAGTGTTTTTCTTCTTTCTTACAAAACCAGAAAGTTGATTTAAAATTTCGTGTATTTCAGTGACAATCTTCAAGGCAATCTGATTTGCTTTATTTTGTAGCATCACCGTGTTTGTACTTAACTATTAGCAGAACATAACCTTTTCTATGACTTGTAATATAATATACTGTGTGGACTTACGATGGATAGAGCCCATCTCTATGTGTGTATAGTCACTCATTCAACATTGTAAGGTGCACTCTGTGACCCAGAAACTATTTTAGATTCTGCGAATTAAAAAATGCATGGGACTACCCTCCAGGAACTCATGGTCCAGGATATGATAACAATATGCAAATAAATACAGCATAATGTATTCAAGAAAAGCAACTAGTCTTTTGAAATTTTTGTAAATACAGTACAATGTTGAAGAATTAAAGAATCTGGCAGAGATGGGGGCTTAAGAGATGTATATTGCAAACTGTATGCACACACACACACACACAATTAATTTAATTATTCAATGGAAAAACATCAGAAGGAGAAAATAAGGGCTAGTGGATGATGAACTACCCTGATGCCACTTAATAGTATCATATTTAGCAAAACCAGGTTTATCACATAGGACAAAAACTCCACTGATTCTATTAAAATGTAAGTCAGGTTATGTGACTCCTATGCCCCAAACCATTTAAAAATTCCCCTAAGTCCTCACAGTGGCCTCTAAGGCCCTCTGTGATCTTTCCAGGCGCCCCCCTCCCCCCCCAGTTCTTTGATTGCCTCTCTTGTTACTTTTCTGGTTCAGACTGCTTCAGCCACAGTGGCTTGCCGGTCCCCAAATTTGACCTTGCTTCAACTCTTTTGCACTCTGCATTCCCCCTGTTGGGAATGCTGTTTCCTCGCATAGCCACACCTCCTTCCAGACTTTGTTTAAAAGTTCAATGGAGTCTGCTCTGGCCACCCCACTTAAATTCACAAACTGCCTGTCTGGTACCTTTCAGCAATGCCACCTCCCAATCTCCCAGTATTACTCTGTTTAGTTTTATGTATACTGGGTTGGGGGGTTAATCTGTAAAGAAGAGTACATGATCTGTTCAAATCCTCATTACTGCTTTCTTATCTGAGTGTGAAAAGCATCAGGAGCCATTTATCAAAGTATCCCACTCTTCTCCCTTGCTAGGCATTTTCTACCACGAGTTTTTTCTAGCCACCATTGAAACTAACCTACAGCAAACGTCTGGAATTAGGTATTAGCTTGTCAACTGACAATACCCACAAGCTGTGCATCTGAAATTTGTGTGTGAGTGCGTTTTATGTATGTGTTTGTAAAACGGCATGTAGGGTATGGGAAAAACACTGGGTCAGTGGTCATAAGAAATACTTAGGGTCAAATCTCCATCTGCAACATGGGGGTAATTCCTATTCTACCTAACGCACAGAATTCCCATTAGATAAAAATGAGTTAGTATATGCCAAAATGCTCTTAATGCTGGAGAGTGCTATGATGGTTTTCATCATTGCCGTAAGAGCTACAAACATTTAAGCAGATGCTTACATTTGATAACACCTTATATTTTTATAAAATGGTCCACTTTCAAAAGCAATAAGCAAGTAACCATTGTTTTCAAGTGAATCATTGTCTTAATTTTCTCAAAAACATTGTTGGCATTCTTTTAATGGTTAAATTAAAAACAAAGACATGTTTCAGGTATTAATGGTAAAATTTAGATTCCGAGAAGGTCAGTGACTTATCTGTGATCAAACTGCTACTAAGCAATAAAGGGTTCTCTGTTGGTGTTGAGTGTGTTTTCTGCTCCAACTTTGCTTCCCACATAAATAATGAGACACATAATGAGGTAAATATAGATGGAGGCTGGACTTACTGGAAATCAAGTAAAAAAATATCCATGGACGTTAACTTTAGGGAAAAAAGTTTGATGAGGAGCAAGATATTTGCATAGTCTTGAGGCATCTCTTCATAAATTGCTTTTTAGTTGCAAGCTGAAAAATTGTAACTGTACAATGGAAACATTAGATAACAATTTGACCAGATGATAAACATCATCATTGAGGCCCAGGTGGATATCATGTGCCTATGGATATGATTCTCTGAGAAGGACACAATATAACTTATGTATGTTCCAGCCAGGAATCATGCTTAATCTGAATTTAATTACAAAGAAACATTAGATAAATTCAAAATAAAGAGCATTCTTAAATTTAAAAAAAGGCCTATATTCTTAAAAAATGTCAATATCACAAAAGACAAAAAAAAAAAAAAAAAAAAAAAAAGAAAGAAAGAAAGAAAACAACCACAGATATGTTCCAGGTTAAAGGAGACAAAAGAGACATAACAATTAAATGCACTGTAACTGGATGCTGTATGGCAAGATGGAAAATGCTATTATCATTATGGGGTTAAATGGCAAAATTGGAGTGCTAATTTTAGATTATTGTATCAATGTTAGATTTACTGATACTGATAACTGTACTATAGTCATATAAGTGAATATCCTTACTCCTGGAAATCTCATGCTGAAGTTATTAGGGATAAAGAACCATGATTTACCAATTTGACTCTTGGACGGTTCAGGAAAAAAAAACCTGTTTTTAGATAGTTAGATGAACAAATAAATCTAAATCTAGACAGAGCAGTACATTTTAAAGTAAATAGGGCAAAATGTTGTAGGTGAATCTAGAGAAAAGATATATTCTTGCATTTTCTTTGTACTATTTATGCAACCTTTCTCTGTTTGAAATTATTTCCAAATAAAATACTTTTAAATATAATCAGGCACAGTAGTTGAGGCTTCGGTTTATTTGACTCATCTGAAAGAGTTTATTTTCTTTAATAAATACCTAGCTTAAAATCAGGCAGGGACGTTGTCTCTTGGGAAGGTAAGATGTTTCGTGCATAAAAATAGCAATACAGAGGTGTTTGATATGATAATATTTTACTGCGTTTTCATTTTTTATTATTTATTATTAATGAAATGCAGTTGTCTTTGTAGCCTGCTGAGTGTTTAATAATGAAATTGTGCATCATTCATTTTCAAATGTCTGTGCCCCATATGTGTTAGGAACATGAATTCAATATGCACTTCAAATCATTTTATAAAGAGAGAACTACAGATAAAGTTAACCAACTGATTCTCTTTAAATGCATGTTTATATACACAATTTCCAGGTTGACATGGCAGATTAGGAGTTTGTGTGTTATATGTAAAGTACTTATTCATTGAGCTTCTAGATATATGGTTTTAGACATCTACTTAAGTCCTCATAGTATAGCATGGTTTAGGAATATGTTTCCTATAGTCTATGACTGAATTTATTCAGTTTCAAAAACTGATTATGTTCTTCCTTAAAATTCCAAGATTTTTTATGTAAATTCACATCAATTAGTTCTTAAGTTATAATGGTCCGATGCCCCAAATTGGCCTTGGTTTTACATGCTTACTGTGTTGAATGGTTCTCCCAACTTTTACCATTGTACTCAGTATGTTCAATATAATACCTATCCTTGGATAATTTGGAATGAGAAAGTGAGACTAGTTTTAACCCTAAAGAGAAGAACAGACCCCTAAGATAGCTATGTCCCAAAACTCTCCCCCCTCACATGTCTTTATTCTCCCATGGTTTCCTATTATCCTTTTGTTCTTCAACTTGCTCTTCACTCCACCCCCTTACAACTCTTCTGTTCTAAACTCCTCTCTATTGTATTCTGGGATGAGATCTTACTATGTCGCTCAGGCTGGATTCGAACTCCTGGGCTCAAGCAATCCACCTTCCTCAGCCTCCTGAGTAGCTGGAACTATAGATGCATGTCACTGTGCATGGCTACATTTCTCTATGTTAGCCACAAGTGAGCTGCAGACAGGTGATTCTGTAACCATAGAGTCTTAATCTCCGATTAGTGACAGAATAAATAAAAGAGATTCTTCCATGATGAGCAAGTATTCAATCTATGATAAGGAAGGATATGAAAGAGATTACTTCTAAATCTCCTTATGGCCTTTGTGAAATTATACACATAGCTATTCTCAGTGCTGTTAGTGAATTTGCAGAATCTAGAACCCAGATTCCTTCTTTACAACTTAGTGGCTATATGAGCATCATGAATCAACCTCTTTGAGTCAAAGACTCCTCATCCATCAAATAGAGGTAATGATCATACTCATTCAGAGGACTCTTGAGGGGTGTGAAATACTGTCTAACATGCTATTTATATTGTCATTTTGGCCAGCAGTGTTATTTCTTTAATTTCACTTTTAGGAGAGTTTACTTCTTCAACACCAAGATACTCTTTATGGATCCTTTTTGGCTAGGGAGCAGGATGGATACAATTTGTGTAAAGGAGCTTACGTACAAGTGAGGCAAATTCCTCTTCCTTTTTCTCTCTGGTCGTCAGGAAGGTCTCAAGGACCAGTGTCTCCTCAACTGCACATCCTAGAATCATGTGCCAGCTATTGGAGTAAATAAAATAATCTTTTAACTGATAATAAACAGATATTAGTTTGGCAAAAGTCAAATTTTTGTGTGTGTGATTTGAAAACTCTTCTGAATTAGAGATGAAAAGATCTTTCTCAGATCTTCCCTTTGGCAAAGTTGCGGCCAGAACACGTGGTTATTGACCACCATAACTGTTGGTAACCAGGATGTATAGACATGCTGTCAAGATGCCTTTGCAGTGAAATAGCGTTCTTAGTGCTTACAAGATCCTTGTCATGTGCCGCAAGTGCCAAGTGATGCAAAAAATGTTTACATGCCATGAATAAAATGAAAAGTGTGAACCTCAACCAGCCTATTTTTATAGTGCATCTGCATACAAGGGGACACTTACAAAGAAGATAATGTAATTTAGGCTCTGGGAACTCAACTTTAAGAGGACAATTGGTTTTGTTTTTATGTGTTTTTTTTTTTGTTTTTTTTTTTTTTTTTTTTTTTTTTAGAACTTTCTGCTGTACATCTGGGAAATGCTTGTTGTGAGTGTGAATCACTCTGCAGCTCTCCTCAGCATTTCCATTTTGATATTTCTAGGCTGCCAGTGCTATGCAGTGTTTCTGCCTGAAGCTTTGAAAAATCATTTTTTCCTATCAAGCCTCTTCTCTACTTTAGCCCTGCCTCATTTCGCTTTCCTGCCTCTGAAAGTTTAACCTCCTTTCGTAAACTGCAGGGCATAATGACTTCAAACAAATAAAGTCCAAGTCTCAAACAGCTATGGCCCCACGTGTGTGTATATATATACACACAAATATGCATAAATCCACACATCTATATATGTTTTCAACCCACAGGCTTATATCAGTAATAGTTTGGTGGCAAAGTACCTGAATTTCAAGGTGGATTTCAAAAATACATTTCTTCCATTTTGTTGACTTAGGTACAATGTAATTGAGCACTGTGATTAACAAATACAGACTCTTGGCTATAAGCAAGAGCAAATCTATCTATTAAAAGCTTGAAGAAATTGAGGTGTATTTGCCTTTTATAAAAGAAGGCTAAGACAAATACTCTAGGAATGAATTGCTACTGAAAAGTTGCAAACATCTATGGCACTTCAGCTTTAGCCTCATGGTCTCAAAATAGCTGCCGAACTTCCAGCATCATGGCCTGATTACATCAATGTCCTGAATTTTGCCCATGTTAAAGGCTTCAATAAAGCCAAAGGGGAACAAAAGCCAAATATATGTGGCAGCTCAATCTATTACCTTGATTAGAAAAGTAAGATTTTTTTTTAACCCAAGAGTATCTGCTCAGCCAATATTCAATTATGCCTTGTTGGCTAGAAGTGTCATAAAGCCACTCCTAGCTAAAGCACTGACAGGCAGGTAGAGAAGTAGAATGAAGGACAATGGCTACATCCGCAAACTAATTGTATTTGCCACAGATCCCAAGAGAATTATAGAAAATTGATTTTTTTGTTTGTTTGTTTTGCTTTATTTTAGAATGGTCAAGGGAAAAAAACTGTAGGGATCAAATTCTATACATGTACAAGGTTGCTGAATTCAGGTTTCAAAGATATGGAGCAAAAGTATGGCAGAGGTGTTGTAGATGCAGAAGCAGAAAGACTGGCACACCGAGCAGAATATTCAGCTAGAGGGGTAATAAATTGTTTACATGTCTACTTTCCAGCCCTTCTGGGGAAAAAGGCTTGATAAACCTATTGATACAATTAAATGATATCTGTATTTCATTCTGATATGAAGAGTTAAATTAAATTCAAGGCATAATTATGGACTGTCTACTGAGTTCAAAAGCACTGTGCCGACACCACAGACATTCTGACATGTTACAATACGTCGGACCTTGAGGACGTTATGCTACGTGAAATAGGCCAGGCACAAAAGGACAAGTACCGTACAATTCCACTTACATGAGATGCCTAGAGTAGTCAAAATCATAGATACAAAAAGTAGAAGAGCAGTTAGTTACCAGAGGCTGGAAGGAGGGAGAAGTGGGTGTAATTTAATGAGTAAAGAGTTGCAACTCAGGAGGATTAAAAGTTCTGGAGATGGACGGTGGTAGTGATTGTGCAACTGTGTGGATGCACTTAATGCTACTGAATTATTCATGTATTAGTGGCTGACATGGTAGATTTTATGTATGTTCTGCCAGAATAAAAAGCAAAGACAAGCAGAACCAAAGGGAGGTAGCTGCCATCAATTGGGAAAAGGACCTACTTATTCTTAAACCAGGTGGCATAATGAATAGGTGAAAATGGAAGACAGAAATGACTGTGGGGATCAACAAGTTGAAAGGATCTTATCTGATTAGCCAAATGGATCTTTATAGATGTTTTCAAGTTTTACAGGTGAAATGATTGGGGCGATGATGAGAAATATCAGGAACTCCATGACACTTCCAAGAAAGAATAAGTCCACTCCTTTGCCTGAGTTTGTAGGATAGATTGTAAACAAGAGAGGTGTGGACTAGAAAGTTGAGTTTGGAGAATAAAAGAATATTGAGTTAAAAATGTAATTCATTGCAAAGTTGGAAACCATGGAAAGTTTTAGGGTAAGATCTTGATATAATCAATATTGCTGGGAACTTAATTAGTGAAGCAGTGCAAATAACGTGTGAGAGGGAGAGCAAGATACAATAACAGCTCTTGATTTTAACTGCTGGTGTCATATGGGATAAGATGAAGCAAAATTCAATATTAATTCAGGATTCAATCCAGTTTGCTAGGAGTGGTCCCATTTTCTCTCAATAGGCATACCTATTAAAAAGAAAGAGTTTCCAGAAATTTCCCTCATTTATTGTCAAATCGCTCACATTAATATTATTTAAAATTTTGTATTTTATGTTGGTACAAAATATGTTTCAGTAAGATATCAAATCATTAATACAGTGAAGTTATAAACTGTTATGTTTACCTCTACAAAAGAAACTTGAAATCTAACTAGGCTCTCGTGTGTTTACAGTCTCTGCGTTTACAGCCTAACATTTCTCAGAAGGATGAAGAGTTTCAGGACAATATATACCTCTTCATCCTGAGAAGATATTTAATGCCCTCACTAGTACAGAGCTACAGGAAGGGATGTTGCTTCTGCTGACTACTGCTTTCTTAAACCTAGGGCATGTTTTAAGAAGAAAAGTTATAGCTAGACTAGGTTGGTTTTTCATCTAAACAGTGCTAATCACTTTGGTGTCATAAAGGAGCATAGGTATATAGAATGACATAAGTGGGAACTTCTGAATGAAGATGAGGGATTGGAATCTGTCTTCTTTTCAAATACTGCTTATAAGTAAAACCAAACAATTTAATTTTATTTAAACTTTGTGACGCAGGTAGCTTCCCTTTGCAGAAAAACTTTAGCGCTTAGGTTTGTAGTATTTTCAGTGTTCAGACAGCTGCTACAATTCTTTACTATCTTGTAGTCGTGGCTGTGATGAGGATTTTTTTTTTTAAACCTGAAAAGGGGGAATTGCTTCGAATTAGAGAAAGACAGCTTTGAACAAGTTGCACAAGAGTAAAGCATTTTACACATCAAGAACGTTAGTGAAGCTGCCTATACTGTAATTTAGATAACAGCACAGATACCAAGCTGGTGTGTGTTAGTTGTTGAGACATGTGGGTGATTGCCACTTTCAGTGTTCTTTATTTTATGCCACAGTGTTGACTTTTTACATTGACAGTGATGAACAAAATCCTTTGGTAATATATTGAAGACTAGGCTTGTGGATACATGCCTGAAAAAGTAGTAAATGCTGTGGCCTTCAAATCATAAGAGGCTCCTATGTAGGAAACATTATTCTAATAAAGAAAAAACTTACCTGGAGTATCTTTAACCAAGAAATCAAGGTAGTACTGAACACTCCAAGAAAACCGTGATAATAAGACAAATGCAAAAACAGCTCAATTGCCCACTTTAGAAATCAGTCCAATTTTTTTTTTGTTTTGTTTTGTTTTTTTTTTTTTTTTTTTTTGAGACGGAGTCTCCCTCTGTAGCCCAGCCTAGAGTGCAGTGGCCGGATCTCAGCTCACTGCAAGCTCCGCCTACCGGGTTTACGCCATTCTCCTGCCTCAGCCTCCCGAGTAGCTGGGACTACAGGCGCCCGCCACCTCGCCCGGCTAGTTTTTTGTATTTTTTAGTAGAGATGGGGTTTCATCGTGTTAGCCAAGATGGTCTTGATCTCCTGACCTCATGATCCGCCTGTCTCGGCCTCCCAAAGTGCTGGGATTACAGGCTTGAGCCACCGCGCCCGGCCAGTCCAAATATTTTAAGGGATTGTGTCTTATTTGTTTTTGTATTCCCTGCAGATTTTGTGTGCAATAAACATTTCTTGAATCAACAGATTAAGCAGTGATGTAGGTTTTTACAACACCAGAAATCAAAGATGTGAGTAAAATTATCTAGTAGTTATGAAATGTACTTTGACTTCCTTTATTTTCTAATAATGATGGCAATGAGTTAGCTGTATCAATCTTTACAGAAATATCTTAGAAATATTTCTCCATTTGTTTAAAATGTATTCTTGATTAGAAGTATCACTGGTCAAAGATCTGGTGATTTTGATTCTGTGTAGTCCGTCTTGACTCCAAAATGTAGCATTTTATTGATATAGGACTGGTATTAAATTTTACATTTTTCAAGGGGAGGAAAGATGTTCTGTACAATGTTTGCATTCTGTGGCACAAAACTACATCATATAATATTGAAGCTGGATTGATAAGAATTCAAATTGAGGGCTAGGATGATAAACTGGAGTTTACTGATACAAAATAACTCAGCAGTTCTAAACAGTAAGAGACAACAAAGTTGTGGAGTGTACAAACCGGATTTGGCTTTAGGAAGAGTTAGAGTCACTTGCATAGCTAACTTTGCCATCTTTCTATCAACCAGGGAAGATGAGCTGGGGAAAAGCCAATCTAGAATATGTAAGAACAGCATCTCCAACTTTAGGCCCAGTCACAAGGCAGATCAGACTGGAAGAAGCAACGGGATTTCTAAAAGGACATTCCAGGGCTTTTGAACTGTTGGAATCTCTGGAAAGATGATAGTGAAGTAGATGGAACAATAAATTGCAATTAAAGTTGGAGAACAAAACAATATTTTTCCTGCTTTTCTGTCATTACTAAAAAGTGATTGCAGACATGAGATTAAAGATTTCTATTAATAAAAAAGAAATTATTTGCTCCTGCTTCTCATCTGTGAAAATAATAAAGGAGCCAACATATTTTTAAAAGTATACAAATCCATCCGCAAAACAGACCTCGTGTTATGTAGTTCCAAAACTGCCCAGGGATTTTTCTTCTCCCTTATGAAACTTTTGATAATAGAAATCTGAATGACTTTGTTATGATATCAACATTCTTCTCAAGTGGATTATGTAGTATCATCATAGATTGGATGAGAACATGAATATGCTGTAGAGACACCAGTATCCTGGGCCCAAGAGGGCTGATTTTGAGCAGTGCTCCTCAGACTATCGAAGATGAAAATCGAATTTTCATTTTCAACCTCTTGCAGGCTAAAATGCAATCAGACACTTGGATGACATTATGATATCAAACCAGCTTACAAGTTTTTAAGTCCTTACTCTCAATTTCTATCATTGATCTTATTGCAGCCTGTTCACAGTTTGCTGAGTGGCACCAACCCGTGAACCACACTGAAAACACTGATTTAGGGTTCTGGCTCCGCTATTTGTTTTTGGGACAGTGATTTACCCTTCTTTTCCCCATTTATAAAATGAAGTGGGAACACATGAAATGATTGCTGAAATCTAATGATTCTGTTTTTATTTTAATACTATTTTCTTTTCGCTGGTTAAGAGACATACGTTATAGGTGCAGCTTATTATCTAAATGGTCTCTGTGAGGTCCAACTTATATAATTGAGTGAAGAGCATGTTTTAGCTGAGAGTTTATAGGCTATATTTCTGCAGCATTTTCACTTAATTGCAACACTATTTTCAGAGTAGTGAGCTCTTTTTTTTCCACCAGCTACTTTGAGGAAAAATATTACTTCCTGGATAGGTCCAGACTCTCCAGTGAAACCCCTTACCACCGTGCCCTAGGTAGGATAATGATGATGGTTAGCAGGTCGGCCTTGAGTGATACATCTTCAATTTGCCTTATTAACTGAGACATGAGTGTTGGGTTACAAATAGGTCAGTTCTGAAGATGGCAAAGTACCTGCAAGCTAAATACATTGGTTTCCTCTTCTCTCCCAATACCTCTGGTGAAAAAGTACATACCAAAAATATAGCAACAAATATGTGACTATGACAATTGACAAATATAGTCTCGCATGGGAATTTAACTGTGGAAAGATTATAAAGCCAGACTGCTCTTTAACCCTTTCTGAATTATAATGAATGGTAATAAAACTAGGAATGGAAGAAAACATTTATCTAGAGTTAAAAGCCACAATAACCATGGATAAATGACTGTGCTTGTCACTTCTTGCCTAGGGCTTATGTTTAGAATGTGTTTTACTTCCATGACCCAAACCCAAGTTTTCATAGATTTTAAAAAGTTCTTCTCAAAAGAGAGATATTAACAGGTAGGTCAGGTGTTGTTCATGAATAAGTTATTTGGAAACTTTTATGTTCTCTCTGAGAATCCAAGAGAATCAAAACTTTCTCTGAGAAAACAGATACTGCAAATAGTTTAACCATGTTTATACTTTTGAATGCTAACTTCCAGACTTTGTCTATAATCCTGTGCCCATGTTAAAAAAAAATCACAGAAAATTTATTTGCCAGGTTGTACTTTTAAGAATTCTTTATTTTGTGTGCCTCTGAGAAGAGAAAATGTTTTTTTTATCACTACTTCTGAATTCATAAATATTCTTGCCCATATATTATTATTTTGTGGCAAATCAGGGTACATTATTTTCATAGCGGATATCATTGATTGCTGTCATGCTGTAATGCCATTTGCCACATATGTGGCTGTAATGTATCTTTGGTAAGGTGGGAAGGAGAGAATATGTACTAATCAGGTGAATGGGTCACACACACACTTACAAACTTGCTTAACTGCATCTTGCCGCCTCAATCTGTAAATTGTATCACCATTGTTAAGCTACCTGTTTCATTTCTCACCTACAACATGGGGGAAATTCAGCCATTTCGTCTATATTTGCAGTTATTCTAAGGTGAACTTAATGATCTAGGGATTGATTTAGAAAATGTATTTGATTGTTTTGGTTGTATGATATGCCACTATCTGGGAAAGGTGGAGAGGCTATGCAACTTTTGAATGTATTTGCTATCTCTTAAGAGGTGTATTGGGTTGGATAGATTGAAACAGTACTTGAATGTCCTCACAAAAATTCCAACTAAACCCACACACGATTTTTCCCCTGCTGCATATCCTAATTGTTACATATTAAAGAACTAACATAATTTCTGGACTGTCTTCCAGAGAGATGCAAATAAACACCCAGACTATGTTTAACAAACCTTAAAGTTATACTGTCAGTCATTGTGATGTTTGCCTAGAGGCAAATTAAAGTAGGTGTCTTTGGTGCAATTCTGAAGAAGACATTCATTCAGCATCGAGATCTGCTCTTGATGTGTTAAACAGTTGTGGCTCACAGTTATGCTATCTCCAAATTCATTCCGTTGAGACTGACCTTAAGATAATGTAAAAAAGCAATTAGTTGTAAACAGTAGGAGTGCCATCAGTGAGAAAGAAACAAATTACACAGTGGGGTGATATTTTTAGTGATTTTTAAGGAGATTATTAAAAATGAAATCTGTACTAAAAGCTATGACTGTAATTTAAAAAACTGACACAGAGCAATTCATTTATTTCGAACTGCTACAACTCCCTAAATGACAAACCAAGCCCCTTTCTATGTCTGGCTGAAAGGTGGTCTGGCTCATTAAACCACATCACAACTCCCCTGAATAATCAAGCCAAACAGGTTTTACACATGATTTGCTAAGTTCTACTCCTTTGCCTTGTCATTCAATATTTCAGCAAATATTTATAGCACACATGTCATGAGCCAAGACTGGTCTTGACGTTGAAACTGTTTTTTGTAACCCTAAGCTAAACCCTGAACTGTGTTAAAAAATACAGGTTTATATGCTCATACAGACACACAAACATACATTTATAGTTTAATAATATTTTCATTAAACTAATTTTTTAGTTTTTGTTGACTACTTTCAGTTAGAAATACCAAAATATTATTCTATTCCTTTGAAATTGTTAAGTAGTAAAACAATGATTAAAATAGGCAGATTTTTTAAATTTGAAAATCACATTTGCTGTCTGCATCACAGTCATGTACCTATATCCAGGTTTCTTTTGCCAAGGAAGAAATGACCTTAACCTTGTGAATGAGATTACTATTTCAATCTCATATTCACGAAAATTAGATGCATGCTGATCTCCTTACAGGTAGGTCTCCAGGTTGAAGTCCTGACTTGATGCAGAAGCTGTGCAATACATTTTGTAGACTCAATGTACATTCCAGTGCAGTTCAGTGATAAACTTAAGAATCATACAAATGATAACAATGACTAACAATTACTGCACACTTGCTCACTGCCGGGGACTGTTCTAAAGTGGTTTAACATCTGCTCAGTTTACTCGATTATCACATCTGCCTAAGAAGGTTGATACTATCAGTTTTCAGACATGGAAACTGAGGCACACGGAAGTTAAATAACTTCTCCCAAGGTCACCTGACTAGCGACTGAGGTGTACGTAGACGACCTTGGCAGTCAGTTTCAGAGTCCGCATTTCTTATCACTGCATTCTGTGGCTGAACATTGAGTGATCTTTCTTATCAGTCTACTCATGATAATTTGGTTAAAATATACATAGTCAAAAATCTTAGTCAAGGCAGTTACACTATGCTTATAATTTGATTTAAATATGCATATTATATAATAAATGCAATGTGATTAAATTATGTAGAGTCAAATAACCTTAATATGGAAAGCTGTTTTCAGGGCCTGGCCATTTAGTCAGGTACTTAAATGTTTCTATATCTTTCTCCCTCTTCCCTCTAACAGATGATTGAGTTAGGCTTGAGCAGTGCACTTGCTTCTGTGGCTGAAATGGTACACATTTCTGCCCTGTTAGCACAGTTTATTTTACAGTCAATGCAAATGATTATCCCCAAAGCTTATCTGCATAAATCAATATCATGAAGTTATGCTGTTGGAATATTTTTGTTGCATAAATAGTCTAACTTGACTACTAATAGTAGAATTCACACTATTAATGAAAATAAAATTCGTGAATAAATATTAATATCCTTAAGAGACATTATGGAACTCAGAGGAGAGCAGTCCTGATTTACTCAATTTTCAAAGTCATTGGAAATTAGGAAAATTATGTAAATAAAATGCTTCTGTTTAATGTGCATCAGAATCACAGATCTCTTTTGACTTGTTTTTTATTAAGCACTTAATCTGTCTGTGCCTCAATTTCCTCATCTGTAAAATGTTTGTAACAGCGTATGACATACCATAAGCACTATAAAACTGATGGTTTAGGAAAAAAAAAATCTCTTAAGTGTCAAGAAAAATTATGACTTATTCTTTATACTTAATTGTTGCAGAACAGACATTTGATAATGGTCTTTAAATTACCCTGTACTTTTAGGGGGCTTATATGCCATAGGCACAAACTTCTGACTCTCTAATGTCATTATGATACACTATTTTTTATATATATTTTCTTTCTACATCATAAAATGAGTTTACAGCAGCAGACCCCAGCTTTTTTGAGAAGTATCCACACCATTATATTGTGTGATCACTGTACCAAATAATTTTTTTTGTCAGAATATATACAATACAGAGTTGAAGAATCTATATCAAAATGATCAGTTGTGATGAGTCTGAGCTAGAAGGCTTTTTCACAAAGCCTGTTTTGTTTTCTGGTGAATTTATATTAGACCATGGCTGCCCATTTAAAATTCCTTTCTTTTAAGGATGCCATGTTGCATAATTAGTCTGCTGTTGCAGTCGGGATGCTTGCACCCTTTATTTTAATCTTAGTATAGAATGCAATAGACTATCAGAGTTGGAAGGAACCTCTGAGACCATCTAGTTCAACTTGCTCATAATATAGATGAGAAAACAGCCTCTGTCAGTTTCAATGTCACACAGCAAGTTAGTTTTCCATTCGAATCTCAGAAATAAGTTTCATTTTATAAAATGTCAGTTATTTTCTGTATAACAAGTAGAAATAGATAACAAAATAGCTAAAAACAATAACAATTTATTTTTTCTAATGATTCTTTTCACTGACATAGCAGGTCTCTGCTCCACATGGTACCAATTGGGGTTACTCAAGTCATTGAAGAGTTTGGCTGGGACACCTCAGTTGGGGCACCACAGTACTTCTCTACCTGGACTCTTTTTTCATATATTTCTCATCCTCCAGAGTCTCTCCATGTGGCTTCCCTCTCTAGCAGGATATTCTGGGCCTGAAATGACATATATTTCAGCCCTAACTCAACACGGTCTTCCTTGCAGTAAGTACAATTTATTGTCCCCAAAGCTTGTCTGAGTAAATCGACATCAGGAAATTATGTTGTTGGGATTATTTCCTTACAGCATAGTGGATGGGTTCCAAAAGGCTGAGGATCTGGGTTCTCAACTACTTAGTTATTCTCTTGGGAGCATCCCAAGATAATAAGCTCCAATGTGTGGAAGTGCTTATCTAACCACTGCTTGTATCATACTTGTGACTATCTTTTGGTTGCAGCAAATCTATGGCTAAACCCAGAACTAACGTGAGGGTACACTGGACTGGGGTGTGAATTATGGAGGATGTGGTTCATTTGAAGCATCAATATGCCTGCCTACCAAAATGGCAGAGAATTTATGTGGTCAAGGTCAAGGAGCAAGTTGCAGTGTGTAACACATAATGTAATGTTACTTAAATTAATTGATTATTATTTTCATTACTTCAATATACTGTGCACTGTTGTGGGTCTGTTATTGGATTGTGATCAAGTTGAAACTTTCCAGAATTTGATGAGCCCTGGGAATGTTCACATTGGTTTTGGCTGCCACCATTTCTTTCTTTAGATAGTGAGATTGTACTAGAGCCAGGCAGCTCTCAACATTTCAACATTCAAATTTTTGACCATAAGACTAGAAAATATACAACATATTTAATAAAAAGTGAAGGCATGGGAATACTATTTTGGATATGTTTCACTAATAAAAAGAGCAAGACTTCAGTATTAGCCTTTTATTGGAATTGAAATTATTCTCACTTGAACCCACACTAAACTGCCTGCAGCCTGTAACTTAGAAGGAGAAATCAAAGTGCTGCCACTGAACTGCTGGCCTTCTAACAAATATCACCTATTAGCATTCACAATAAAGGCAAGCCTGAAGCAGCCATGAAACTATACCCTATATAAGGTTTCTTTTAGCTTCTCCCAAGTCTTGACACACACCTGTGTCACTGACAGCTAGTATGCAAATTGCCAAAAAGCTCCATTAGGCTAGTCTAGGCAAGGGAAGCCCATCTGTTAGTTCTGTGACACTTTCCCTCCTAGATCCTCATGTGGGAATATGTCCTTGAGACACGCAGATGGATGCATTTGTGCCAGTGTCTGGTACCACCAACCTTGGGGGAAGTTGTCACTTCTACTTGTTTTATTGCCTTTAATATTTGATGTCCTCTTCCTTCAGATGCCAAAGAATAAAATTTTAAATCTAAAACTTCAAAGGGTGGTGAAGGTTTTAAATTCTCGATAGAAAGGATGTATTACTTTTTAAGCACAAGAAAATGGTACATCATGAGCTCTCTGTTTAAGAATTATGGTATTCACTGGGTGTTTTTCAAAACTGTGTGTGTGGTCTGGTGTTGACAGGAGAGAACATACAATTTCAAATTAGCCAGTGCTTGTCAGCTGTTGCTGATAGCTGTTGGAAGGTTTTGGGAAAGACAGGGGCCCAGTGATATTTTAGCAAGCTTGCCTATTAAGGACATTTGCTGGAAATGACTTCATGATTCCTATCCCTTTCTTCTTCTAAAAAAAAAAAAAAAAGCAACACAACTACATGTAAGCAATTGGAAAAGGAAATTCAGCCACTTTTTTCTGGTGGTTTTATGAGTAGACTCAAGTCTCTTGCCCATCTCAAGTTGAAATCCCCAGAGAAAAGTTACAAGTGGCAACAACAGAATCAGAAGAGCAGCTATCCCTTTGATAACTGATATCTCTTCATCATAAACAGGCCCCTTTCCTTTCATTCATCTGACCTAGCAGAAAGATCTACTCATATTTCATTCTAACTGAAGGTAAGGTGGCATAAAAGTAATGGTAATCTCACCTCCTGGGTAAAGAAAACATTACAAATCAGAAAATTGTTTTTAGAAACGTACAATAACTTGTAATCTGGAATCAGAAAGATAGATATTTCCTCTTTTGACAAATCCTCATATAGCAAACACATATAAAGACATATGACGTGTTTAAGACAGGACAGAAATGATGCTTTTGATCATTTTGGCACTAAAATGTTTCATGATTTTATCAGATTAGTGCCTGTTTTCCGTTTTTCAGGAAATGGTCCAAAAGACATACTGTTTTTATTGACAGGACTTCCAAACTAGTTATTATTTGCTAATAATGTTGTGTTAAAAGTCTGAGCAGAGTGTCTTGCCAGAGAGAGAGAGAGAGAAAAAAAAAAAAACTTTTATGCCCAACGGTGTTTGGATGAGCAAGATAATTACACCCTTGTCCACAGCAGATGCTCTGTTCTTCGCGTTGGCAGTTTCCCTGTTCAGTGTGCAAATAATTTTCTCTACTAAAGTTGGTAGCTATTTGCTACAAATATATTTCTTTTCCAGAAAAGAATGGATCTTTTCCATCACCACTCATAAATAGCAACTGAATTGACTGGAGTTTTTATTGTTTTAAACACATACACAAAAAACTGATGTGAAGCAGAAAGAAACTCTTATGAATGCCCCATGTCTGTCAATGGATGTGAATAAAATAAGTTATTTACTAAAATAGTTGAAAAACGACATTGTAGCAATGATTTGAACTTATTTAAATCAAGATTTGTGAAAAAGTCAATGTTGATAGTCAAATATTTTTAAAATTCAAATGTGCATTTAGTCAGTTTATAATAGAAAAACACTTATTTACATGTATTGCAAAAATCTTATGAGCTCTCTTAGCCCTCTATTTCTGTAACAGGCAAAATTCACTTTGTACATATATAGTGAGACCAAAAATAAGGAGCTCATATTCCTCACAGTTTTGACAGTCATGTATGACTATGCTTGAAATGAGTGGGTGTATTCTCCCTGGCCAATCATGAGCACATACATTTCCATAAGCCACTGTGCATGCTTTTCGGGTAGCCCAGGTGCTGTGGTTGTGTCTGTAAGCAATATGCTGGCAGGTGTTTCGGCAGAGAACTGCAGAAGGGGAAGGATGGAGGAAATCTTTTTATTATAGCTCCCTTTTTTTGTTCTTACCACAGCCCCAGAAGCACAAAGGCAAGTGGAAGCACTCCTCAAGTTGCCATGTCTTCATAGATACATAAGGCAACATATACTTATCTAAATAAAACTAATAATATAATTGGGGGTTAGGCTGATGAATTATCCCTGAGTCTCCCAAGAATAATAATTGTTGACTGGACTTTTATGGTAAAATTCACCTTCTAGCAAAAGATTAATAAGTGCCAACGGAAAGATTTTGTTCCAAGAACGTATATGTAAGTGCTGACAATCAGAGGTGTGGCTGACTTCATGGTCCCTCCTCAACTCTTCAGCACGCCAGGGTTAGAAATATCTACTGAAGGACAGAATGTGTATCATCAGCAGGGACGTGAGAAAAAATGTCTCCTAGAACCTTAAGCAGGGAGGAGATAAATCTGTCTATGATAAAGGTTTCTCAGAGGAGGTGAAATTTGAATCCTGCCTTCAGGATGAATAGGCTTGGCTTCTGGGGAACCAGGAGGAAGGCATTTAATATAGAACAACAGCAGGAATCAGGAGGCAGTAGACTGCTCATTTTCAAATGGCTTTTTCAGAGCATGCTCAAATAGTACTATTAGGTTAGATGGCACTGAAAAGAGAAGATGGCCCTGTTTGGACATAAATATTATTTCTCTTCTCACATAAGAAAAAGAGTTGCAGCAGAAAGCCAGATGCAGTGGCTCACACCTGTAATCCCAGCACTTTGGGAGCCCGAGGCAGCCTGATCATGAGGTCAGGAATTCAAGACCAGCCTGGCCAATATGGTGAAACCCTGTCTCTATTAAAAATACAAAAAATTAGCTGGATGCGGTGGTGGGCACCTGTAATCCCAGCTACTCAGGAGGCTGAGGCAAGAGAATTGCTTGAAACCAGATGCAGAAGTTGCAGTGAGTCGAGATTGTACCACTGAACTCCAGCCTGGGCAACAAGAGTGAAACTCTATCACATACGTGCATACATACGTACACACATACATAGAGTTGCAGTGGAAAAGCCAGGAGAAATGCAGTATAGTTTTGATAAGAATACCAGATAATGATGTATATGTATATACTAAGAAGAATTTAATAACTCAAATATTTGGAAACATAATTCTAGTTTTATTTAATAGTTACACTGGTGTTACAAGAGAATATCAAACATGGTAAGATAAACAATGGTATAGTAGGATTCTAGGTACATCCAGGGTTAAGTAAGATTAGAAATAACTTTCATTCACATAAGACTTAGGAGGTAATTTTTCTCTTGGATCCTCAGTGCTGGATTTCCATTTCTGTTTCTAGGTGAAGAGAACTGAATTGTGCAAGGGCCGTCCACAGAACTTAATCACTGCTTAAAATGTTGTATCAAAGTTATAAATAACTGAGTAGATCCTGTATGAAATTGGGAACTTCCTTTTCCATAAAATAATAAATGCCTGCATCAGGGACATGTTCCTTATTCTCTTTTTGTTCCTTTTTCTTAACCTTCTCCCTTACTGGCTGCTATTCTATCCTCCCTTCTCTAATTACACATAGACACATCTACACTTCCACCCTCTTTCTCCTTTCAGAATGTGCTTAAACACACTTAGTCAAAACAATCCATTTTGGGATATCATTTTCTCCTTGTGCAGGAGTCTTTTAAGGTTTTAGGATGAAGCATTATTGACAGGTAACTTGTGTCCATTTCTAATCACTTTTGAATCATCCCTGCAGTTTCTGTGTTTATTCTTATGCCTGAACACATTCGATAATGAAGCTTGTGCAAACTCAGAAACAAAAAAAGTCTTGAACTGCAATCACATAAAGGGGAGCTACCTGATTAACAAGCTTTACAAAACATTTATTGGAAAATATATCTATCCCATGAGATAGGCCACAAAGGACCATCCACTTTCTCCATTAACATGTGGATAGCTGTCTGCTTCTTACTGCATTTTCATTCTCTAAAAATAACCACCATGGTCTTTTAGTGAAAATAAGTGAGTTAGAACCAAAAACAAAGGCACAACATTCTTCTCCAAATAATTTACTCAGAAATGCTTTTTGGTGAAAAATAGTTTCTAGCATCTTGCTATTTATCCATACTTCGAATTGCTTCATCCATTAGTTCTGACAAAAGATTGTGTTTGTATCATTGCTTGACAAATGTGTTACATGTTTCAGTCTTAAAATATTCCACCCTGAGCTCCGTGCTGCATACTTGGGAGATAATGTTAAATCAGCCTCGCGACACACTGCTGTCATCATGCCAAATAACTCAAGGAAAAATGATCAGGGTATAAAGAGATCAATAAGGCAAGAAAATCTGTGCTTTCAAAAGTAAGGCAAAATATGAGAAAGACTATCAGTCAAGCATTGAGACATAAATAAAGCAAGAAGATGCCATGTTTAGGGCCCCGTGATGCTACAGTGAGCCATTATCCCATGAGTAGTAAATTTCTCTTACGTTTGTCTAACTCCTTTAATATAGGTCATTCTAAAATATAGCCATAAGATTCACTGGCACATTGATCAGGCTAGCATTGCTCTTTTTTCTCCCCTAATAGAATAAAATAAGGATATGGCTGATAAATGCTGAGAAGGACAATTCCCAGACTATTTAGATGTGAGTGGCCACACTGGAGTGTTCTTCCTGTGTAAGAAAGATTTCTATAACTCACATCTTTGTAAATATAAATTATGCAAATACATTTCTGCCTATCGAGATGATATTACTCAACAGGGCCCTCATAAGTGCCCAGTTCTGTTGGATTTTTAGGCAGAAAACAAGCAAACTGTAGAAACCGGCAATTTGGAAATTAAATCTTTTATTGAGTAATAGGTACTCAGGCGTGCATCAGGAAGCAATCGTTTTTCTTTTTCAGGAAAGAGCATTATATTATTACAAATTTGCAACAATAAATGGAATAGCTTGCAGGCACAAGACAGTAAATTTTATGAACATTTGAAAATAGAAATTTATTTTTGTGTGCTAATGGTCGAGACTGTGAAACTGGCCCAGAGCCCTTGAATATCAGTCTCAGGAAGGTGATCTGTAGACAGTGAAGAGAATTTCAGGATTGCTTTTATTAACATGGGGATGAAGTGTGAAAATTAATTTTTGTTGTGGAAAGATAAAGCTTTAAGGCTGCATGTGGGATAGATTAGAGTACTTGGAGCTTGGGAACAGGAAATACAATTTGGAGACTGTTACCTTAATCCATATGTGAAGTGAAGTGCTCCAAATAGACATAGTAGAATGGATGGAAAAGACAGATGTGGGAGACACTGAGAATGCAGCATAGGCAGGACTTGGGGCCTGGATGAGACTCAGTCATGACAATGAAATTTTTTTTTAAAGATGTATCCAGATGTTAAATTATCAGTATGCTATATATCTGTGGAAAATGATTGCTAAGTTCAAGTGAATATTCAAGGCATAATGTAGGATGAAATTTTCATGCCATGATACAACACTCGGAAGTACCCTTCAGCATGCAGAGCCATCACGAAAAGTGTCCAGAAAAGAACATGAAAGGGCATGGGCTAAAACCACATTGTAGACAGAAAGAACAAGTGGAAACGCATAGGAAAAGCATGACCTCTGACTCATTCCTGCAGACTATTTAGAGTTAAACATTTGTTGCTTTCAACTTTCTTGGTGTTCTCCCTATTTACCTTAAGTCATTTAGCTCTACCACATGAGAACTTACATCTGAAAATGGGCGATCACCTCTTGGTATGACAGAGAGGTAGAATTTTCAGATCACCTCTTGGTATGTGGGAGAGGTGGAGAGATGGAGGTGTGGCTGGAAAGGTGAAATAGTGCAGGTTTGCTTAGAAGCTGATACAATTTAGGCTTTAGGGTCCCTCCTTTTCCCCAACCTCTTCTGTAATCTTATATCTAATCCTGCATAACCATTTTGTATTCTTCTCCCCAAAAATGGTCAATGGCCATCCAAAGTGTATAAAACTTAGATCCCACAAGGTCCACATTCTTTCATTAACTAGCAATGTGTTTACATGGTTACATGGATTTGGAAAATTTGTAAAAGAAATACGTTTTAATCCCAACTGGTCCTTGTCTTTTTTCATACTAGTTTCCCTATTTGTATATTTTTTTTCTTCCAGTGGTGGCAGGTATTTTGGGATTTAGCTAAGGGTAAGTTGGGTGGGAGATACATTTATTTTGGATTCAATGGGATCTATGTTTGTGTTATTGCTAGCTGTTTTGTGGTCTGAATGGTTTCCAAGAATACTCATACTCCTCACTGTACCAGTGTCTCGGGCATTGTGGCAGGAACATGCTGGGCCAACTCAAGGTTCTATTGTGATAGGAATGTGGCCTCTGGTGCCCAACACTGGAAGGATGTGGGAAGTAGAAGAAAAAATCTGAAACCAGAAGCCAACTCTGTGCAAAATGCATCCACAATGTTGTGCTCAAATTTACTATCCTAACCTTCCTACCACTCTTACCTTATAACAACTTAAAAGCTGTTACCATTTATGAGTTGTGAAGCTGAAGAAAACATTTCTGAACTATCACTAGAAAAAAAAAATGCCTATCAGTCATTAGAGGACAGGCAGAATTATCTGTGTCTAGATAATTCTCTTTAGAGAAAATAGTATGAAATTACTGTCATATAAAGAGACAATCAAAAGGTTTGCAGCAAAAAAAGGACAGGGGATTATTTCTGAAGTGTGTCAGGGAATTAATATTATTTTCTACATTTTTTATTTTCATGTTGTTCATCAACTTTTTAATATTGGTGATGTGTTGAAATTTCATTTTTGTTCTAAACAAATATTCATTTTTATAAGTAATTTTATATTTACAAATTTTATTCTTTTTTTAAAAGGGTCTCCAACATTGTATAAACTTAAGGCACAAGAAGACCTGAGTTTATCCCTGGGTTCAGGAGACACCTTAATTTTCATAATCAAGTATGTAAATTTAACCTCTGGTTCATCCATGGAATCCATGTAGAGTTAAATACCTGTTGCTTTCAACTTTTATGGTGTTCTCCCTTTTTACCTTCAGTTAGCTCTACCCAATAATATCTTAATTCTGTAATTATTATAACTTGGGAATATCCTATGGGTTTATATCATGTGGAATATATTAGTATCCATTAGTATGCTATACCCTAATTCCAGTTAAAAAGAATGTCCTTCTTTCTGCATCGTATAGTATTTGAGAAATATATTTAAGCAGACTTTTAAAACTGTTTCAAAACGGAGATATGTGGTTCAAAACAAAACAACAGTGGAATATATACCAAAGTCGGGAATATCTGAACATGTAATATTATTCCATTTAGAAAAGTTTGAGAATTTAAACTAGTTTCATTTCAGAAAAGTATTTTCAGAAGTTACACAATCCTGTGAAATAAAGTATGTAATCAGAAGTGTATAATCTGACAAGGAAAGGAATTGTCTATCATTTATCCATACTCTATTACTTTTTAGTAAAACAATTGTAATAATTATTTGTACTCCATTTCATAATGGAACACATAAGATGTGTTCTTGACTAACAGGAACTCCAACCACTGGAATTTAAGCTTGTATAATCGGCAAAATTATGTCAGTGATTATTTTTCTAGTTTTCCCCCTTTGTGTCTTCAATCAAAAATAATTTATATCACGAGGCAGGGGTGAGATATTGATTGGTCACTAGAACTAGTATATCAGCTACAAACATAACTTTCACTTTCTTTCCATTCATAAACAAGTGATTATTTGACCTGCTAGGATGTGATAAGTAGTTCAAAGTAAATGGAACACACTAGGTCATGCCTTTCTCAGTCTTCTAATCAAGAAGAAAGTAAGTGCTGAATATACTTCTTTTTTATTACAATCCGTGTCATTGCACAAAATCGTAAGTTGGGTCCAGGATAGAAACTGGTGGCCAAAATTAGAGGTGTGTCTATTTGTCTCTTTCTGAAATGGCTAACATATGACATTAATTGACTGTCAGAAGCCTCAGTACTAAATGAAATTAATGACCAGTGGGATCCAAATAAATAAAAGGAAATGTGCCTTTGCACATAGCATAGCCAGATTCAGGATGAATAGACAGTCAATGTTGCAGAATATTGTAATACTCCAAAAAGTGCTTCTTGGCCAATGGTGGGTGTGATAGAATCTCACTCTTCTGCATGACCAAACCAGGAGGATTTAGGCATTAAAAAAGAGCTCTGTCTCTGTGATGTAGTATATCCTTTGAGAATCTTTGCTTTCCTCTGCTGAAATAAGGACATAACTCTAGAGGGTGCCTGTTTTCATTGGGTGAAAAATATTCCTTTGCTAAAAAAAGTCTTACATATGAGTCTACTGATGGACTTTAATTCATCTGAGTAAAAGTCACCATGCTAATAGCAAAAGTCCTATGTTGTTAGTCCTTTTCTCATTTTATTTTTATCTGTGTTGTTACTAAAGCAGTTTTCTCCAATTAACTGTAAACCACAAGGAAAAGCAGTCAAACTGATTACATTTATTATATTTGAGAACTCCAGTTATAAAACTAGACCATTCTATCATTCTATTCATTGTGATACTAAAAACTGTCACTCTGGGTAGTAAAATGTGTTTTCCATTATTATAAAGAATATAGTTTACAGTGAAATAACTGGACATTTTCACAAGAATTAGCATTGGATGCAGGTGCCATTTTTTCCTGTACTCTATGCTTGATCTTAGCCAAAAGGCCAAGAAGCAATCTCCTATACTCGTAATACAGGTAAATATAGACCATATTTCAGTATTCCAAGTTTATCTATTTATCTTTTCTTTTCTTTCTATGCTGTGCTGTGTGCAGAGAACTCTGTATTAACCCCACCTGTATAAACTGTTCTACTTTCATTACTTTAGGACTTTAAGCAGTAATTGTCACTGGATATATTTTAATCTTTAAAATATTTTCTCGTAATAACATTTATTATTATAATATCATTGAATATATCTGATGAATTCTAATTATCTGTTCTATTTTACACATGTTATAGTGTAGGTTAAATTTTTATCAGTTATCTGAGAATGATAAATCACTGGTCTTCGTTATATTATCATAACTTTTCTCTAATTAGATCTCTTCTTCAAGTCAAAATTCTGGATGGAAATTCTTAATGCCAGTAGCGTTAGGAAGTTGATCTATAGATAAAAATATTTTCTCTACTTATAAAACTATCATTATAGTGATATAATACATAGTAATATGGTAATATAATGAGCTGTAATTCTAGGCTGCTTCACTGCAGTGTACATGCTTTGTAAACTTAGGCAGATCAATTATCCATTATTTGCCAAAGCGTTGGGTTCAATATGATGTTGGCTATAGGTAGAAGGGGAGAGCGATACATATGTAAGTTTGTGTGTAGATTAATATATAAATCTTGCTTATTAAAATTTGAATTTCACAAGCTATTAAGACACATTTCCGGAATTTACGGAATACTTACATCACTGTACCAACATGATTTTAAGAAGGCAGTTTGTATCATTACTATTGTAGTTCCTGCTATACTTTTTGCTTTGACGATGGATGCTGTCTCAGTTTAGCTTCTTACATTTGAGTCTCTGTTTTCATTCTGCTTAAGATGTAGTCAATTTTATGGCATTATTGGTCTGCCCTCTGAGAGCTTAAAGTAGATCCTGAGCATTTGTAAAGCAAGAAATGATGTTAGTAAAGATATGTTAATTGTGGCGAGTTCTCTGTTGGCTGGTAAATAAGGACGTTCTCTTTGAGTTCCACCTTTCTTTGAGAAATTTTCATATTTCCTGTACTATTCCTCTGTTATATCGTGGAAACTTATTAACTCAGCCTGTGCATTCTGCTCACATATTCTCTCATGGTGCCTTCTGGTCCTAGTAGCTGAGCCAGGGTCATCAATAAATCTTCTTTTCCCCCAAGATATTCCTAGTTGCTTCTTTACTATTCGTTCTTGTAATTCCATTCATCTGTGTATATCATTTAGGATGTTGGGCAGTTGCATAGCATTTCACCTAAGGTCACATCCTGATGGGATTTGGTGGGATCCTAGAGCTGGCTAGGACCACTTGTAACAGCTGATAAATTCCCGGAAATGACGTGACCCAGTTGTTAGACTGCTTAAAGGTGAAAATCAGCTGTGTACTTACGTTACCAAAAAAAAAAAAAAAAAAAAAAATCAGCATAGCTATAAATCAGGGCTTTTTCCCTGTTTTTTTCTCTCAGAGTTTCAGAATAGTTGCACACCACTAATTGTGAATAGTTTTCTGTTTTGATTCTCCACTCCATGCAATTTGCTTTTTAGTGCAAAGAGCAAGCACTGAGGCTTCTTTAGGGGGAAGCAAATAAATTATCACTCCTAGAACACTCTTTATTTTAGTGATTGTACTTTAGAAAAGGCTGTTATCTGCCGGGCACGGTGGCTTACGCCTGTAATCCCAGCACTTTGGGAGGCCGAGGCGGGTGGATCATGAGGTCAGGAGATCGAGACTATCCTGGCTAACACGGTGAAACCCTGTCTCTACTAAAAATACAAAATGAAAAAAATAAAAAATTAGCCAGACGTGGTGGTGGGCACTTCTAGTCCTAGCTACTCGGGAGGCTGAGGCAGGAGAATGGCGTAAACCCTGGAGGCGGAGCTTGCAGTGAGCCAAGATCCCGCCACTGCACTACAGCCTGGGCAAGAGAGCGAGACTCCATCTCAAAAGTAAAAAGAAAAAGAAAAAAAAAAAAAAAAGGCTGTTATCACTATTTGTCAAGTTTTACATAGTATTCTTCAACCAAAGCAAAAACAAAACAAAAGCATCCTCTGAATATTGGAGATGTGTAGAAAGTACTGTGGAATGTATAAATGTATTACTATCCCATTCTTATGCTATGGACTATTTGCTTCAGCTACCCTAGAGCATCTAGCTTATGACTTGTTAGAAATTAAGGAGATAATTAAACTGAAAAAAACCAATTTAAGCCATTGTTTACCCACAAAATATTCTTGCAGGGGAACAATTTTTTTTAAATCTAATTATTTTTAGTGTTAGGAGCCATGAAATTAGTATAGTTTATTCCCTGTGTATAAAACTCCTTTTAATTAAGTGCATGGATATTTAGTAGTTGGTGTGTTATTTAACCTATAAGTTTTTTCCACTGACAGTAAGATATGTCTTATTTTAATTAGTACTTTTACAATTTTTAGATATTTCTCAGAATCTGTGTATTCTAAGAATGACTTCCCTTATCAAAGTTTTTATTTATCTTAAAAAATTCTTCTGAGAGTCTTGTCATCGGCTTATCTGAGAGCGTTCTAGCTACTATCAGCAGCTACTCTTAGTAGCTAGAAAAATACTAACTAAACCTAATGTCCCATTAAAGAAGGACGTTCTTTAACTTACAATCTAGATAATTTCATTTTGACAAGCATCAATGGATTTTTTACTTTGCATCATGAGATTTTAAACCAGGGAAGCCAGAGTTGGCTAGATCAGTCAACAAACCAATATACCTGTCCACCAAAAGAAATTACTGTTTATGAAAACAATGGATATTATAAAAAATGCTTTAGATTTATGTGATAATAGCTAGCACCTATAGAATGCTGTGTGCCAGGTTTTATTCTCAGTGCTTTACACACAATCACTCATTTGAAATGTTTAACAATGTTCCAAGGTAGTTATTTATTATTTCAATTTTTTCAGATGAGGAGACTGAGACAAAAGAGGTGGCAATAGAGGTAAAGCAATATTTGAGCCTGGGTTGTGTGTCTTCAGGATCTATGTTCTTAGTCACTATACAATGACAATAATGTTCCTTTCTTCTTCCAAGCCCATAAAGAGTATACCAGTCAAGGGCAAATGCCCTTTAACTGCCAATCTCTGACGCTCAATTACTTCTTTAAAAAAGGACAATAGCAATTTGGAGAAGAAAAAGCAGGACTGTCTTATCACTGGGGATAGTTCCTTCTCTTATGTAGAATATCACCAGGCAAAAAAAAAAAAAAAAAAAGAATCTCCAGTAATAATCACACAAAAAAGAAAAGATGCATCTGCAATTGGACGTGCCTATATTCTTTTGAGAAAAATCTCTAAGGTTTGAGGTGGATTGACTTAAAATATACTGAAAATGGGAGTCCTCATAGAGGTTTATAATTATGAGCAATAGAAGTTTGTTTAAATATTTTATGTTTCTTATAAAAATTATAATAATTTTGATAATAATATAAATTGCCTAATATTCATTTTATCATGAGGTTTTTTCTTAAACTTGAACATTAATTTATTCTCATAGTTACCACCTCACAGCCCCAAACATAATAAATTTTGAAAATGTATTTATAGAAAGTTATCTGTGCAAGTGTTCATTTCAATTTTTATAATGAAGCAATTACTTTACATGTATTAATTTCTGTCACATTTTTGATCTGTGCTCTAACATTGTCTTCTTGAGGAAATTATTGTGTTTTATAGCTCACATTTCCTAGATTTAGGACTTTAAAGGCCTAGGTTCTGTTCACATTTAATTTTGCTACATCAATAAAATATGAATGAATTGGCTCATCAAACAACAAAACTATTTTATGCCATGGAATATAGGTTATTGTTTATGAAATTGCTGAATCAACCTGGTAATTCACTGTAAGAAAACCTTCTCCTTTTTTTGCTTTGGTCCTGTTTAGACAGAAATAAAATTGGTTGCATGTATGTTACATGGAGGATGGCAGGGTTGCGGGTTGGTTTCTCTTTGGGGATGGCAGGTAAAGTAGACTATATGATATTGAAAATGCTGAAGGCCCCAGGAAGGAAGCTTGTCTGCCAAAGAGAGACACATTTACTCTGTACCTACAGCTAATCTTAATTTCTATCTTTTCTTGGTATTTAGCAATCTTACAGTTTAGATGAAAGTTTGGTTATTGATTAGAAAGATAAAATACACCTTTTCCCCTCAAATTATACTTTTACTTCCTACAAATCTTTTAATAATGTGCATGTTTGGTCAGGGCAGGTATGTGTTGAAAGATAGGTTTTATATGCCAAAGTATAAACCTACTTCTTGAGTGTGGGAGGAAACTTGAATAGGGTTTCTACTAAAAGGAGATTAATTACATTTTAAGAAATTCCTGTAAATAGTAGCATAGCATAGAAACTGTGACCATTATTTCATCAGCACATAGTATGGGAGATTATACCTTGTATATAAGAATGATACACATTAGCATTGTCCAGTAGAACTTTCTGTGATGATGACCATGTTCTGTGTCTACCTGTCAGGTACAGCAGTCAGTACCCACATATGTTTTTCAGCATTTGAAATGTAACTAGTGCAACTGAAGAAATACATTTTTAAATTTAAGTTAATTTTAATTAATTACATATGAATTTAAATAGCTGCATGCTGCTAATGACTGTTATATTGGACTGTACATATGTGGATTTAAACCTGGAGTTAACCGAAGTGAAGACTGCCTAGCTTCAGGTCCTGGGTATGATGCTGAGCAGCTGAACAACCTTGAGAAGTCATTTAACCTCCCTAATTCTCAATGTTCTCTTCTTCAACGTAGAGATAATAATAGTTCTTACCTCCAAGAGTTCTGAGATCAGAAAATAAATCAATGAGCATAAAGCTCTTAGAATTGTGCCTGAAATATAATGTATACTCAATAAACTTTAGCCATTGCTATTCTTATTTTATAATCTTTGGTAGATATTGATGAAGTAGAAACTGAAAAAGTATGGAAATGAAATAGCTCTAAAGTAATAAAAGGAATATGTCCTGAATGGGTATAATTTTAGGTGATCCTTGAGGAATATGTGGGATTTGGATAAACAGAAAGTAATTACAGGGTGACCATACATCCTGATTTGCTCCAGACAGCCTCAATTATTCCTTGTGTCCTGGTTTAATTACTAACGTCCCCCTCTTTTGCTCTCACATTTTCCCGGTTTGTAAGATAAATATTAAGTCACCATAGAATCAGATACAGGAGTACGACCCAGGCATTTCAGATGCAGAGAAGATAACGTATTAAGGTATAGATGCAGATGTGACTATGGTGTGGTTTGAATGGTGAATACTGGGAAGTAGAAGGAAACAGGGATACGTGTAGGCTGGACACATTATGGAGCTGGGATGAGAACTGGTATAAGGATTGTATATGCTATTTGTGCTATTATTGAATTGCTCCTGTGTCAACATAGATTCACTTTCAGAAAAGCAAAGTTCTCATTTAATTGGACAAAAATATTTGGTGTATCAAAAAAAAACTGATACTATGTTCTGATATGTGTTCTGATTGTAGTTCCATTACTGACAGTAATTTTTGTTTTATGTAGTGGGGAACAAAGTGTGTTATTTCTATCATCCCTTTGCTACCAGTAGCCAAATCAGTAATATGATTGGTTAATATGGAAACTAGTCAATTAAAAGGGAAAATGCCTCATTATTGTCTGAAGCCATGACTTTCATAACTGGAGGAAACTTTGGAGGAGTTCTTTTATTTGCAATAAAGTATTATCACTGCATATTTTATGTTGGTGCTCTTTAAGCTACATCCATTGGTCTCCTTTCTATTTAGGAGGGTATCCATTTAAAAAAAGCTGGGGGAGGCTGAGCGCGGTGTCTCACACCTGTAATCCCAGCACTTTGGGAGGCTGAGGTGGGCAGATTACAAGGTTAGGTGATCGAGACCATCCTGGCTAACACAGTGAAACTCTGTCTCTACTAAAAATACCAAAAATAAATAAATTTTAAAAAGTAGCCAGACATGGTGGCACCCGCCTGCAGTCCCAGTTAGTTGGGAGGCTGAGGCAAGAGAATTGCTTGAACGCAGGAGACAGAGGTTGCAGTGAGGCTAGATTGCACCACTGCACTCCAGCCTGGGCAACAGAGTGAGATTCCATCTCAAGAAAAGCTAGGGGAATTTTAGTTGTTGGCAATATTACTAATTGTAATTTTAGGGAAATAGAGTATTAGACTGTGAAACATAATATTATGTAAAACACAAAATTAGGAAAAACCCCCTCTCTACTAAAAATACAAAAATATTAGCTGGATGTGGTGGGGTGCACCTGTAATCCCAGCTTCTACGGAGGCTGAGAGAGGGGAATTGCTTGAACTAGGGTAATGGAGGTTGCAATGAGCCGAGATCATGCCAGTGCACTCCAGCCTTGGTGACAGAGCAAGATTCTGTCTCAGGAAAAAAAATAAAAAAATATAGAGATTATGGGGGGAAAACTAAACTAAAAAATTAGGCAAATATGTCTTTCTTATTAAGTGTAAGAATGTTACGCTAAGCATAATTGTACATTTCCGAAGACCTCTTTATCTCTGATTGCGTTTGACATTGACATGGCTGGCTAGCCCAGAAATCTCCATAAAGAGTTTCTGGTGACCTGTTCTGGGTTTTCACTCATTGCCCACTGATTCTAGTTCATCATGAAAGCAGGCATTTGGGTTGATCTCTAGGTATTCCTTGGACAAACAAAGCAGATATTCCATTATGGTCACTTTCATTATTTTTGGGGAATGCTCTGATTCTAACAATTATTTTTCATAGTGTAGCTAATACTGTAATCTCCAGCTGGGGAACACATCATGTCTCATTATCCCATAAGGAACCAACCATTATCAATATTGGAGTCCTGAGCATTTTGGGTTATTTTCAAGATATACACTTGACTTTTTAAACTAATGCCATAAGCATTGCAATATCTGAATATATGTTAATTTTGTTTGTTTGTATTTAAAGAGATAAAAATTTAGTCAAATTAAAAGAAGAATTGGGCAAAGACCAGATGTCACTGGCATTTGAAAAACTGAGAATCTTTATAAAACTCCATTGATGTCATTTATAGCAACCACTCTTTGCTAGCTTATAAATTTATTAATCAAATTTGTTTATAGGTGCTTGAACTGAACAATAACTAGTTAATTTGTGTTTCCAAGTACCATGAATTTTAAAATGTCATTTAATATCTAAGCCTCTGAATGGAATTCAATGACTTTAAATTAAACCTATTTGTAAATAGCACAGAGCAATGTGTGATTATGCAATCTGCTGAGGTTTTCAAAAACTAACATTTAGAGCAAAAGTGAATCCCATTCTAACAGAATTTTAATAAAAACTCAGTAGTGATTTGTAAATACTTTGAAACAAATTAGCCATTCCATCCACAATGATTGTTTCATCACAGCTTAGTTCTTGATGAAAATGGCAAACCACCATTCTAATGACATAATTTCATTTCAAGAATAGTGGCTTTCATGTTTAAAAAATCACTGGCTCTTATAGCACCCCCTTCAAGGTGAATTACTTCAACTAGAACTGAGAAGGCAATGCTCATATTGTGGATCTGCCTCGTGGTGATGATAATGACCATGGCAATGATGAGAAAACAAGAAAAAATTACTGAATATTGGCTCTGTGCCAGCCCCTGTGATTTATACATTTTAGCTTCACAGCACTCCAATGAAGTGAAATAATCATAATTCCTCTTTCACTCATGACAAGAGGTTTAAGTGCCTAGTTAGTGGTGGAGCTGGATTCATAGTGGGCAATCTGGAGCTCTTAAGCACCATGTTACCACTGTTGACAGCGGCTATTACCTAGGCCAGTTGATAGAGAATATTCAAATGATTGCCTTTTATGAGGAGTTTTGTCTTTTATTGCTTATTTCCATATCTGAGCTTTGGGTAGGAAAAGAGAAGTAGGACAGATTTTCACCAAACTGTTATAAAAGACCTAATTGAAACAATTGTGTACTATGCTTGTATTCTAGATAATGGAGAGGCAATTGCCTAGCATAAAATTGCAAAGCCATAATGTATGTGGTTCATGAAACCATGGCTATAATTGCATGGCTTGCCTAGATATTAATTTAGCTGTATTTGTTATTACTTGCACAGAGAGTATTCATATTCACCCTCATTTAAGGCTATTATAGACACACTAGTGACTGCCACAGTTCTTACCATGTCCACTCTCTAATGTTGTGTTCACACTAGAGGAGAGGTCTGAAGAATCAAGGTTATGTGGAAATTACACTGTCAAGGAGATGAATCCAATAGCCTGTAGCAGTGTTATCCAGCGAGCAATGGATTACATGTGTATGTGCAAGCTAAATAATGTATGATTTAAGACAATAATGTAGTTTGTATTCATTTTTGGATAGTAAAAGGGTTGGCATGTCAGTCCCTTGGGAGATTTTATCCAGGGCTTTACCCTTGAGTAGATAAAAAGAGTACAAATTCTATTGCATAGGAGATGAATAAAAACAAATTGGGGAGACCATCAGCAGAACAGACTGCTGTGTGATGGAGTCCAAGGCTACTCCAAAACCACCAGACCAACTGCCTCAGGATCCTGCCAGCAACCAGATGCCGGCAATAGAACTGACTGCAGTTTGGCATCAGGGCTCTGTGATTCCCAGCCAAGGGGGATTGCATGCAAAAAATATTTAAAATTCTCTTTGTAAAGAGTTATGTTTTCAATCAGAAGGAGAAGTATGTTTCAGACTTAGTCTGCTGAAAATGAAATGTGGCATACTGACATCTTGGTTGCAGATGGTGGAAGTAAGTATATTGGAGGGGGTGAATGCCATGCGAAGCTGAACTTTGGTTTGGTGGTAACGTTTTGTTTATGGTTTTTAGGCCATTGAGTTAGTATCATTCTGTGAGGGGTACTGTATTAGCCTTTCAAGAAGAGGGTCTGCGTCTACTTAAAATAGTGATTCTCAACTGGAAGAGATTTCCCAATCCTACAGGGGGACATATGGCAGTATCTGGAGACATACTTGATTGTCACAAGTTTGGGAGAGGGTAGTGCAACTAGCATCTAGTAGGGAGAGGACAGGAATGCTCTAAAATATGTTACCATGTACAGGACAGCTCCCTAAAAGAGAATTACCTTGTCCAAAATGTGAGTGTTGCCAAAGTATGGAACTAAGGTTTAAAATTATATGACTCATATATATTAACTACAACCCCGCCTGCAGACAAATGTTCATCAAATATAGTTTGATATTGTATAAAAGAAGACTGTTAAATAATTTGTTTTACTCTATTGATGTGTGGGCAACACTTATTGAATGTCCCAAATGCTTTCTGTTAAAAAATAAAAAAAAATAAAAAAATAGAAGAAAACACAACTAACCTTTCTCCAAACCTATATACCCAAACCACACATTTTACAAATGCAGGAGGACCCAGTTGATTCACTTTTCAAACTAGAAAAATGAGGCATGTTAACAAAGCACACTAAATGAACCAGCTGTTTAGGATGATCTACAAGCCAGTTCATTTTCCTGTTATTAAATAACAAACCATGAATCTTGACAAATGAACCCACTTGTTTGACATTATTTGAAAAACTCAAAACATGCTTGGTTCTGATGGTCACTTCCCCTTTGAAATTCAATTTTAAGATGGACTTCATTTAAATTCTGATAGAGAAAAAGAGCCTGTTAACCTTCATCTTGACTGTCTGCTGTTTGTCATCATCATTCCTTCCCTCCTGCTGATACTTAGACACTCCAGAGCTTTTGCCCGAGCGTCATCCTCCAGTGTTTACTTCAAGGAAGTGTTTATGTTTATTGGTGTCCATATAATTAAGAGCTGAAGTTCTGCAGTGTTGTGGGAGACTGCATGGCTTCTGGAGTCAGAGTCCCTGGCCTCAAGTTGGGCTCCAGCTGTGTGACCTTGAGAAGGTCATTTACACTTTTTGTGCCTCAGTTTCCTCATTTGTAAAATGAGAAAAATATTATTTGCCTCATTGTGCTGTTGTGAAGATAGCGTATAAAATGCTTAGCAAGCAGAAACAGATGCTACCTGTAATTATTAGGATTACTATTTTAGGACTGGCATGTTTTACAATGGATGCCAATTCATCTTATTTCTTTTCCTAAAGAGGACATTGGCACTGATCCTCTGAGATAGCCTCCCTAATGTGTGGCTGAGGGGCTTTAGACCCTATTCCATAATCCCTATCAGAACCTTCCAGCAAAGCTACAATGAATAAACATCTAAGAAAAATCTGCATACTAACCAAGCATATGCAGCTGCAAGAGAAATCCTCTATCTCTCTTCTTCAATCAGAGTGTCATCCAAAATCCCCTTCTGAATGTGCCATTTCCACCGCTTCTAAGCTGACACTGCAAATTCATAGCAACCCCTTGCCCTGTTATAGCGCAGTGTTACAGTGTTCAGTAACCCCAGACCGTAAACACTCTCTACTCCTAAATGGGATTTATAAAGTGTGACTTTGAGCAATATAGCAAAGTCAATTTTATCTGCCGGAAAATATTTTTCTTTACTAACATTTTAAAATCCCTTCCTCAGTGCTCCAAAATGATTTAAAAGCTAATCAATGATAAAATTCCAAATCCCTCTAAAGACAAAGAATTGAGAAATGAAGCAGAGCCACTTTAATCAGTAAAGTGGCTGCTGTGACCCGTAAACCCCTAGAGATCATTGACACTTCTTTTATTTATTTATTTATTTGTTTTTTAAGGTACTGTTCTTTGGTCATATGTCTTTGGCAGCCAGAACATACAAAATCGCTTTTGCTTTTCACAAATTAATTCATTTAGGTCTGTGCATTTGTCAGGCATTCCTGGAACTTTCTACCAACATTTTGTTGATTAAAGGATGTGTATTTGGAAAATGGGTGGAGAGGAAGGAATTTATAATTCTTAAAAGCAAAGAATGATTTATAATGCCGACTGCTACCTGAATCAATCAGTGCGTCATCAACAGATAAATGAAATACTAAAGATAAGGAAGAGTTCCCACACTGGGTGTTAAAATCTACGGATTGATTGGTTCAATAACACTGAGAACATCGACCACTTTCAGCAGAATTTCTAGAATTTACAAACAAGGATATGACAAAGAAAACTGCCTTTTTGTATTTTGTTCAGAAAGCTTCTGAAATACATTCTTTCTCCACAAGTCTGGTGCTTCCACTCCTAAGTATAAATTACGTCTCTCACTTCAGTGCACACAAGTTCCCGATCCTCATCCCAACTTCAATTGTCTTTTGACTATCTTGTTAATTTTTTTCCCAGTGAATTTTCTGGGTCTTTTGGAGGACGCATTTATTGTTTTAGGCATCATGCAATTTACTAAATGGTGTTCTGGTTATGGAAATGCTCACAAAGAGCCCTGGGAGGGAAAAGAATTAAGTAAACACATATTGATCATCCTGTAGCTGGTGCTTTCTTATTTGATTAGTCAAGGACTCAGTCTGAACTGGTCCTTCTAATCCGTGATACATAAAGCTGGAGACATTTTTCTGGCTCCCTGGTGGTTTTAAAGGCTATGCAATGGGAAAAACTGCTTTAAACAAAGTCTCATTTCTGAAAAAGCCTGAGCACAGAATGGAATTCAAAGAATTTGGAGAGAGGGGATGTGAAAGTGGTAGCAAACAGCTTTAAAAAGGCCCTGGGAATTTTAAGAGAATAAGGCATATAAGTGAAGTAAAGAGAAATCCCATCTGACCCATTATGAGATACACCAGGAAGCCACTTCGGCAAGCATGTACTGAACACCTACTGTGTGCAGGACTTGTAAAAGAGGTAGAGCTTAAGTTTTGTGAGGATTCCAAGAAACTAAACAGAATACTTTATGTCAGGAAATAAGTCATAGTTTTTCATGCTAGCTAAGAAACGTAAGCTTTATGTAGATATTAAATATCAAAAAAGCAATGAAGATATTCTATTTAATCCAAATACCAGGAAAAGAAGGTTTTCTCTGGTGTAATTCGTTTTAAAATTCTACATGAAAAATGTTGATACTAAAGTAATTCTAAAGAATAGTTGAGAAAAATGTTTCTTTCTTTCTTTCTTTTTCTTTTTTTTTTTTTTTTTTGACAAAGTCTTGCTCTGTCGCCTGGCTGTAGTACAGTGGCACGATCTCGGCTCGCTGCAACCTCTGACTCCTGGGTTCAAGCAATTCTTCTGCCTCAGCCTCCCGAGTAGCTGGGATTACAGGCACGTACCACCACGCCCAGCTAATTTTTGTATTTTTAGTAGAGACAGGGTTTCCCTATGTTGGCCGGGATGGTCTTGATCTCCTGACCTTGTGATCCACCCTCCTTAGCCTCCCAAAGTGCTGGGATTACAGGCATGAGCCACCGCGCCCAGCTGAAAAATGTTTATTTCAAAGAAGAAATCTGGAGGCTCTGGGTTTTGCTTCTATCATGTCTACTCTTTCACTTTGGCATTTCTTATCTATTGGTCAAGGTGTGTTTGCATTGCACAATTTTCTTTCTTTTTAATTTTTATTTTATTTTTTTCTGAGACTGGGTCTTGCTCTGTTGCCCAGGCTGGAGTGCAGTGGCACCATCATGGCTCGCTGCAGCCTCAGCCTCCAGGGTTCAAGTGAACCTCCCACCTCAGCCTCCTAGATAGCTGAGACCACAGGCACATGGCACCACAACCAGCTAATTTTTGTATTTTTTGTAGAGATGGGGTTTTTCCATGTTGTCCAGGCTGATCTCGAGCTCCTGGGCTCAAGTAGTTCACCCATCTCAGCCTCCCAAAGTGCTAGGATTACAGGCGTGAACCATAGTGCCCAGTCTGGACAAGTTTCTTATCCCCAACCTACCCTGCCTTCCCAATGAATAAGGGGCATAAAAGATAAAGCATGATAGAAAGCTTGAAGCCCACTGCATATGAGATGGTACAGACTCTGGCTGAGGGAAAAAGTGGGAATTCAGAGAAAAGGGTGTTTCCAGGAGGCTGTCTAAGATTTTGGTGGCTGACTGTATTCTGAGATTTAGAATTAAGAAGCAGATAAAGCTAACAGCAAGTTTTCTAGCATGGAGACTGGCAGAACAGCAGCAACACTGAAAGACATGGGGTAATTGTATTGGGTGGCTGGTGTGGGGAATTGGGAATGAGAGAACAGGTGCAGTGAGTTGCATTTGATATACTGAATCTAAAGCACATTGTCTTACAGACAGTGGGAAATAGGGACTGACCACATTTAAAATCCTGGAAGATGTGAAAGATTACTATTGCAACAAACGAAGCTGGGTACTGCTAAAACTTGGCCTTCTTTCTCTATATGCTAAGTGCTGTGTTTATTCCATTTTTTATTGTATATATTATAGCCTAAATATTTCTCAAGCACCTATTGTATATCAGGCGCTAGGCTAGGTGCTAATCATGTATGGGTTTGACAGATTCCCTGCTCTCAGGAAGCACACAGATTGGTGCTAGAGACAGGCATTAAATAAGCCAAAAATAATTAAATAAGACCAAATATGCTGAAAGCTTTGGAGGAAAATACAAGAGTGTTGTAGGATGATACTAAACTTGAAATCAGAAGGATGGATTAGAGCCAGCCGAGTAGAGTAGGGCTGAGAATGGGAAGGGTGAAAAGTTGGGAGTACCACAGTGTCTGGTCTAAGAAGTGACTGGAGAAAAAGTCTGATAAAAAATCATGTGGAGGTTTTAGGACTTTTTAATAAGTTTGGTGGGAAGCCACTGCAGGATTCTACCTAGAAAGTTCAGCTGTCTGTGATTAAGGCCACAGTCAGCTCTATTTCCAGGATATCTCATTATTTACCCAGACCCAACAGGCCTGTCAATTTTGTCAGCAGCACAGGTTTTGGAATGAAAAGACATATTATTTTAATGTTGAATATGTTTCTTGAGGTTTTTTTTAAGAATGAAACTGTAGAGACATAAAGTACATTTTTTTTTCCCTCAGATTATATTATTCCTTACCTTTATGCCATGGCACAAAAGATATTATAGTTTGACCTCATCTGAATACTTACTTGCTAATGTTCCAAATATATGATGTTTGATAAATACATACCTTCCAACTCTGATAAAATAGCTAAAAACTCTTCATCTTCAGATTAGAACCCAGCCCAAAGTTTCCCCCTGGAATCTTGATGAATGTGCTTATTTTATTTTGGGGTAGCACTTGGGGGTCACAACTGAGAAAATTTGGGATAGTTATATAGGTTGATACTACTACAAGACAGATACAAACCACAAATATTAACATTATTGTTATTTTTCCTAATATTGTACACTTACTAATTTCTAGGAACCATTTTGTTCGCACTAACTCAACTTTTTGAAAAAAATCTTATAACTTAAGAGAGTACCGTTATTATCTCCTTCATATTAATGAGAATGCTGCTTCTCAGAGAGGTTAAGGCACCACTTAAAGGTCACAGAGCCAAGAAGAGACACAGCAGGGCCTCAACCTAGACAGTCAGCGTTAGTTGAGAAGTTTTGAAGATATGCCTGTATAAAGAAAGGAATAAGCATAATTCGTAAATATACCTATAAATTCTGGTATGTATAATTTTTAAAACCCTCACATTGTGTATTCCAAATTTCTAGGAGTCATTTTATCATTTTAATTTTGCCATATAATAATGTAATGAATTAAAACAGTGGTTCTCCCAGGGGGAGATTTCTACCAGCACCAGGGAGCATTTGGCAATGTCTGGGAATATTTTTTGGTGATCACATCTGGGGAATGGGCGTTACTAGAATCTGGGAGATAGAGGCTAACGATGCTACTAAACATCCTACAATGAACAAGGACAGTGCCCAAAACAAAGAATTATCCTGTCCAGATGGTTCATAGTGCCTAGGTTGAGATCCTGGATTAGAGTAATTTAAAGAGGATCTCGAAGGTAAGGAAAGAATGGTAGCCCCATCTTGCAAACAAGGAACATTCAACGTAAAGAAACAATTTTGGGAATGTGAGAAAGAGCTAAGATGGATTCATTCATTCAGTCATCCATAGAATCACTATTTATAGGAATGATTTCTTTGTATCAGGAATTGTGCTGAACAGTAATGTTGAGGAAAACAATAGGAGCCAGTTTCTTTGGAGAAAGGAGGGAACAAAGTTATAGAGGGAAACCAAAGATGCTTGGGTATTAAAGGTAAGCTAGGGTCAGAGTTTATTGCCAAAAGTGACGGTTTTATTTTATTAGGGAGGAAGATGTGCTACTTTTCCAGGCTAAGGAGAGTCACTGTAGTCAGAGACAAGTTCAAATGCCATATGCTACTGCCAGGAACACCTGGTAACTGCTTTTTCCCTTTTATGGCTGACTTATGCTGATCCGAACAGAGGGCCAGGGTGGGGGAAGCAAATTATATTCTCGAATGCAACAGAGAGTAGTGATATGAATGTGTGTGTGTGTGTGTGTGTGTGTGTATGCGTGTGTATTGGAGAGGACACATAGCTTACATTGCTTTCGAGTTGTGCTGCTGGCCTGTGAATAGGTGCTGGCTTTTGTTTTTCCAGTAACAGCTTTTTCTGTTTCCAGCAGTCCTATGCACCAGCTCCCCACCCCATGGCTCCTCCCAGCCCCAGCACAAACAGCAGCAGCAACAACAGCAGCAACAACAGCAGCGGGGAACAGTTGAGTAAAACCAACCTGTACATTCGAGGCCTCCCACCAGGCACCACTGACCAGGACCTAATCAAGCTGTGCCAACCGTAAGTGTCCTTCTGCTGCCTGTGCTGTTTCTCACTCACATACTTGCCTTGGTGGGCAGGATGTGTTATTGCAGTCAATGTACTCATCCACTGGTGTCTCAGTGAGGAAGACTCTTCTTTACAAACAGGACTTAAATTTGAGACTCAATGCTAGTTTATTTTTGGGAGTGGAAATAGTTTACTTTTTGTTGTTGAGTGAAGTTCTCGAGCAGATATATGTGGAAATGCTGGCTGATTCATAGATATTTGACCTGCAAGATGAAGATCAGTAATAGAGTTACACTCTCAAACCATGTGGCCAGTGGAGTCATTGCTGAGTCTCATGAAATAAACGGATTTTCTTGAGAAGTATTAGTGAAGGGAATCTCAAAAACTCAGAAGTGGTAGATTTCAGGATTACCTCTTGCGTTACAAAGCTTTTCTGGCCAGTGCTCGGTAAATGCATGTTCAGCCAGGATCATGTATTTGGAGAGGCATAAGACTAATCTTCTAGTTTCCTTGAAAACATCTACTGCCTAGTCCAGTGAAGCCATCTCCTACCAAGACTAAGGACCACACTCACTGAGTAGTTTGATATTTGCTTGGAAGCTTGGAAATTTTTAAATCCTCTTCAATAATGTTTTCATGAATCTATTATCTACCAACATTTAAGTCATTAGTTCTCTTATTTCTGTGCAAATAAAAACATATTTAAGTTCACTTTCCCATAAAATTAATAATGAATTAAGAATCATAGACTTGGCTGGGCGCGGTGGCTCACGCCTGTAATCCTAGCACTTTGGGAGGCCGAGGCGGGCGGATCACAAGGTCAGGAGATTGAAATCATCCTGGCTAACACAGTGAAACCCCATCTCTACTGAAAATACAAAAAAGTTAGCCGGGCGTGGTGGCGGGAGCCTGTAGTCCCAGCTACTCTAGAGGCTGAGGCAGGAGAATGGTGTCAACCCGGGAGGTGGAGCTTGCAGTGAGCCGAGATCGAGCCACTGCACTCCAGCCTGGGCAACAGAGCTGTATTTTTAGGTTAGTATCTGATTATTTTCAAAATAATATTAGAACATATATTTGTCATTTGATTGTGATTTAGCTGTGTATTTTTAAAGTTTAAAAAACTATTACTCAATTGTTATTTTTCTCTTTTGCAATGCTTTTTAATAAGCCATGAGAATATTTATTTTGTAAATGTTCTGACCTCTAAAATATTGGAAGAGGAAAACAAAGCAGACAATATTTATGTGCCTTTGTCCTAGATTTTAAGATTGGGAGTACATATCAACACAACGGAAAGTGGCAGATAAACCAACATACAAATACGTAACTATCTAATTGTTTGACAAAACAGTAGATAGATTAGGGTGGGAGTACCCTGTTACTATTGAGTGCCTCGATTTGTGAAAAAGGCAAGGCAGAACCTTAAAAGATAAATATATATATTTTTTAATTTGTTCAAAAAATGTTAAATGTGCCAGAGCTCAGACATACAAATATACGTTAGATTTTGGCCTATAGAATATTGAGGTTGAGAATCAGAAGATAAATAATTCAACTTCTTTTGTTGTTTAAAAAATCTAAACTCTATTTTGAAAAGCAAAGTCTTTGAAAATGTGAAAGATTATAGACTTCATGATAGAAGGTTCGGATGAAGTAAAAAGCAAAATAGCTATTGTTCTTGATTTATATTTGAAACTCATTTTTTTTAAAGGTAGCTATTAGGAAAAGATTCTTTCTTGCTGCTCTTTACCACTTGGAGAGCTGGGTGACACACAGATGTCTGGGCCCAAGCAATTATGTTTCACTGGGTCTGGGGTAGAGCCCAAGAATATGTATTTCAAACAGGATCTTTATTTAGTGTTGTTGATCTTTTGTGAAGCACTTCTCTCAACAGTCTTGAAGACCACCAACTATTTCTATTGTATAAAGTTTCACTAACTGATGAGGGTAGTTGCGATGGAATTTTGAGTGTTAAAACCTGCTCAGCCACTGTGTAATCTTGAGGCAAATCACTTCCTCCCTCTAAGCCTCAGTTTCCTCTTTCTTAAAAGACTGGGTTGGTTTTTATTATTTCTGTGTTTACTTGTAATATCAGCAGTGTGCTGGAGCTGCCTCTGACTAACACACTTGAGCTAATTGTTAAATATTCAAGAATTTTGTGAGCAATCTGTTACAGACTTGGTAGCATGAAATTGGCCCTTGTGGGAGTATTTATAACACAGGAATCAGCACATCCTGCAAATCAGAGCTTTTTAAATTTTTATTTTATTGAAGAGCTGCTGTATGAACACACCACTGATGTAGCATCATACTATGAATTGCTGTGTCAATATCCATTTCTGCATAGAAGTGCCAGAATTTTGTAAATGGAAATTATTACTTAAAAGCCTATATTGCCATTTTTAACTCAGAGAAGAGTTGCGGTAACACAGAAACATTCTTATTGATGGAACAAGTTTTGTTAATGTTTTTATGTGCATTTGATAAAGAATATTAAGTGAACAGAGGATAATAGTTACTTGTTCATATTAATATTTGTCCGCTAATAAGATCTGGCCCATTTATTGTTATTGTATAAATGTTTTTGGGTTCTCCTGTTACTGCAGTGATCTAGAACTGGGGTTTGTTTCTTAGATTCTTTTTCCTGGACAATCTTAAAGAACCGATGTGATTGGGCAACATAATGTAGTGGAAATAACTGTGCACTGTGAGATCTATCTTTCAATCTTGGCTGTGCTATCAAGTGAGTCTGTGGCCTTAGAGTAATGACTTGCTGCCTCTTAACTTTGGTTTCCCCCATATACAATATAATGAATTTGAACTCAACAATCTTTTATGTTTTTTTTCATTCTAAAATTCTGATATTTGATTGAGGACCTCATTATTTAACTACAAAACTTACTCAAGATCACATTTTATATCTTTCTCCAATCCCCTCATGCAGTGTTGGCAGGGGCACAGTCAGAATTTGTTCAGCTTCATGGGTATGACCTGATGGCTGAAAAAACCTTTAGTAAGAGACCAATGTAGGTCATTTGTAAAACCTTGTTTCTCTCTCTCTCTCTCCCTCTCTCTCTTTCTCTCTCTCCCTCCTAGTGTTGTCCTCTCACAGTGCTTGTTACCATTTTGCATTAGCAGTCTTCTAAAGATTAAAATCACTTTCCATTCCTGTAACTCATCTCACACTTTAAAATAATTTCACTCACAAAACAGATAATTTTAGTAGATTTAAATGAACTTGCCATCAAGATTCATTTTCCATATTTATTTCTATGAAATTATAAGTACTTTTAGAGTTAATATTCCTTAAAGGAAATGCAATATTTGATAATATCCATTGTAATAAAATAATAGAAAACAGATACACAAAACAACATATTGCCTTTTTTTAAAAAAAGGTATAGACATATTGGATTTTCTGGTATGAGTATATAATATCCATGTTAATGCTAATGAACAGTAAGAAAATGGTATTAAAGAAAAAGAAATTGCATTATTTCTCAATATATAATCTGAGAGCAAATTTTTATTGAGGAGATCTATTCACATTCATCATTAAAGCTTCTATGTACAGATCACAAGTAAAATCAAAGAAAAGAAGATAAGACTGAAGAATAATAGATATAAAGAATGATTTTACTCTATGGAAAAATCTTTCTAGTTATACCTGTGTTTTGGATGAATACATTATACTGGGTATAGTATAGAAAATAGTATAGTTTAAAACCTTGTAATGTCTTTTTCTTGAGAAACCTTAAGGAACTTTATTTTGTTCTCAATCAAGAAATATTTACAGAATATATCCTGCATGCCTGTGGTAAGAAGTCAGTGGTGAGTAAATTTAGACAAAGGAGAAATATATTCTACTAGGGAAAATGGGCATCAATTAAATATATGATCTGATATAAAATTGCAACTATAAGAGCAAAAAGGAGAGGAGCATGGTACTAACAGATTTTGTAACACAAGATTAGACCTAGGTAGGGTGATTAGCAAAGGTATGGCTGAGGAAGTGACAATTGAGCTAAGATTAGAAGGATGAATAGATTTAACTAATCGAGAAAAAAGTGGAAGAGCAGCCAGGTAGAGGAAACATTGTGTGCAGAACCAAGGGCTGGAGGGAGCATGCCAAAGACAAAGAGCTGAGAAAAAGCCATGTGACTATAGCAGAGAGGAGGTGGTGGAGTGTGGGGCAAAATGAGCTAGAAAACATGGAAGGACAAGATGGTTCCTTGGGAGATGATGTTAGAAGCTTGATTTATCTTAAGAACCATGGAGGAAATCATTGAATTGTCATAAACAGGAAGGTAGCATAGCTATATATATATTTTTTTCAAATAGGTAACTCCATCTGCAGAGTAGCAAGAAATGATCCTCTGAGATCAAGGAACAATTAGAGTAGGAATAGTTGAAAACTGAAAGAATGCTTTTTGTTCAGAGAGGAGGGTGTGAGAAGTAATATTTGTGGTGGTAGAAAAATTATGTGCGGTGAAAGATTTTGTCATATGCGTTCGTTTTTCCATTAAAAAGCAGGGACATGGGAACAATTAACCAAATGAATTTCAAAAGAAACAGCAAAGTAGCACAGAATAGAACCCAAATGAGTTGATTTTTAGTTCATCCCTTTTTCTTACCCAGTCATGAATGCGTCATCAATATACTATTAAACAATTAAATGGCTGTAATATTAAAAGCACTAAAGGCAATGTAATAAAAACTAGAAATCCAACTGATTATAAAAATTTACTCATGGATGGATTATCAGTTGAAGACTGTTGATGGAACACTTGGATTCATATATCCTTTATGCTTAGGAAGACCAGATGGAAGTTAGAGAAGATAGATTTGATTTAATAAAGTGAGAGAGCATTGTAACTTTTTTGAGCCAAATAAAATATTTGTAGTGTAATGATTTTTTACATATTAAGTTATATTTTGTCTTTCCAAGAAATTGGTAACTTCTATTTTATGATTCTGAACATGCCCTTGAAACACATTTAAATTGCTTCTAAAAAATAAAATCAAATATGCGTCATAATGGATAGCATTTAAAATTGGAAAAAAAAACATTATTGTGTTTATATTTTCTACATCTACAACATATTTTATCTAACCATTTTTTGGCTTATAAATTTGATTTAATACAATGTTCTCAGGAAGCCCCAGCCAATTGCCCCCACTTTCCTGTGATTAACTACTCTGGAGTTAATTAAAATATTGTGAAGGAACAGAGTGACTTGTTTTTCTGTTATAAAGTGAACATGCTGCTGCTAAGGCCACTTGAAACAGAATGCAGGAAAATAGAGGGAAACTCCTGGGTAGGCACATACATATTTCCAGTGTTTACCAGAAGAGCAGGAAAGTCAACTGCCCTGCCCCTCACTTTTCTCTGTAAATGTTTTCTTTGCTCAAGTTATGACATCCTAGCATTTCCCCCTTTAAAATGAAACTCTGAATGTCACTTTAACATTTAACAAGAGCGGAGAAACACCCACCATGAAAAGCCAGAGGAACAAAATAGAAGTATTTGCGCTGGAGAGCTGAAGGGTCTGCCCAAGCTAATCTCCCAGACTTTTACACAACCCTGTTGGATGTCTCATTATGGTGCGTGCTGAACGCAGAATAGTAAGAGCCAGACTCAAGTGCCATCCAGGCTCCAAGTGCAGAGTCCATTATACATGGTGTCAGACAGTTTTGACAAATGCACCGACACAATCAAACCTTTTATCAATTTAAAAGTAACCTTGTCACAGTAATCTGTCAGACTGTTCAGATACAACTAAAGGAAAACAAGTCACCATGTACTCCAGGGTAACCAAGTAAATAAGAAAAAGGTGACTGGAAATTTTTAGAGTTCTTTCTTACTGTGTCATTGAAGATGTAAAAGTTTCCTCTAATAAGACCCTAGGAAATGTATTAGTAGCTTTCTTCTATGAGTCAGACTCAAATTACGCAGCTGCTTTTGAGATGTTATAAATCTATGTGGTGGCAGGTGTGAGCAGGAAGTGAATACTAGAATCTTTAAACTCTGCCTTTGTGTATTTTAAATGAGGGAGTGCTTTAAAGACTCAAAACACGATATTGGAATTCCTTAATTCAGCAGAGATTTGACAATGGGTGACATATATTATTTCAGATTTGGGGAAAATTATGTTTGCCAAGCATCTGCTGTAAACTAGACATAGTATTTGATTAATACTAAATAACTGTCATTAATAATAGGTTGTTATATTTATATATTATTTATATTAACACAGTTTTTGTGTGTTACATGCCTCATACTCTATTAAGTTTTTAAATTATTTAATGCTCAAAACTTCCCTACAAAGTGGGGATAATACTTTCTTTAAACTGACACTCAAAAGGGTTAAGAAACTTGTTCAAATTTATGCAGCCACCATAGCCACCAGGATTCAAAATCTGGATCTGACTTCAAAGCCAGTATTCATAATCACTGAAACATTCATATAATGAGAACAAGGGTGGCATAAATCATAGGTTCTCAGTTCCATGACTACTCATGGGAATCCCTTAGGGACCCTTAGAAAATAGGTTTGGACCTCACTCTCTAAGTGTTCTGATTTAACCAGTATGGGATCAACCTGGATAATGGGATTTTTTGAAGCCTGCTCAGATAATTCTAGTATGTAGCAAAGAACGAGAACTTTCCGAATTAATGATGCTTACACAAATCTGAAAACATAATTTAATCCTCTGTTTTAGCTTTCTTACTCTGACTTTCAGAGGCTCTCACAATTTCATAGGACCTACCACTGTGCTTTCAATTAACCAGAAGTATTAAAAATGAATATTATAAAAATTTGGGGATGAATTTGATTTTCTGATAACAAACTGACAGATTAGGCACATGGATAATAAAGTCCTGATTTATGCCTCTACAAGTGTTTTCAAGGATGTCCTTGAAAGAATCTTACTTTCCTGCTTTATGTAATTTCCAAAAGTCAAACATTTATTCAGCATTCTACTTTTTAATAATGTTTGCATTTAATTGATGATTAAGCAAGAAACTCTTCCTATTTTGACTCATGTTATTAAATTTCTATATATACTTACATTTTTTTGCTGACTGTAGTTTAGTGAACATAAGTCCAGTGAGTCTTAAAAAATAATTTACATCTCCTAGTATTTTGGGGGTATCCTAGAAATTATTGTTCCACTGATTCACTGATTACTCATTTATTATTGTTTTTATTACTTGGAAGAATCTTCTGCTAAATGTTTACGTATCTTATGATCAATTTAAAAATATACTTAAATTCCTGATAGCTGACGATATTTTTCCATATTTATCTTCGGAACAGAGGAGACAAATAAAAATAAAAAAAATCATTGAGAGGACCAATTGACTTAGTTTATGATCTTGGTGGTAGCACAAAAAAGATGGGGATGTAAAAGGGTGTGATCAATTCTTTCCGGATGTGCTGAGTAAAGATCTGGAGCTCAGAGAGGTGCAATTCTAGGCGGATCTCATGCTGAATGCTTGAAAATTTGAGGGACTTAAGTTTCAAGGGCAGGGCTCTGGCAAGTTCAGATGGCATCCTGGTTTTCAATTTGTCCAGTGATTTTTTAATTGATAAATACAGCTGACTCTTTTTAGTGCTTATTTTAATTAAGCTCTCTGTTGCTTGACCCTGTTGATCCTTCCTTTGTTCTCCTATGGATGGTAAATTCCTTTTGCCTGAATTTCCTCTTACCTTTTGGAGATTACTCTTTCTACCTTCTCTTCTTCTATCTGCCTCTTGAGTATTTTGGAGTTTTCTGGAGGTTGAACACCTGTTTTCACTCTATAATCTTTCTGCTCTTTATTACACAAACAACTTCAGCTATTTAATGACTATTAATTCTATATTGCTTACCATCAACTTTTTGTTTAGTTCTGGGTCCATATCTCATTATTCCCTAGACAATTCCATTTTGTAACCCAAGAGTTATCAAATTCATTGTCCAAAGAGGGTTATTCCTGGACTTATCCCTTTTTTAAGGGATCCCACTATTCTCTATGTGAATAGCGGTCCACATAAAAAATCTTGGGGTATCTCTTTTCCCCAATATAGAATCAATTTCCAAGACTTCAACTGTTTGATATTTATGATACCCAATAGCTCTTCTGCTTCAGTACTGTCATGGTCTTTTTACTCATTTATTCAAATGTACTTATTGATTGTCATCTGTGTACTAAGCACTGCAGATATCTAAGGGAATGATACGTTTTTTCCATAGAATTTGCATTATAATGGATAAAAATGATAAATGAATAAATAATTTAAAAAACATTAGAATATGTCAATATCATGAAAACCAGGTTGTAAGTAATGACTAGGAGGTTACTCTAGACTGTGTGTTCTCTTTAATGTGAGACCTTATTTGCAGGAAGGAGTCAGGCAGATAATATTCAGAAATAACACATTACAGACATATATAAAAATTTGGCCAAAGCTTGAAGAAAGAAATGAGCTTGTTGTATACAAGGATCAAAAGGAAGGTTGGGTATTCTTCTTCAAAGGATAGATTTTAGGGGAGTAAAAGAGAAGAAGCAAGAAGACAAGCAAGGAGGCTTTTGTGGAAGTCCAAGAAGGAGGTGGTGATGGCTTGGAATAAGATCACAATGGTAGAGGAGATTAAATGGGATGAAGTTGGAATATATTTTGGAAATAGCCTTGATAGCCTTTACTCATGAATGGCATATGACAAAAGGGTTAAGAGAAGGATAGATTAAGGATAACTCCTTAACTCTTAGCTTGAGCATCTTGGATAACTCTTTAACTCTCAGCTTGAGTGAATAAAGAGCCGTTTCAGAAAATGAAAAGGATTGTGGAAGAGGCAATTTTAGGTAGAGAGAAATCAAGAGCTCTTCTCAGTCTTGTTATTTTTGAGATTGTATTAGATATCTGAAATGAGTTTTACATTGGCAGTTTGATATGTGATTCTAGTTTTCAAAGTGAAAAAGTAAAGGATATAAAATGGGAGTCATAAGCATTATAAATGGCTTTTAAATCCATATGGATGAGACAATAGTGTGGTATCTAATATGTACTACAGACTGTTCTAAGTATTTTGCATGTAAGTACTTCATATTATATATGTTAACTCATTTAGCTGTTATGCCAATTTCCATTTTATAGGTGAAAAAACAATGACACAAGGAAGTTAAGTGACTTTCCCAAGGTCACACAGCTGTAATTAGCAAATCTAGGCTTTAAATTAAGAAGTTTTGTTTAAGACCCCCATTTCTTAACCATGACCCGTACGTAGGGAGTGTGTATAACAGTAAAATAAAATGTTCACACAACTTGAATTCTGAGGTTCTAAGAGGATGAGAAGCCAAGAAAGAAGTTTGTAAAGGAACAATCAGTGTGGTAAAGGACAACCAGGAGGGCAGGAGTGTGCTATACCACAGCAGCTGAGAGAAGAAAGTATTTAAAGAAGACAGAATGATGAAATGTGTTGAATACTTGTTGAGAAGTCAAGAAATATACCGAGAGAAGTTACATTTGGATTTGGCAACATCAAGGTCATTGGAAAACTTGAGGAGGAAAGCCTTTGGAGACAAGTAAAAGCTGAAAGTAAAGTGGTCCTTTCTTCATCACTCAACAATTCCTTCAAATGGAAATATATACTTTTTTTTTTTTTTTTTTGCCCCACCTATACCAAAACAGTCATCTTTCCTAACATTCTCCCTGATCTTCTGGTTTACTGTGTCATCTCCATCTATCTCTATCTCTATCACTATCTCAATTTCTATCAAGTTCCATCTCAGTAACTCCTCTTTCTCTCTTTTTGTATCTGTTTCCTTCCCTCTCCACTACCTACCAATCTCTACTGTATCCTTAACTGAAAACTTTTGAGGACAATAGATTTATTCAATTCATTTTTGTACCCCTAGTTCCTAGCATACTTCCAGGTTTTTAAGTGGTAACTGATACATATTTAATGATGGAATAAAGCCCAAATTCATCAGTAATATAAAAATGATTTTTTTGGACTTACATCATAAAACTTGTTCTAAGGTAAAGTTTGAGTTTATATTGGGAGATACAGGAAACAGCATTTTATCTTAGATACTACATCCGATTTTGTGCCACTGAGGCGAAAGAAGGAAAGTTTCGAATATGAAGCTCATTTATTGTGTAGAACCCAAAGAGAGTTTTGGAGGGAAGCCTCAGGATAACTTGAATCAAAGGAAACAAATAAGGATCAATGCTTTGCTTACTCACTCAATATTGCTGCTGAGACAAAAAAAAAAAAAAAATAACTGTTTATTTTTACCTGAGCCATCAGGTTTCAGCTGTAAAACAGATCACAGTGTTCCACCAAATCTGCTAATTCTATGCCTAATGTAAAGTAAGTTGGACTCGTTGAATGGTGTTTGCTGAATTTTGTTTTTTCACAGATTTTTCTTTGCAACCTTTGACTTTTAGGGGCACACAGTAAGAAACTGTTGGTGAAAAAACACAGAGAGCATATCTGTGTATTTTTCATACTAAAAATGAAAGCCTCTTATCTGCAAATTGGCAGTAGTATGATATATACACATTGTTTAATCACATGATTGAGAATAAGGGATAGTTAAAATTATCCTTAAAAATAAAATTTAAAAAACAAATGTTGGTTTTATTTCTTATCTGTTGTCATATTCATTATATCTCTAACACAGTAGTATCTCTTGAGGAACAAGCACTTTATTTTACACAGTACATATGTCTACAGAGATTTTTGAAAACAGATTTTTTGTTTTAGTTTTTTAAGCCAACATTATCAAGGAGTAAAATTAAATGTACTCATCATAAGCATAGGATTTGATGAGTTTTGAAAATGCATATACCTATGTAGCCACCACAGCGATCAAGATATAAAACATTTCTATCATCTACAGATTTTTTAAAATATAATCATATTCTAAGAAGTTCACAATTTAAAATCATCCTACTTAAGAAAACAAAGAGACAGCAAAATACCATGCTATCATTGCGAGAGTAGCATGGAATTTTGAGTCCATTGTGGGTTCTAGTTGACCACTTACTCATTGTGAAATCTTAATCAAGTCATTGAAGCCTTCTGAGCTTAATAGTTTCAGGTATATGTTAAGGCCTCAATAACTGCTCATTATTATTACTCACTTATACAATCAGAAATATTTATTGTAATTCATATTTTTATATAGCAGGAATAGTTAAATAAAATTCACTTGTAATTTTAAGAGTCCTATATTCAAACAGCACATATTTTGATTTTGATATTCCTATCTTTATATTAACTGAGATTATACATATTTAGTAATATATAAGATCCTTATAATATATAGATCTTTATATTATCTTGTAGTATTATGTATCATCACCACTATCCATAGTACACTGGTATATTTTATAATATGAATATTCACAGTATCAGAATAAGTACATACAATTTAGGTTGCAGTTAAAAGACTAAAATTAAAGTACAGTACAAAACAAATTTAAAAACACAGTTATAGTGCATAAACATGTCATAATAGTACACTTTAACAGTAAAAGGGAAGTTTTTGAACCAAAGGGATACCAAGCATTTTAGTTCTTCAATATAATAAAGCAGTTTAAAACATGCTAATCGTAGTCAATATGTGTCTATCAATGATATTCTGATATCACTTAGATTTTATTCCTGAATCTATAGGTTGAATTTGACTTTAGGGTGAATCAGTTCTTATCAATTAGGTATGTTTTTTACACAGTATATATTTAAGGAGCGTTTCTTCAATGCTTCCATTAAGCAGTCTTTTATTTATTTATTTATTTATTTTGAGATAGAGTATCACTCTTGTTGCTCAGGCTGGAGTGCATGGTGCGATCTTGGCTCACTGCGCCTCTGCCTCCCACGTTCAAGCGATTCTCCTACCTCAGTCTCCTGAGTAGCTAGGTTTACAGGCGTCTGCCACCATACCTCGCTAATTTTTGTATTTTTTGTAAAGAGGGGGTTTCACCATGTTGGCCAGACTGATCTTGAACACCTTACCTCAGGTGATCTGCCCACCTCAGCCTCCCAAAGTGCTGGGATTACAGTTGTGAACCACTGTGCCCAGCCAGCAGTCTTTTAAAAAAATTTTGTTTATTAAAAACATGTATTTAAATAATTACAGTAAATTTAGAATCAGGAAGATAGATGCTTAAATAATATCAATTATTGAAATATTCAATTATAAATAGATAAATTCAGATGCATGTTAAACTTAGTTTAGGTTGACTTGTTTCTCAGAAAATACAGAGAGCTTAATATTTCTATTCTCTGTCACATCATTATGAGGGCCATTTTGTCACCAGAATGCCTGAGTTCAGCTCTCAAACCTATCAATTTTTAGCTATGTGTCCTTAGACAAGTTATGCAACTTCTCTGTTCCAAAATTTATCTTTCTAAAAAGTGGATATAGTAATGCTACCTCCATTTCTTGAATAGTAAAGATAATTAAATGAGTTAATACACAAAAGCACTTAAATAAAGCCTGGCATGGAGTGAGTACCCAGTGAGTATTAGGATTGTGAGAACTTCCCCGATATAAACTGAAGTTAGTTTGCTCCCAATTTGAAAATTATGTGTAAAACTAATGGCCATTTTGTTCAAATGATTTTTTTTTTTTGCACTGTACTGAAACTTTGTATTAAAATATACTTCTAATGTCCTTTCTAGTGCCTGTGTTTAGTCATTCTTTAATTCTAGACCTTATGTATATAAATAGAAGGGATTTTATTATTTGGGCCACAGACCTTCGTTTTTGATCATTGCAGCCTTCCACACGTGAGTTTTCAAAGTCACTGAGCCTAACATTATTAGTTTGTTACCTGCAAAACTGAGCCTTGCTGATTCTTGCACAGGAATCTTGGGAAAGCAACCAGATTTAAGATAAAGAATGGACTTGTTTCACCGATTCATGTTTCAACATCATGGGACAAACAAGAGACATAATCTGTGGATGACCTGCATGTCTCAACACAGAACAGTGGTGCAATTGCACAGTGAACTCTCTGATCACTACAATCACCTGTGTGTTTTATTGGATATTAGGTGTCCTAAGGACACTTTCATGATGACAAATCAGAAAAAGGCCATAAGCAGTTCAAGTATGAACTTGAAATGAGGTTATCAGAGGACTGTAAAAGGCTCTCCCCATTTCAGAATTTAAGAGAGGAGTCATCCTGAACTGATAATGAATGACACCTCTGAGGAAGGGAAAGGAGGCATATTTCCAGGGAACGCTTTTATGTCACAGTCATTTTGTCTGAGCAGAAAGTGATTTGCTGTCGGGCTTTAAATAAACAGATCTTGGTTTTCTGCCTCTGTGTGTGACTCTTCTTTCTCTAACTCTGAAGCAAAAGGCTAGGATTTATTAGGATACAACTTTACGCTAATTCTGTGGAAGAATAATGCATTTGTATTCACTCCATGCTTGAATTGCAGTGAAAAGGACAATTATAGTCAGGGCTGACATTTTAGTGGGTGCTTTGTACCTGGTATTGTTATAAGCACTTTACAGGCAGAGTGGTCTACTCTTTCTGGTTTGCTCAGGACAGTCTCAGTTTTACCATGAAAGTCCTACATCCTGGGAAACTCTAAGTAGCAGGCAAACTAGGCCTCCCGTTACAAGTATTATTTCATTTAAGTATCAACCCCTCCAATTCCCAATGAGGTAACCTTATTTGCAACTAACAGAACTGAGGCACTAAGAGGTTAAATAATTTCTGAAGTTTTAATACTTCCTGACATTCACTAAAAGTGACTGAATGAGAACTCAAACCCAGACATTAGAGTGTACTGTCCTTCTCCCTACCTGGCAGTAACTGTTGTAATAAACACTTACGTTGTTGAGCTAGACTTTATTCACTAGAACTTTGGACTTGGGTACTTCAGTCTTTGTGGATATAAAGAGAGAAGGAAAATTATTTCCACACCATTTGTGGATGACACCAAATCATAATGCTAACTTGTCTCATAAATGCTTGTCAGTGGCTACAAAGGATTGTCTTTCTGAACTACTAATAGGAAACCAATAAGTACAGAATTCTAACAATACCACATACGTGTAAGTTGCAGGTTGTGTAGTACCTTGCATAGCAACTACTTAAGAAATGGTGTTATGTCTAGTTTGGGAATAAACTCTTCAGCAAAAATGTGTTTTGTTTGTATTATATCCTTTCTTACTTTCAAAAAAAGAACATGAAAATCTACTCATACAAATCACAATAAAATATCTGCAAATATAAAACCACATTTCAAATGGAACTTACTATTTCCTATTTACCAATGTGATATAAATGCCCATTGGTACAGTTTAAATCTTTCTATCACTCACTGCCTGTGTAAACAACCAAATGTTCTTAGTATAGTATGATAATTCTTAGACATCTGGATTTAGAAAACCAATAAAATAACAAAATAAGAGGAGGAGGTCAGCATGGTATTACCCCCTTTTAACCCTTTTAATTCTATTAAGCAATGTTAATTAAACAAAACACTATTATTTACTAGCACACAGATTGACTTTAAACTTACCATCACTGGCACACTTCTCTTAAAAGTTCATTTTAACACTAAAAGAGTCATCATATTAGTGTCATGGTTGAAAGTCAAATCATATCCAAGCATACTTCAAAAATAGGAGTTATGTTGCAAAAAATAATTTGGCCCACACAGTTGTATTACATGCACTTGTTTTTTTGGTATCTGTGTGTTAGTTTGTGACACTAAATTCAGTGCAACATGACATGGGGGTCAGTTTTCCAACTTGCTGCAAAGATTCCTATTTTTACCACAGTGGATGTAGAATTCCATTTCACATCTGCATGTTGACAGAAATGGAGCTGCATATTTCATGTTATTTCAACTGAGAGTTTTCTGGGAAAACTGAAAGAAGCAGAGGAACCAGAGCCCCCAAGCAAGCGCCAAGAAGGAAACAAACTATAGCGGGCCTAGCATCTGTCTAACATGGCCAAGGGGAGAATGGGTTCTCACCTTAGGAGCGCTTATGCCCCACTACATCCAGAGTGTCCAACTGCCAGTATGGAGGGAATGAATTTGAAAGACATCCATTGGGTTAGGGAAAAGGTGAGCAAGGATTGGCCACTAGTATAGTGGCTGGGAATGAGGAGATCTGGAGTCTCTTCCCAGGTCAGCCACCAAAGGGCTCCATCGTCTAGCAAGTTCTTTTACCTGCCTAAGTTTCAGTTGCCTCAATGATTTTATGACCTTCCAAACTCCTTTCATAACTCAACACAAAACTGTTCGATTTCTAATTCTCTTAAGATCCCTGGTTTCTGCTAATGAACAGTACACACTAAAGTATTAATCAGTTTTATTGAATTAGTAGATTTGTCTTTTCAAGCACAACATTAAGTTTTACCTGGATTTTAGTCACAGTGGTTTCACCTAAATTCAAAATCCTATGTTGCCTCTTTGCACAGTACTGCTTGGCATTGATGCTAATTGCTAAAACATTGAAATTACTGCAAGGATATTATTCATCTTTTGTTTTTGAATGCCTTATTCATAGGGGTAACTTTTAAACCTGATGAAAGGTAGATATCCTAAGCCTAAACCAGGATGATAAATGGAAAACAAACAAAAAATATCAGATTATGAAGGAATAAGGGAAGCATATACTTAATGTGTCAAAAATAGTGAGGCAGATTGAAATCTGTGGTTAGTTTTTCAAAGCAAGTACTATGCCCAGTACCCATCAGATCATAACACTCTACCTCAACACACACATACATGCACACACACACCCCACACATGGTGTCTATATGCTTGTCAACACTTTGATATTTGGGAGTTGAAATTTCCTCAATGGTAGGCATGGCATTGTCTTCATTGACTCCCTATAAATTTAGTTCAATGCTTACCACATACCAAGTGCCCAGTAACACTTTGTGTCAACAAATGTTAACTGTTGGAATTAATTTCCAGATCCTGTAAATGTTTCTTACATCTTAAACTCTTATCAGTTTCACTCCTAGGACAGAGGGAAAGACATTGCATTCCACAGAACCAACACTTTACAGAAAACTCAATTTGTGTTAAAACATGTTTGTGTATTAAAATTATAGGACCAACCTTTTTATAACCTCAAAATGCTGAACCAAATACTTGGATAGGTGTAGGTGATGGTGAAGATGAAGAAGCCAAAGATTATTATGGGACATTGTCTTAGGTGTTTGCAAGAACTAGTGCTAACTCCCCCCTCTCTGGGCTTTTTAAAATAAAAATAGTAAAGGTAAAATCTGTGGACATCAGGAAACGGTCCACAGACAAAAGACCACTCCAGCAGCATCTTAGTCTCTCCCTGATGTCTAATTAAGCAAGATTCAATATTACCTACAATATCCCCAGCCTTCCCTTCTGCTTATGAGGGTTTTGTGGTTTTTGTGTTTTCCAGATATTTAAGTAGATCAGGATCCTTCACTTTTTGAGAGTGCAGGCATGGCAGGTTTTGCACAAAACCACTGGGGAAGGAAGGATGCTGTCACTTTTTCATCTTGGATCAGAATTGATTGGCAGTGTGCTTACTCATTTATGCCAGCAATGCTTCATTTGAGATGGACTAATGCACAGGTACCTGGATATTCTTTGCTAGCCAGCTTAGACGTAAATATGTAACTGTTTTTCAAGAAAGTTTCCAAGCATACCACGTTCATGTTGTTGCAGCATATGTTATGTGAATCCTGTGAACAAATCATGGCGTCATCCACCTTAACTGCAGTAACACAATTTGCGAATCCCCTTTGTTTCCCCTGAAAAAAGGAAGAAAAATCAAAATTGCACAGTGAGTGTTATGAGGGATATTTTGCATGAACAAACACAAATTAGGCCATGAGACTTTCAGAGCAGATGTTTTCTGGATCTAGATGTGTCCATGATGCTTGCAGGATGTCAAGTTATACATTTAGGCATGACATCAGATAACAGGGATTTTCCTGTGTAAGAAGCTCATAGTCTTTGGCTGCGATGTGTACAATATTTGGCTCCCTCTCAACAGGAAATATCCCTCCCAGTGGATTCTCAACTTATTTACCTCTCTGTTGCACCTGCTATTTTCAACAATCCTCAGGGCGTGTGGATGGGTTTTAAACAAAGTATAGATATACATTCTTTCCATCTGGATCAATGGAAGCGACAATGAGAAAACCCATGGCTTATTACCTGCCTCCTTTTTTTGGAGCCTTTGACCTGGTTCTAATTAAGACCATTCTCATGTATTTTACTCCGTGATGTAGAATCAACAAATTCCTGCAAAATCTATACCAAAAGCAAGGTTTCTTGAAATAACTGGAAAAAAAAGAGGTTTAGGATTTCAAATGTCAATAATTACATTATTCTGACACCTAGAATGCCCATAGGCCAACTTCAAGTGTTGTTCAGTGTATTTTGCAAAAAGAATTGAAACCAGTCCAGGAAAGCTGGAGACAAGAAAGAGTTTCAGCTGTTGAGCCACAGGAATTAGTTATTATTAATGTCCCATCAAATTATTTGACATTTATTTGCTTGATTTTATGTAGGGGACCTAGGTTATAGTTTATGAAAACAGGTAAAAACTTGCAATAAAATTGAAAGAAACATACATTGTCACTATCCTGCTTGAGTAGCTCAAACCAGGAATTTTATATTAAACAGAATAAATTAAGGTAAAGCTGGGTCCTCAACAAGGGTTCTAAGGAGTCACTAAAATTGTATGCAAAATTTTGAAACTATGCTTGAATATACATTTTTCAGGGTCAACTTTACATAGCCTGAAAATGTTTTAAAAATTAGTGTGAATTTTAATGGATTCTGGATATACAGAACCTAATACTTATAATCTTGTTATTAATATGTTGATACATTGAAGAAAATCTACATATTCATAGAGTTTACACTGAAAGTTCTTTGAATCCCCACTGTTTCCTTTGCTTGCTAAGACAGAAGCCTCAGGGACAAGGGCAGCTGTTTCCAGGACATGAAATTTAGCTAATCTCAAATGTTTGGTTTTGAACTCATTTGGAATATATGTCTTAGTATGTAACATTTGCTTTTCAGCCATTTTCTCTGGAATGCTTTTACTCCACTTAGGTAAAGAAAACTGGGACTTATGGCTTGGCTTCCACAGGAAGTAGATACCACTGGATTGGATTTTAGACAAGGAAGTGTTCTGTGTCTCTGGTTTGGCACAGCCTGGTGAAAATTGTTGAACTGCAGCATTTCAGACCTGGTGCCAGCCTAATGGCTAGATGCCAAGATTGCTATTTGGCAACAAGCAGCCAGACAAGCAGCTGGTTATTGCAGCGAATCTGAGCAGTGTGCCTGAGGCCATGTCTCTGTTGCCAGATCCCCCAACCCAGTTAGTAACCAAACCCTTGAGGCTTTCTCTGGGTTTGTTCTCTTCCAGCCTCATG